>NC_140968.1:75051193-75433693 GCF_056783735.1 Eptatretus burgeri | reverse complement strand
TACCGCAACACTGGTGTCAGGTCGTGCGATACAAATTCATCGCCCTCCTCGCGGCACTGGTATCGGAGAACAGGAAAACAGGCTCTCCTGTCTCCGGCTAAATTCACGGGAATCGGTCCAGGGGTGAGAGGAGCGACCCCCGATTCCCTCCAAATTACGAGCGAGCAAATTAACCCTTCACGAGAAGCAAGATGGCGTCTCAAGGCGAGCGGGAGCCGGGGGTATTAGAAATGTATATGTGTAATAATGTAGAGTCCATGGCCCAGGATGGAATCCCCGAGCAGGAAATGTTGATTGTGCAGGAACACGGACTCGCCCAACTGAACCCAGAACCTGAGGTGGGTGCGGCAGCGGCCGCGGTGTATGACACCTCCCCCCCCCTCTCCACCAAAACCCTTCCCCAACCCTCGCCGAAACGGCTCAGCTGAGTGCATCCAACATGGCCCAGCTATGCGCCATGCTGGCGGCAATGACAGAAAAGATGGATACAAATACAAATGAAATGAAAGACATGAACAAGCAAATGAATGAAGTGAAAACGACGATGGATACAAATACAAACGAAATGAAAGGCATGAACGAAAAGATGGATACAAATACAAATGAAGTGAAAAACGAAATGAACAAGCAAATAAACGGAATGGAAGCAAGCATGAAGGAAGAAATGAAAAAGTTCCGGGGTGAGACGCAGAACATGGGCCGATGCCTGCAGGCGGGCATGAAGGCCGTGACAAAGGAAATAATAGTTGAGACAAGGGAGGTAAAGGGTGAAGAGTTGGCAGAGACACGGGAGATAGAAAAAATAGAGGAAAGACTACACGAGGAAGACGGGGTAAGTAACGCACACACACACACGGAGGTAGTGGAGAATAATGGGGGTGAGCTGGCGGACCGTGCAGGGACCCGGTGCGAGCAGCTGGATGGCCTCCTCCAGGAACGAGGGGAGGGAGTCTGCCCCCTTGAGGCGAGTCACGACCAGGTGAGTTCGGTCGTGCTTTGCGAGGTTGAGGGGACGAGTGCTGTGGACGGGTGCACGGAGAGCTTGGGGGGTATAGAGGCCCCGGAGACCCTTGTGGGGACACGAATCCCCAGTGTGGTTGTCCCTGTGTGTGTGGTGCAAGGTGTGAGTGCGTCCCCGTGTGTGGAAGCGACCCCGTGTGTGAGTGGTGTGGTGGCGATGGTGCCGGAGTGCGTGCTTCCCAGCACGCCGTGTGTGGGTGAGGCACCGTGTGTGGATGAGGAACCGCGGTTGAGTGCCCCCGCGTGTATGAGTGGGGCACGGTGTGTGGAAGAGACCGCGTGTGTGAGTGAGGGACGGTGTGTGGATCAGGCACCGCGGGTGAGTGCCCCCGCGTGTGTGGATGAGGTACGGAGTGTGAGTGAGGCACCGCGGGTTAGTGCCCCCGCGTGTGTGGGTGAGGCACCGTGTGTGGAAGAGACCGCGTGTTTGAGTGTCGCCGTGTGTATGAGTGAGGTACCGCGGGTGAGTGCCCCCGCGTGTGTGAGTGAGGCACGGAGTGTGGATGAGGCACCGCGGGTGAGTGCCCCCGCGTGTGTAAGTAGTATGGTTTGTGTGAGTGGTGAGGCACCGTGCGTGAGTGAACGGCCGTGTGCAAGGTCGCTGTGTGCAAGGGAGACCGTGTGTGTGAGAGAGCGGTATGTGAGGGAGATGTCGGTTGGCATGCGGGAGCACGCAGCCGCGTCTCCCGGTGTGAATGTGATGGAGTGGACTGTGTGCGTCGTAACACGCAGGTGTGCGTGGGTCGAATGGCGACGACGGCGACATGGGAGGAACGAAAGCCGAGTAGCGGCTGTGGTTGTTTCGAGGACCGTGCCGGGTTCGCCCAGCAGTGAGCACGCGGTTCGTGCTGTGCAACGCACGAGACCGCCACGTGCTCGCTTGCGAGAGTGAAGTCCCGGTCCGGAAACGCACGCGGTGGATTTGCCGATCCCGCGGACGGACAAAGTTTAGGCAGGTAAACGGATTTGGACCGGACGGGTTCTCCACGCGATCGTGTGTGTTAAGCTCCAACGGGCAAAGCACATGTGTTCGCGTGGGGAACCCCTCGAGACGTGGGGCTTGTGTTTTTTTTTTGCGCACGGTGACGTCATGGCTGCACGTGTGGTTGGAATCCGGCAGGAGGGGTATCTCTGCCGGATGGTAGCGTCCAAGGAGGGACGAGGAACACGTGCAGCTGCATGACGTCACGGGCAGGTGCAAAGTGCGCGAGTTGCCGCGCTGGTGATGCGCATGAAGAAAAAAAAAAAAAGAGAAAAAACAAGCCTCACTTTCGGGTACACAGGATTCCTGGGCAAGGGGTGGAAGACCCCCTTGACCCTGGGCACAGGATGAAAACTAGTTAGGGGGAAGGGTTAGCTTAGTTAGACCGACTCCATGGGGCAGGGGTAAGTCCTCATGGAGTCCGTGGAATGGATTAGTTAGAGGGATTGTAGCCAGATTTAGGTTGGGAAATAAAATGAGTTAGGAGACAGTGACAGACTTGTGAATGTGTAGTGGGGACGTAGCTTAGCTACGTAGTGTTAAAAGGAACGTGCTATAGTTTAAGGGACGACGTGGGAGCACGAGTTAGTTAGGGGATGTAGATAGAAGGATGGCAGAGTTCAGCGGTGAGTGTGTTGAAGAGTTGTGGGTTGTGAGGTGAGTACGTGTACATGTTGAGTGAGTGAGGCCAGCGGGTCTGTGTGTGTGGAGTGAATGGGGAATGCATGGTGCGATGAGTGATTGGGGGGAGGAGTGACTCCCGCCCAAGGGACCCCGGGGTCAGTGTAGAGTGAGTTAGCTGGGTTAGTCAAATTGTAAAAATGGAGGTCGTTTTGTTGTTGGTGGGAAAGTAGGCTCGAGACCCATTTGGAGGGGTGCAGGAGCCCTGTTGACGGGCTTGGGAGCGTGGCTGCGAAAGGTGAGTATCGTTGAGTGGGTACCCCGGGCACCAGGCTAGTCGGCCGCGGTAGGCCATGGGCCCATGGGGGGCCGGGATAGAGTAGTGGGCACGGGTGCGCCTGCTTGGTGCGGGGGCCCGGGGCGCCATTAGCCGCGTGGGCAGTGTTGTGGGCACGGGTGACCCTCGGAAAGGGGCCCGGGAGGCCGGCCTGCCACGTGTGCGTTTCAGGGGAGGTGCCATGGGGGCACTCCCCGGTGTTAGGGAGCTGGTAGGCTCGGAGGCAGTGTAGTGCCCGGGGGTGCCATAGCGGGAGATTCGGCAGAGGGTCGTGCCTGCCAAAGGGAGCCACGTGTCCCAGCCAGGAGACCGTGTGAGGGCACGGAGAGAAAATTGGGGGGCGAGGCCCGAAATTGTAGGACACCAACACAGGCGACGGGAATCTGGGTTGTTAGAACCAATAGTTTAAGCAAGAGGCGCTTGTTGAAAGCCCCGGGGTAGTTTAACAGTTAAATGGTTAGGGTAGATTAGGAGATGTACCCCTCCGCACCATCCATCCCCTCGCTCTCGTTGTGGGCCGCTGGACCCACTTTGGGTTAGATCGCCGAACTCTGGGGAGGCCATTCTGAGGCTTCGCTGGGCCTCGACACAGGACGTTAGCTCTCCCTTATTCCCCTCTGGGAAGGGAACGTAGGGGTTGGGAGTAGGCTAGGTGACAGAATAGGTTAGCCGAACAAGGACGATAAAGGGGGTTAGGGGACGATTTATTGTGGGGAAGTAAAAATAAAAACAACAAAAAAATAAGTTGGGGCTAAATTGGGGTTTGACAAATTAAGGGAGTGGGTATGTACAGTGACAGGCAAAGGCGATAGGTTGGGAGGGAGACAGGTAGGTAGGTCCGAGCCCGCCTTCCGAGTGGCCAGCACCACCGCACTCCCTCCACCAACCTCCACTGAACGGCAAAGGCCGGCCAACTTCATCGGCAGCTGTTGTTTTGCTGCAAGGCCTGTGCCATCGGCTGGCCGTGTTTGCTTCAAGGCCTGTGCCGGCCAGTTCATCTGCCCGCTATGTTTGCCTGCAGCGGCCTTCTTCTGCGGGCTGTGTTTGCCTGCTCACCTTTGCCATGCCATGCCCACTGCCCACTGCCCACGTTCACCAGCCCCGTTCAATTTTGCTTTACCCCCCCCCCCCCCTGTTCGTTTCCATGTGCGCCAGGATCAGAAAGCAACAGTTTGCAAGCTGCAAGAACTGCCCTGTTGGCAGCTACAACACGGGCCTGCAGTGGCGGCCCGTGCACCGTGTTTGTGTTCATGCATCCATTCGTTGTGCTCATTGCGTGTGCCACTTGAGCTGGCACGGAGACTGCGTTTGTGCAGCCCATGCACCGTTGTGGTTCACTGCATTCAGTTCAAACCGTTCATGCATCCATTCGTTGTGCTCATTGCGTGTGCCACTTGAGCTGGCACGGAGACTGCGTTGTGCAGCCCAAGCACCGTTGTGGTTCACTGCGTTCAGTTCAAAAGGGAAGGCCTTGGACTGCGTGTGAGCAGCCAGCCACGTTCCCTGTCACCTGCATTGTTTTGAGCCAGAGACTGCATGCGGGCAGCCTGGCTCCCTGCTAACTGCTTTTCTTTTGCAGAGTTCAGTGATCCTGGGCCATGGTTTAGTATAAAATTTGTAAGTTAAGGTTAAGATGTACTGTACATATGAGTGCGCCCCCGGCATGTTTGTCTTAGCGCCGGCAATTTTATTTAAGTCGTCCGTATGAGTGAGTTTGTTTAGATAGTTACGCAGCCCTCAGGTTATTTATTTTGGGGACACGAATACCATGAATGTCGCACTCAGGGATCCGTAGGTAAAATGTACTAGGGGAAAACTACACATGATGGCACACGAAAATTTGACGACTCGGGACGAGTCTGTAAAAAGGGGAGGGGGTAGTGTTGTGGTTACCAAATTCGCAAACCACCATTCAGGTCCCTTAGGTGAGGTATCTCGGTAAGTACATGTGTAGTTAGGTCCAAACCCGTTGTCTAGTGGGAATACATGTCATTTATGCGAGCTGCGACTCTTCAGGATAGCCGTTTTTCTTTTACTATCTTTATTTTGGACCAACCGCCATGATCACAACCACAACATCAACCACCGACCACAACCACCGCTTCACCACAACCGCCACGACCTTCACGTCACACCTCGCAACCGTAGCATCGCCACCGTTCTTGCCCCGCTGTGGGTACCGGTGTTGGACTCGTGCAGGGCGCGCGTCGAACAGCGTGTACAAAATCACGGATTTTGTGCTTCAAAAACGGATCAAAAACGACACACGCCCACTTTTTGCCGTCCAATCGGTGAGCGAGGGGCGATTTGGCCCCGCCTCCAGAACGATCGATATATGCAAATTTGTGGATCAAAAAGCCTTCACGCCCACTTTTTCTCGGGCCAATGGGGAGCGAGGTGAAAGGTCAAAGGGAGGGGGTCAAAGGCAAAGCTACGGGGGGATAAAAGGACGGTGTTCGTCAGTCAGGGGAGGGAGAAAGAGTCAGAGAAGAGTGTGGAAGTCTGGAGCCCGAAGCCTGCAGTAGCTGGAGAAGCTGAAGAGAGTCGAACGAGGAGAGCCCAAAGAAGAGTCCAGGGTGGAGAGTCCAGAGGCGGAGAGGCGGCAGCGGCGAAGGCAGACGAGGGGTGCTCGCGTCGGTGCCAGGAGCTGCACGCCCGAGGGAGGCCGGCAGCGCGACCTGGCCGAGGTGGAGACGCACACCAGGGATAATAAAGATCCTCTATACCCCGAGCATCAGCAACCCCCTCCTGTTTCCCCCCGCGCTGAGATAGTGCGACCAAGGGGGCCCCTTTTCCCACCCCCTGCCTGGCACTGTCCGCGAGGCCCGCGGAGTGAGGCGCCATCGCCGCTCCGCGTCTCATCACCAGACGGGTAGGCGCGACCCGGTCTCGGCCTCAGGCCCGCCTCATTCTTGAGGGTATTTCTTTTCCTTGGTTTTGGGTATGTGTTGTCGGCGCCGTCTGTGAAGTAGAATTGTATAAGTGTTGCCGTGTGCTCGGTAGTCGGTATTAGCTCTGCATTGTGTTTTCACTTTTATATTTGCTTTTTGTGTAAATTGCATTGTGTTTTTTCTGTGTGCATTTGGTGGAATTGTATTTGTGTGCTTCCCGTGTGCCGCGAATAAATGTGCTTTATTGTTGAACTGTTCTCCCGCTTCGCTTCGTCTTTTCCCCCATTGAACCCTCATCTTGCTTCACGTAAAGGGTTGGTAGTGGGCTGAGTACGCCCGATAATTAATCGAACCGTCGAGGTCGACGATAACACCGCTCGGTTATTCTGATAGTACGGAACGGGTCGCTTAAGTGGCCCGTGTCCGAAGTCGACCTGCGGCGAGGTGCGATCGCCCGGTCTACCCTCCGCGTGGGTACTTAGGTAGGTCGAATTTGGCGAGCAACCCTATCCCACGCGGGGGCTGATTGGCTCGATCGCGGTGAGACCGAAAGGTCCACCCGTGACTGGTTCCCGGCGTTAGTCCGAGAGGGTCACGACTGGATTGTCCGTCCGGTGGGCGACGTGCCGCGATTCGAGTTACGTGGCCGTGAGCACGCCGGCGGGCGCGAATACCGCAACAATATATATATATATTGGATTGATATATTGTCTAACCAACAATATTTGCTTTTGTGTAAAAAAAAACAAAAAACTTGGAATGAATTGGGCAGTTGTAGTTTCTTAACTGCAAATCTTTTTGAATGCCCCTCATATACTGTATGCCAACACATGCAATGTGATCATGTAAGCAGTTTGTGGTCCTACCTGATACCTGCCTGTTGAAATCATCACGAAGATGGCTCATTGTTTCCGTATGTTTCTAAAGGACAAGCAATGAGACATAGAGAAGGATGTATATCATCAATGTACACATTATTGTGGTTTTGGCTCCAAGGAGGTAAAGAATGCATCTTTAGTGTAACAATAGTTATTTCACATTATCTAATTCATTAAATGTATTGCAATACTGTATATGTGAATAGATAGGTGTTGTGTATGTGTTAGATAGTGTCATTTTAAGCTCTTTTCCCATATACAATGCCTTCGCTTCGATCTTGCGCATAAACTTCAGCACAGAAACGCCTTCACTTTCTTCTTTTACACCCTCACTAGCCCTTGGAACCAGCTCAAAATGGCCAGCCCACCTACTGTCGGCTTTGCTGCAACAGATGGCCCATAAATCTTCATCAACCTGTGACAAGCGCCAAAAGTCAGATCTAAATCACCCACACCCCAAATCTGCAACACCAATGTGGAACTGACATCAGCCATGAGCATTCTGGCATTCCATTCGCGAGAGGCAAGCGGACCCTTGACCCCTCCCCGCGACTCCTGCAATAAGATCAAGGGGAGGTCGTGCAAGGGAGGAGAGAAGGAGCAATAAGAAGGGACACACACGAGTAGTCTCAACTAGTCTCGTGGAGTCTCTCGTCTGAAGTTGTCTCATCTCATTGTCGCAAATGAGTGATTCACCCCAGTACCGTCCAGTCTGTAGCAGTCCTGGATCCGTCTCATGGTCCTTTTGTGCAACTCCTCCTTGCTTTGGATCATCATCTTTCCTGAGTCTACACACTGCTCAAGGTCTTCTTTTTTGGTGTGCACGAACGGGATGTGTTGGCTCGGGGACATGTGCCGGTCAGACATGGCGGTGAGGGGACATGCTGCGCAAGTCCAGTGCTGCACACTGGGGTGATTGGAGTCAGGAACCAGAGACTTTGTATCAAAGTCAATTGGGCTGCATCAGCTCATCTGAGTTGTCACCAGGTGCGGCAGGGTGTGAGCTATATCCCATTTCCCTCTCACTTGTATCTCTCTTTTCTTCTCTCGGATGAATGTTAGGCCCATATGGTAAAGTGATAAGTTGATTCATTCGACATTCGAGGGCAGTCATGTGCGTGTAGTGGAAAAGGGAATGTTTTGCCTTGTACATATTCTGTATGTTTGCTAACCTGTTAATACTGTTAGTGTGGTTATGTTAATACATGCGTGACGCACGAACCTGACTTGTCTCATCCTGTTTATTCTGAGGGTAGCATATGGCAGATGAACGATCGGTTGATCCAGAGATTGGGCCATAGACTAGATTGCAGCAAATGACTTGTTACCCCCTCAGCCAATCAATTAAGATCTGTCACGTAACTGCTGGCACAATACCGTTCATCAAGGTGACCTCACCTGTTATGGTAACATGACTTGGCATGAGAGCCGGCATGAGGTGAATGGTACAAAAGGCTAATGTGGTCGTTTAATAACTCGTGCCATTTGGAGTTATCAGGGGTCGACGACCATCACAATATTGTGACGGGACCTCGCTGCTCTCAGAAAACCCCAAGAGTCCGAGGCATCTATAAAAAAAGACTACAGACGCCATTTACTGCATTCATTTCTGGCTGGATCTTCGAGCCCAGGGTCAGTTTACCATACCTGTAAGATGGCTGAAGCAGATAGGAAACAGTGCCGGTGGCTTCGCAACGGAAGTTAATTGGCCAAGAAAACCAGCATTACGAGCCGCACCCTATCGTCTATCATTGGCCAATCAACCCTGGGTCAATGGCCCTCAGGCATGCTATGTCATGATTAAAGCAGGTCAGGACAAGTCAAGACAGTTACAAGCTTGTATTGGTAATACTTTCAAACGCGTGCTATTCACTGCAGTGGACATCTCTCTGGCTGTTATCAGAGAACCACCTCAGCGCCATCGAGTCTGGCATTTCACACAGGTCGACTGGCAGGGTCTCCAAGCAACCACCAAACTTCTACACTGGTCTCCCACATCAACTCATCCTGGGATTTTTGTTAAAGAAACTTGCTCTCTCTAATGCACAGGTTTATCCCCTCTCGTCTTCAGTTGTCCTACGTTGCATCATGGAAAAGCATCAAGAAAACCTTCCTCCCGCCCATGGTTCACTGAAGCTTGTGGTGAGGCAGTTGTCCTGAAAAAAAACTTGCCTTTACCTCATGGAAAGGAAACCCAACTGAGGGTAATCTCAGTTCCTTCCATAAAGCTTGGAACAAGTGTGTGTCTGCCCTCAGGAGAGCCAGAAAACAACATTTTTCTAATCTCTAGTGTGAACTCTCAGACCTCTCTCCCTCCTCGAAATCCTGATGGCATTGAATCAAATCTGTTTATGGTGAATGTTCGCCCTCCATCCCCTCCCTTACTTCAAATTACCGCACTGCTGATACCGCACGTGAAAAGTCTGAATGCCTAAACTCGGTGTTTGCATCAAAATATTGTCTCCAAAACCCATTGCTTTCTGTACCCACCTTACCCAGTCACACCCAACTGTCACTGGACTCTGTGTCCTTTTCTCCTGATAAGGTGGAGAGTTTGCTGTCAAACCTCGAATCAGATTCTGCAACCGGTCCAGACAGCATCAGCTTACGTGTCCTAAAAACCTGCTCCTCTGCTCTTGCTTACCCTCTCTCTGTTCTATTCACCCTCTCATTTGCTCAAGGTCATCTGCCATCTGCTTGCAAAAACAGCAAACATTACTGCCCTGCATAAAAAGGTGCAAAAACAGATCCCTGCAACTACATACCAATCAGCCTTCTCTTAATCATCAGCAAGGTTATGGAATCCATCATCGCTTCAGACATTAAATCCTTCCACTTCTCCAATGGCTTGATTTCTGATCATCAATTTGGTTTCAGACAAGGTCACTCTACCCTGGATATTCTGCTTCTGCTCTCCCAACAATGGATGGAAGTACCCAATGCCAGACATGAAATCAGAGCCATATCCTGAGACATATCGCATGCTTTTGACATGGTCTGGCACCCTGCCCTGCTCACCAAACTCTCTTGCTGTGGTATCCAAGGCCATCTCCACTCGTGGCTCACAGATTTCCTCCCCTGTCGCAGCCAACGTGTGGCCCTAAATGGAGTTCTCTCATCCTCTCTACCTGTACAGGCTGGAGTTCCTCAAGGCAGCATTCTGGGCCCTGTTCTTTTTCTGTTTTTCATCAATGATCTCTCTGACTCTCTGGAAAATCCTCTTTATACTTTGCTGATGACTCCACCCTCTGCCGTACCATCTGTCATCCCAAAGACCAGAAAGCCGTAGCTTCTTCGCTCTCTGCAGATCTGGATAAAATCACAAACTGGTCCAACACGTGGAACATGCCTTTCAATCCTGACAGATCTCAGACTCTCACTATTTCTCTCCGAAAGGACCGGTTAGACCCCCCCTACCCCCCCCCCCCAATCTACTTTCTCAACAATCCTCTGGAAAAAGTCCTTTCATTGAAGCTTCTGGATCGCAACACCTGCCATGATCTTTCCTGGGAAAGCCACATTTCCAACCTGGCCTCCAAAGCCAGTCGCCGACTGGGAATGCTCCGGCATGCAAAGTCCTTCCTCGGCCCACCTGAGCTCCTGACCCCATACAAAGCTTTTGTCTGCAGCCTGATGGAGTACTGCTCTCCCCTCTGGGCTCGTGCTCCTGCCTCTCACCTTTCTCGGCTTCACGCTGTGGAAACAAAGGCATTTAGGATCATTGGTATCTCCCGCGATGAGGCTGAGTATTTGGGCCTCTCACTCTCTCACCGCAGGCAGGTAAGTGATCTTTCTGTCTTCTACCGTCTCGTCTCTGGTCTTGCCCCTCCCCCCCTGCTCTGTCTGCGATTTGTCCCCACCATATTTCCGCCGGGCACTCAAGGTCTGCCAACAACCCCCTTCTGGCAAAACTACCAAAATCACGAATCACTGCTCACCTTCACTCTTTAATTCCTCTTTTTTCCCACCTTCGGAATAAACTCCCACACTCTTCAATCCCATTCTTCCCTCTAGGCCTTCATAACAGCAGTTCACCACCACCTCTTATCATCCCCCATCCAAAACCTCGATCTTTTCTACCCCCGTTAATACACGCCAAACCCACCTCTTTCAAATTCCCTGCTTTCCTTCCTAAAAGTCCCTGTAATGTCCATCTTGTATACCCCGTGTTCCCCGCCACATCCCTCTCCCTTCCACAGATCTCCAAATGTCTCTGTTCCCCCTTGTTTTGTCTTCCCTTTCCCACCCCTCTTGTCTCCTGCCCCCCCCTTGCTGCCAGTTGTGTTTCAGCTCCCATACGAGCCTCGATAATGTATTCAAAAATAAAAAAGTGTGTGATTGGCACCATAGCTGGGATTAGGTTCTTTAAATTCACTTTAAGGAGAGAGAGAGAGAGAGAGAGAGGAGAGGAGAGGAGAGGAGAGGAGAGGAGAGGAGAGGAGAGGAGAGGAGAGGAGAGGAGAGGAGAGGAGAGGAGAGGAAAAGAGAGGAAAAGAGAGGAAAAGAGAGGAAAAGAGAGGAAGAGAGAGAAAGAGAAAGAGAGAGAAAGAAAGAGAAAGAGAGAGAAAGAGAAAGAGAGAGAAAGAGAGAGAAAGAGAGAAAAAGAGAAAGAGAAAGAGAAAGAGAAAGAGAAGAAGAAAGAGAAAGAGAAAGAAAGAGAAAGAGAGAGAAAGAGAAAGAAAGAAAGAAAGAGAGAGAAAGAGAGAAGGAAAGAGAAAGAGAAAGAGAAAGAGAAAGAGAAAGAGAAAGAGAAAGAGAAAGAGAAAGAGAAAGAGAAAGAGAAAGAGAAAGAGAAAGAGAAAGAGAAAGAGAAAGAGAAAGAGAAAGAGAAAGAGAGAGAGAGAGAGAGAGAGAGAGAGAGAGAGAGAGAGAGAGAGAGAGAGAGAGGGAGAGGGAGAGAAAGAAAGAGAGAGAGAGAGGACTGGGGGAAAAAAAAGACAAAAAAGTGAGGGGTGGAGGTGGGGTTAGCAAGGAGAAGGATATGTTATGCTTAATGACCGAACACAAAAAAAAAGCTTGTCAAAACAACTGTACACATAATGACACAGCAGAGCTTGTAAAGTAATTTGCTGGCACATCTTCAAAAACTTTGATATCCCAGTTCCAGAAAATTCATGGTAACATGAACCAAAATAAATCACTGAAAACATGGAAGTACCGCTCACGTACCACCTCATGATCTCATCGAGCGTGAACATCAAAAACAAAGCAATGTGACCAGAAGGGTGTCAAGTGAGGTAATGCAGGTACAAAAAAAGAGAAGGCATTGCTAACTGAGGTGTTAACACCAGTAATTTTGGACTAAGTGATGCAGAAATCAAGAAAATGACCAAATACCAAGACCTCAAGAATGAAGTAAAAAGATCCTGGAAGCTGAAGAATGCCAAAGTTGTACCAGTGATAGTTGGAGCAATGGGAATGACGAAGAAGAAGATCACAGTGATATTAGAAACCATCTCTGGGAATATTACTACAAACAAACGACAGTTGGAGGCTGTCCGGGGCTCAGTGACGATCCTGAAAAGACCCCTTAGAACAAAACTTTGAGAACAGAAAAAACTTCACAGCTTGGTCCACGATTTGTGACCGCATTTACTGAAACGGAGGTGGATACTTCGAGATCTGAGAGGACTCCATTCCACATTCTGAAACCCACATATGGAGATAACAACAAAGAACACACACCGATGCCAAGTGCCGTTATGGTAATACAGTTTATATACATACAGTATACACGTGCAAATATAAATAAGCGTAAGTACATAAAAACGAAAAACACAAAGATTTACCTTAAAACAGAGTTCTTTGAAAGAGGAATTAAAGTGTGAAATTAGTGAAATTCAATTCAAAAATTTATCAAGGCACAGAACACAAAATGTTGGTCTATGCCTTCACAGCGAGAACAAACATGGTGAACACGAGGTTGGTTGGACCTCTGTTTTTTTATATGTATTGATGTCGAAGTGAGAGGTGGATTATGAAAGCAAATCACACAAAAATGTTAAACAAAGCGATGTCTTGTAAAAATAAAATTGTATATTTTCAGTGGATGACACTTCCCGAGGCACCCACCGCACAGCACCGCGGGACCCAACAAAGGCAGAAACATACATCCAATTGATGTGTTAGATTGAAACCTTGAGTACTTTTACCGAAACGAACAACCAAACAGCTTGAAGAGTGCTCGCCAAGTGGCTTAAACACTCAAACAAGTACTCCAACGAAACGGTTGATGAGGAACGGCTGGCTGAGCAAGCGATGAGCATCACCTATCTGTCTTATTAAACATACCCCTTCCGGAGACGCCGAAATGTCAAATATGTCTGAATTGGGAAAATGAACACTCCATTCAGGAGTCGGAACTGCTGCTAAGTTCAATTCTGGAGCTTAAATCTTGTAATTCGGCTTAATTTAAGAGATTCTCGAGGTTATGGCATGTGCAGAAATGAAACAAAGCCACAAATGCTGCCGTCTCCAGAAGTTTACAAGCATTGCAATATACCCGCAATTCGTAGGTATCGATAATATAAGTGAGGAAAGTGAAAAAAAAATTATCATTAAGAAATTGTTGCGGCCTGGGCTCTGAATGAAACATTCTTTCACGGGCTCTGAAGCCCACCTTTTTTGAGAGCACACGGGTCGTCATGGTAACCGTGCCCCAATTGGGGCGGGGTGAGCTTGGGGAGGACGGCACCCCGCGGAGAGGGCCCAGGTCAGGTCAGGTATGGGAGCATGTGCCAGAACAGCGCGTCGCTGCGTCCACTTTCCGCCGGTACTCCAGGGGCCTCAGTCTGGCCATCCCCCAGGAAGATGCCAGGCCCATCCCCATCTCCTTGAGATGATGGTCAACCTGCTGCAACCACGAGGCATGTGGTCGGCCCACTGGCCTCCTCCACTCATGAGACTCCCTCGCTGAGAGAATCTGGTGAGCAGGATCAGCGTCAGGAAAACGAGCCACATGTCCATACAGCCGCAGCTGACGCTCACGGACTATGCAGGTAACAAATCTCATCCGAGTCTCTCTCAGCAACCGCTCGTTGGACACAAAATCCGACCAGCGATAGCCAAGGATTCTCCGAAAAGACCTGGTACCAAAGGAATTAAGTCTCCGTCTCAGATCCTTGGTCAGAGTCCAAGTCTCGCATCCATCGAGCAAGACTGGAAGTACCAAGGACCCGAAGACTCGGACTTTCGTCCTCCCGCACAGGTACCGGCAGCGCCACACCCCATGATCCAGTGAATCCATGACTCCCCAGGCCCATCCAGACGTCTATTGACCTCTGACTCACAGCGAGCAGAGACATGAATATCACTGCCAAGGTAAGTGAATCTCTCCACGACCTCAACATTCTCACCACAAACAGACACAGACAGGACAGCAGCATCCAAGATGTCACCGAAAGCTTGGATCTTAGTTTTGACCCAAGAAACCCGTAATCCCAGCGGCTCCGACTCCTCATTCCGCACCTTGAGGGCCCCCAAAAGGATGTCTAAAGTCTCCGCAAAGATGAGTGCATCATCTGCAAAATCAAGGTCTGAGATCTTGACATTCCCAAACGATGCACCGCAGCTTGATCTCTCCGACATCCTCCCTAAAATCCAGTCCATACAAATGCTGAAAAGTGTGGGGGCCAGTACACACCCCTGACGAACTCCAGTAACAACTGGAAATAAGTCAGAGATGGTACCACCACACTTCACAGCACTCTCAGTACCAGAGTAGAGTTCAGAAATCAGATCGATCAGTTTTGGTGGCACCCCACGAAGACCAAGAATCCTCCAAAGGACATACCGATTCACTGAATCGAACGCTTTACAGAGATCAACATAGGCTGCAAGCAGCCCCTGCCGAAACTCTCGTCTGCGTTCGGTGAGGACACGAAGGGCAAGGATACGGTCAATCGTTGACCTCTTCGGTGTAAAGCCTGACTACTCTGGACGCTGGTGCTCAAGCAGATGGTGGCGAACCCTATCAATAATTATCCGAGCAAAGACCTTGCCGGGCACTGAGAGCAGCGTCACCCCTCGGTAGTTGTTGCAGTCTTGGCGATCACCCTTCCCTTTCCAGAGAGGGACAACAAGGCCCCTCTTCCAGTCAGTTGGGATGATGCCTGTGTTCCAGGCAGAGCACAAAACTGCATGCAACGACACGAGTGCAGCATTCCCACCAGCCTTGACAAGTTCAGCATGGATGCCACAGATCCCTGGAGCTTTGCTCCGTTTCAACTGGTTCACCGCAGCCCGTGTTTCCACAAGCGAAGGTGGACCACAGTTGATTCGAGGGTCAGCAACAGGGATTGTAACACCCATGACGTCCAACTCGACAGCTGGGGGATCAGCCTGGTACAACCGCTCAAAGTAACCGGCCCAGCAGGCCTTCACTTCAGACTCCTCAGTCAAGAGCCTACCACTCTCTGCTCGAACTGCAGTGCTCCGAGGGATGGGCTTGGATGAATGCAATGCGCGAATTCCCCTGTAAGCGGGACGAGAATCACCTGTCCACAGGTGATGCTCTACCCCCTCACAGATTCCTCGCACATAGGCCTCCTTGTCCACCCTCAGTGCACGTACAGTTTTACGCCTCAGCTCCCTGAACAGCTCAGCTCTGCCATTCAGCCTGGCCCTGCGACTCTGGTCAATGGTATCCAGTGTCCCTTGAGAGACAAAATTCTTCTTTGCCCTGCGGTGAGCTCCAAGACATCCACCGGCAACATCAAGGACGGTGGTCTTGAAGGCACTCCACAACTCTTCAGGACCCCCCAAAGCACCCAGACCCCCCAAGTGTCCACTCAGCCTGTTCGCAAACTCCTCAGCTACTCTCTCATCCCTGAGCTTGCCAACATCCAGCCTAGGCTGGGATGGTACCATTCTCCAGGATTTAAGGTGCAGCTTTAGAGTTGCTACAACAAGCCTGTGGTGAGTATTGAGGAACTGAGCACTCCGGTAGACCCTGCAGTTCTGGATCATCCTCCAACGACCGTCAATGAGGACATGTTCAATCTCCTTTGCCACACCGCCAGCGTTGGAATACCAAGTCCAGCGATGAGCTTGTGGGCGCTGAAACCATGAACCAGCCACCCTAAGTCCATGACTTCTTGCAAAGTCAAGGAACTTAGTGCTATTCTGGTTCATAGTTCCTGACCCATGGGGACCAACACATGTCTCATAACCATCCCTATCAGTTCCAGTCGATGCATTGAAATCCCCCAAGACAAGAAGTGTATCTCATCTGGGGCACTGATCAACCACAGACTCGAGTGTGGCGTAGAATGCATCCTTCACGGTGAGATCACTCGCCTCAGTCGGAGCATAAACAGAGACCAGGGAAATGACACCTAAGGAGTGACGAATCCTTAATCTCATAATACGCTCGTTGACCGGTGTTACCTCAATTATCATTAGGGTCAGCTTATTGGACACAGCTACAGCAACTCCTTGGGTATGGTAACCATCAGAGCGACCAGACCAATAGTAGGTGTAACCACCCACCATTATCTCGCCGCAATCCGGTCTCCGAACCTCAGAGAGAGCTGCAATCCCGATGTCCAAACGCTTGAGCTCAGATGATAACAGAGACAGGTGATCATCCTCTCTTAGGGATAGGACATTCCAGGCACCCACCCGAAGGGACCGCCTCAGGTTAACCCAAGGAGACCGCCATCTGGTGGACAACACCTCAGCATCACTCCGACACTCTCCCCCGCAATCTGACCCAGGGATGTTACCCCTTGGTTTCCCTCCTATCATCAAAGATTGGGGGTCCCGAAGGCTTTGCCCCAATCCCGTCATCCGGTGAGCTGCCCTGCGAAGGGAAGCTGCACAGGAGGTACTCCCACGGAGTGGGTTTTCAGATTTTTTTGCGTTTTTGCGTTTTGTGGAATGAAGGGTTTTACGGTGGCCGGAGTGCAAATCCTGCCACCAACCTCCTCATAAAAAGTAACCCAACTGCAGGAGGACGTCCGCAGACACAGTTGGGTACTAGATATGGATGCCCGTTGGCTCACAATGAGCTCCTCCGCCCTTTGACAGGTTTTGTTTTTAATCCTGCTGGGTGTCCATATCCAAACACCCTCCTCACCAGAAAACCTGGTTGGGGAGACGGTTTAGTCGCCGACAACCCGACCATGGAACAGGTTAGTACAGGTTTACATGGTACCTGTAGCAGGTCACAGATCGAACCTGACCTGACACGAAAGGCAAGGATACGGTCAATCGTTGACCTCTTTGGTGTAAAGCCTGACTGCTCTGGACGCTGGTGGCAATTCTGGAGCTTAAATCTTGTAATTCGGCTTAGTTTAAGAGATTCTCGAGGTTATGGCATGTGCAGAAATGAAACAAAGCCACAAATGCTGCCGTCTCCAGAAGTTTATAAGCATTGCAATATACCCGCAATTCGTAGGAATCGATAATATAAGTGAGGAAAGTGAAAAAAAAAACTTTATCATTAAGAAATTGTTGTGGCCTGGGCTCTGAATGAAACATTCTTTCACGGGCTCTGAAGCCCACCTTTTTTGAGAGCACACGGGTCGTCATGGTAACCGTGCCCCAAGTGGGGCGGGGTGAGCTTGGGGAGGACGGCACCGCACGGAGAGGGCCCGGGGATATAAAAACGAGCGAGAGAAAGCGTGAGGTATGTTCTGTGAGGAGAGAAGTTCTGTGAGGAGAGACGTTCAGAGATATAAAAAACACGGGCAAAAGAGGAACGTTCTCTGAGGAGAAAAAGTCTGAGGAGAAAAAGTCCAGAGAGGAAAAAACAAAGGGCGAGAGAAGCGACCAAAAAGCGGGTGTCTAACCAGCGCCGAAGAGACAATTCGCCCTTCCAGTGTTTCGGCAAGCAAGCGTGTGGTGCGCGTGGGGGTGTAAGCAGTGCCACCAACAAGTGAGGCTCGGGTCAATCACCAACAACACCAGGGTCTCAACCCGCAACGGACAATCTCGGTGCCCTCCAGACGTCGACTGGCATTCAAGGCTGCCCCGCGAGAGGTTGCACGGCAAAGCTGGGTGCTGGCGACGGACGTGACACACATGCACGCATTTTCAGGATGTTTTCGCTTCACGGATGACTTTCTGGTGAGTGAGATGATTCTCCCCCCTCCCCTCCCCCTTAATGATCTGCTGGGTACCCTTGTCTGTGTTTAGCTGCAAGTAAACCCCCAATAAGCATCTGCTCTTTGTCTCTTTCCTGGCATTTTGATTGATTTTGCTTTGAAATTCTTTATTTACCTCAGCAAATAAAAAGTTCTTTTTATTTATTTATTTTATTATTAATAAATTATTTTTCGATTTCCAACCTGTCCGTGTTTGTCCTTTCCTTCCATTGGTCTAGCTAGCATTGTTCAAACCGAGATAGACTGGGAGGTAGTTACCACAGATTTGACCAAAAAATTGTCGACACGCACCAGCGGTTAAAACGCTTAGCCGCTCTAATTAAAATCTAATCAGATAATATTGGTGCTTTGCCGAGGGTGCGCTCCTCGTTCAGGTAACCACGTGACCTCTAGTTAAACAGAATAATTCGACGGCGGACACTGGAACTCGTGGTTAACTGAGTGGCGTTCGTGGTTTTAAAACAACCCACCGTACCATAACGTTAATTGTGAGCGGTGACCCCAGGTCCGGCTCCACCGAGGACAACCGGGGATTAATCCTCCTGAGTGACAAGCTGGTGATCAGTACCCGTCACCACAACAATATATTCCTGTTATTAGAGTGTGGATAGATAAGCAAGTGCTATCCGCTTGCAGTAAGTCTTAGTAAGTCACAGTCAAAGCTCCGGCGCAGAGGGTTTGCGTTAGCAGGACACCATGATGCGACAGCATAAATTGCATCAATCTGTCTTCGAGATAGAAACTCATTTGATAATTAAAACACTGTCCTTCAGTCAGCTACTTCCAACATGAACTCTCACTATTCATGCCTCGTTCTCTCTTTAAGGTGTGATACCTAGCTATTTGCACATCTATTCCTGGGTCTTATTTTCAGAGCATAAACTATGAGCTTACACAGGAGAACTTGCAGAAAATTACAGCACATTCATCATAAACCAAGTGAACTTATATTGTAATGTACGTATAAACATTTACTGCATTAAATATAATACCTGCCAACTAAAAAAAAAGAAAAAAAAGAAGAGGAAGTCAGATATTTTGAGATCATTTTGTCTTCAGAATCACAGAGGCCAGAACATACCATCTTGACGTTTTTCACCACATCTGAACTTGCCATCTCTTGCTCTTTCATCTGCAGCTTTCTACGGTTGAGGTGTTTTCTCAGCTGCACCTCATTTTCACGGTACTTCTCCTCAGCCACCTTCATTTTCACAGTAGCATCAATCTGAACCTCAGCCAGTGAGTTCTGCTGTTCGAAGAGCAAGTGCTTTACCTTTTGCTTGTAAACCTACGTGTTGGCCCAGGAAGGTGTGGGTAGCCAGAATGGTCGAAGCAATTAATTTATTAAGGTTAGAAACTCATGTTATTAACATTTCTGGCTGATACAGCCACATGGCTACTCCATAAAAGTAAGGGTTGAAAATAAAAGGATAATTATTATTACTATTAATTATTATTATTAAGAGAAAAGAAACTGGTATTAAGTCCAGAAAATATTGTCTACAGGTATACAGCCAGGTCTTCTACTGAGTGTATTGGTGGGTTAATAGCATCAAATTCCCTACAACTCCTGCATTTTAAAATGTATTCAAGGCTTAAATATAATGGTAAATTGCTGGACAAAATATGGTACCCGTAAATCTCAGAATTATTTGCTTACTAGCAGGGGTTACCCGGTGCTGCCTGGGGGGTGGGTGGGGATAATACCTGGTGCTCAAAATGGACGTCAAGGCCAATGTGTGGTAGCTTAAAGCCTTGGCCAGATTCCGAAGTACCTACACCCAAAATTTGGGGCCTCAAGGTGCTACGGTTCGTCCGTAAAAAAATAACGTACAAATACCTTGAAAAAATTTCTATAGATATTCATATGCATTCATGGATGCTATGAATAAATAACTTGAATATATGGATGAGAAAGAAACATAAAATTAGTTTAATAACACTTGCTAACAATACCCTTTTCAAGTTGTTCATTCCAAACAAAAACAACAACAAAAGACTGAAATATAATACATCAGATTGGTGACTTGATCACTGCATCAGCAATAAATCCATTCAAATAATACCAAAATAAACCCCTCTGAACCAATAATTACCTTTATTTCCACTTGATGCCGTTCCTCTGCATCCTCCATCTCCTTGTCCTTGTTCCTCATTTCCGCACGCTTCTCTTCAAGTTGCTTCCTTGTAATTTCCCAAAATGTATGAATCTTATCCCTTTCCAGCTGAAAATAGTTTCTCTCCTCTTGTTCTTTTTTCAGCTCCTCTCGGAGCTGCAACACCTGCTGCTCCAGCTAATTGATGCATGCAAACAATGGCCTTTCAACACAAAAATGATTGCTTGTTATCAAACCAATACACCATCACTCTCACCCTCAGCCTCATCTGCAAGACACCACCCACGGTCACTCTGATTGTTACGCACTCTCAACACATTCATTTCCACTGTTACCTACTCTCACCATCACACTTTGTTTCTTCCTTAAACCATCGCTCGATAACTTTCATCGTCACTGTCATTCACACTCAACATTGTATTTACACTCGTTCCCAATGTTACCTTCAACCACAGCATCCAACCCTCCGTTTCACTGTTGCTCTTACCCAACAATTCCTCCTCACTCTCAAACTCATCTCCACAATCCAATCTTCAATTTGAAGATCACATTCACTCTCATGGTGACGCTCACTGACTTCAATTTCTACTTCTACCACAACACTCAACATGCAATTTGTTGTCATATTTGCACTTGGGTACTTACAAGTTAATGGAGTGCTACTTCGTTGAGCAATGAGATGAAAACTAAATCAGTTCAGAGTAATGTATAGTAAATGCAACAATTACCATACCTGCTCCTTCGTCATCTCTTGGGTAGAAAGAGCACTTAGGATCCCGATGTCTTTTCCGGGTGCATCCTTCTTCTTTTTCTTTCCTCCTCCAGCTTTTTTCTTTGGTCCCTGAGCCCACCAACACACACCACTCACCATCTTCACATTACTACTACAGTGAGTATGAATGTACATTGTACAATCATTATGTCTCTATCACTAGGTGTGCCAGGGTACTAGGTGTGCCAGGGTACTGGGGGTGCCATAATGATGGCTGTGCCAGGATGCTTGGCATGCCAACGTGCTGCTTGTGACTTATTTCAAAGAATAATTATTTTGTCAAGTCATGCATAATCAGAGAGCCTATTCAACGTTGGTTAAAGGAACATGGAAAAAACAAAAACCACCATCTCAAATCCTGTACATGTTGCACCAACATTTTATTTGGTAAATTAATTTCCAAAGTCATAATAATAATAATAAGAGGAAAAGGCAAAGATATCAAATTATTATAGAGAAACGCGCGCACGCGCACACACACACACACGCGCGCACACACACACACACACACACACACACACACACACACGCACACGCACACGCACACGCACACGCACACGCACACGCACAAACACAAACACACGCATGCACACACACACACATCCCAGTTCCAGAAGAAAATTCATAAAAACATGAACCAAAAGCAATCATTACCGGTGCCACCAAAGGTGAAGGAGGTCATGTTTTCACCCATTTTGTCTGTCTGTTTGTTTGTTACTTACGAAATCTAACGATTTCGTAAGTATATTGATGACTTCCGTCATCTGTCTGTTTGTGTGTGTGTGTGTGTGTGTGTGTGTGTGTTTGTTTGTAGACACGACAACTCGAGAACAGAAGAAGCTACCAATGTCAAATTACACCAAGTGATTAAGGAGGGTGATGGCCAGCAACGATTAGATTTTGGTCAAGATCGGTCAAAGGTCAAGGTCACAGTGAGGTCAAACATTCGATTTTTGATGGTTTGGTACAGAATCATCGTAAAAACTTCTGGTTTGCGTCGCTACCTTCTCGAGAGACAGCTTTTATTAGACAAGGTCAGAGGTCAAGTTGACTATTTCGTAACTACCAGTCCATGACTGCTTGTTACTTACGAAATCTAAAGATTTAGTAAGTATATTGATGACTTCCGTCATCTGTTTGTGTGTTTGTGTGTTTGTGTGTGTGTTTGTTTGTAGGCACGATAACTCGAGAACGGAGGAAGCTACCAATGTCAAATTGCACCAAGTGATTCAGGAGGGCGATGGCTTGCGCTGATAAGATTTTGATCAAAATCGGTCAGAGGTCAAAGTCACAGTGAGGTCAAACATAGAAAAAAAAGTTATAACTCGAGAACGGAAGAAGCTACCAAAGTCAAATTACACCACGTGATTCAGGAGGGTGATGGCTTGCGCTGATATGATTTTGATCAAAATCGGTCAAAGGTCAAGGTCACAGTGAGGTCAAACATTCGATTTTTGATGGTTTGGTGCAGAATCATCGTAGAAACTTCTGGTTTGCGTCGCTACCTTCTCTCGAGACAGCTTTTATTAGACAAGGTCAGAGGTCAAGTTGACGATTTCGTAAGTACCAGTCCATGACTGCTTGTTACTTACGAAATCTAAAGATTTAGTAAGTATATTGATGACTTCCGTCATCTGTTTGTGTGTTTGTTTGTTTGTGTGTTTGTTTGTTTGTAGGCACGATAACTCGAGAACGAAGGAAGCTACCAATGTCAAATTACACCAAGTGATTCAGGAGGGTGATGGCTCGCGCTGATTAGATTTTGGTCGAAATCGGTCAAAGGTCAAGGTCACAGTGAGGTCACACATCCAAAAAAAAAGTTATAACTCGAGAACGGAAGAAGCTACCAAAGTCAAATTACACCATGTGATTCAGGGCGGTGATGGCTAGCGCTCATTATATTTTGATCAAAATCGGTCAAAGGTCAAGGTCACAGTGAGGTCAAACATTCGATTTTTGATGGTTTGGTGCAGAATCATCGTAGAAATTCTGGTTTGCGTCGCTACCTTCTCTAGAGACAGCTTTTATTAGACAAGGTCAGAGGTCAAGTTGACGATTTCGTAAGTACCAGTCTATGAGTGCTTGTTACTTACGAAATCTAAAGATTTAGTAAGTATATTGATGACTTCCGTCATCTGTTTGTATGTTTGTTTGCTTGTGTGTGTGTTTGTGTGTGTGTTTGTTTGTAGGCACAGTAACTCGAGAAGGGAAGAAGCTACCAATGTCAAATTACACCACGTGATTCAGGAGGGTGATGGCCAGTGCTGATTAGATTTGTCAAAATTGGTCAAAGGTCAAGGTCACAGTGAGATCAAACATTCGATTTTTGATGGTTTGGTACAGAATCATCGTAGAAACTTCTGGTTTGCGTCGCTACCTTCTCTGGAGACAGCTTTTATTTGACAAGGTCAGAGGTCAAGTTGACAATTTCGTAAGTACCAGTCTATGACTGCTTGTTACTTAAGAAATCTAAAGATTTCGTAAGTATATTGATGACTTCCGTCCTCTGTTTGTGTGTTTGTTTGTTTGTGTGTTTGTTTGTAGGCACGATAACTCGAGAACGGAAGAAGCTACCAATGTCAAATTACAACACCTGATCCAGGAGGATGATGGCTAGCGCTGATTAGATTTTGGTCAAAATCGGTCAAAGGTCAAGGTCACAGTGAGGTCAAACATAATTCCATAAATTCATGTGGAGAAATGGAGTATTTTTGCTTCGGTCGACGTTACGAGTTCGTTTTAACTTCGATTTTAATTTTGTCCTCGGTTTTGCGATCGCTTAGGACGCTTAACACTTGGTTGTCGAAATTCTGGTAAAAATCGGATGTTTTGGAGACGTTTTAAGATTGTATAAAAAATATTTCACTCGCTGCGTCACGGCTCGTCACGTAGTGCAACGCGCTCGAGCAGACGCGTCGTTGAGTCACGTAAAGGTTTTGCGTGTGCGCGCTGACGGTGTTTTCGATAAAGATGGTGTTTAAAAGTATTTTTTATCCCAATAAAGGTTATCGTCGCATGCCTGACTTGCTAAGCCGTTGGATTATGTAAAAATTGTTGGTGGGTGGCCGAATATTACGTTTTTGTGACTTTGACAAAATAATATTAAATAACTGCGTGGAGAAATGGAGATTTTTGCTTCGGTCGACGTTACGATTTTTGATGGTTTGGTGCAGAATCATCATAGAAACTTCTGGTTTGCATCGCTACCTTCTCGAGAGACAGCTATTATTAGACAAGGTCAGAGGTCAAGTTGACGATTTCGTAAGTACCAGTCTATGACTGCTTGTTTGTTTGTTTGTTTGTAGGCACGATAACTCGAGAATGGAAGAAGCTACCAATGTCAAATTACACCAACTGATTCAGGAGGGTGATGGCTAGCGCTGATTAGATTTTGGTCAAAATCGGTCAAAGGTCAAGCTCACAGTGAGGTCACACATCCAAAACATGATAACTCGAGAAAAGTTACCACAGGTATTGTTGACGGAGCGTGAGTTTGGAAGATTGAGGTAAGTTCGGCGGAATTTGTGTGTCAATTCGTCGAGTTACGGCTGTTTTAAAAATTTCAGTGTTAGCGCCCATGGTGCAGAACGCCTTGCCTCGTTGTAGGCCGCGTTGTGTTTTTGATAAAGATGGTGTTTAAAAGTCATTTTTCATCCCAATAAAGCTTATCGTTGCATGCCTGACTCGCTAAGCCGTCGTATGGTGTAAAGATTGTTTGTGGATGGCCGAATATTACGGTTTAATGACTTTGATAAAATAATATTAAATAATTCCGTAAATTCCTGTGGAGAAATAGAGTATTTTTGCTTCGGTCGACGTTACGAGTTCGTTTTAACTTCGATTTTAATTTTGTCTTCAGTTTTTGCGATTGCTTAGGACGCTTAACACTCGGTTGTCTAAAATCTGGTAAAAATCGGATGTTTTATGAGATTTATGTTGGGTGTAGTATCTGAGGCTTAACTGAAGATTATGCTAATGAGGGGGATTGTAACACACAGCCTTACGCGCTCGTTTTAAAGTCAATTTCAATTCTGTCTTCACTTTTGGTAATGGTTAAGTATGCTTAACACTCGGTTGTAGCAATTCTGGTAAAAATCGGATGTTTTATGAGACTTTAGTCAGGTGTCGTGTCTTTGCGAGGGGCGGCATGGTGAAATGGTGCCGAATGGTTTTTGTCCGCCTTGTGGTGCGCCGGACACCTCAACACGGTTTCCCGTGCTGATTTTAACTTTAAATTCAATTATGTTTCCACCTTTCGCACTGCATAAGGTTGATCGACACTGAAATGGAGCGAATTTGACCTGAAATTCACTTTTATCGAGAGAAATACATCGAGTGCGTAGGGTGGATGTGAGTGCGGGTGATGCCGCGCATTCGTGCAGGCACGGGAGAACCCAAAACTGTCTCCTTGAGGGACCCTTTATTGTTAGGGTCTGCGTGATCAATGTTTGCATCTTTGGGGTTTTGGGACACGCTCTGCAGATTTCTGTAAGAATTCCGGTGTGAGGGAGACATTTTAAGATTGGATAAAAAATATTTCACCTGCCGCTTCACGGCTCGCCACGTGGCGCAGCGCGCTCGAACAGACGGGTCGTTGAGTCTCGTAAAGGTTTTTCGTGCGCGCTGACGTCAGCGTGCTCGCCCCGGCGTCCTTTCGAGTTGGGAGGGGGGGGCGTTGAGTGTGACCTTTACGTTACGTTAATCCGCGGAAACTCGAGAACTGAAGAAGCTACCAATGTCAAATTACACCACGTGATTCAGGAGGGTGATGGCTAGCGCTGATTAGATTTGGTCAAAAATCGGTCAAAGGTCAAGGTCACAGTGAAGTCAAACATTCGATTTTTGATGGTTTGGTACAGAATCATCGTAGAAACTTCTGGTTTGCGTCGCTACCTTCTCCAGAGACAGCTTTTATTCGACAAGGTCAGAGGTCAAGTTGACGATTTCGTAAGTACCAGTCAATGACTACTTGTTTGTTTGTCTGTCTGCTTGTTTGTTTGTCTGTCTGCTTGTTTGTTTGTGAGCAGGATATCTCAAAAAGTTGTGGACGGATCTGGATGAAATTTTGTGGACAGTTTCGGTGTGTGACAATGGCGAAGTACAGTGGGGAGAACAAGTATTTGATACACTGCCGATTTTGCAGATTTTCCCACTTACAAAGCATGTAGAGGTCTAATTTTTATCATCGGTACACTTCAACTGTGAAAGACGGAATCTTAAACAAAAATCCTGAAAATCACATTGTATGATTTTTAAATAATTAATTTGCATTTTATTGCATGAAATAAGTATTTGATACATCTGAAAAACAGAACTTAATATTTGGTACAGAAACCTTTGTTTGCAATTACAGAGATCAGACATTTCCTATAGTTCTTAACCAGGTTTGCACAGACTGCAGCAGGGATTTTGGCCCACTCCTCCATAAAGATCTTCTCCAGATCCTTCTGGTTTTGGGGCTGTTGCTGGGAAACACAGACTTTCAGCTCCCTCCAAAGATTTTCTATAGGGTTCAGGTCTGGAGACTGGCGAGGCCACTCCAGGACCTTGAGATGCTTCTTACGGAGCCACTCCTTAGTTGCCCTGGCTATGTGTTTCAGGTCGTTGTCATGCTGGAAGACCCAGCCATGCCCCATCTTCAATGCTCTTGTTGAGGGAAGGAGGTTGTTGGCCAAGATCTCGCGATACATGGCCCCATCCATCCTCCCCTCAATATGGTGCAGTCGTTCTGTCCCCTTTGCAGAAAAGCATCCCCAAAGAATGATGTTTCTACCTCCATGCTTCACGGTTGGGATGGTGTTCTTGGGGTTGTACTCATCCTTCTTCCTCCAAACACGGCGAGTGTATGGAGTTTAAACCAAAAAGCTCTATTTTGGTCTCATCAGACCACATGACTTTCTCCCATTCCTCCTCTGGATCATCCAGATGGTCATTGGCAACCTTCAGACGGGCCTGGACATGCGCTGGCTTGAGCAGAGGGACCTTGTGTGCGCTGCAGGATTTTAATCCATGACGGCGTAGTGTGTTACTTATGGTTTTCTTTGATACTGTGGTCCCAGCTCTCTTCACGTCATTGACCAGGTCCTGCCGTGTAGTTCTGGGCTGATCCCTCACCTCTCATGATCATTGAGGCTCCACGAGGTGAGATCTTGCATGGAGCCCCAGACCGAGGGAGATTGACTGTTATCTTGAACTTCTTACATTTTCTAATAATTGCGCCAACAGTTGTTGCCTTCTCACCAAGCTACTTGCCTATTGTCCTGTAGCCCATCCCACCCTTGTGCAAGTCTACAATTTTGTCCCTGATATCCTGAGACAGCCCTCTGGTCTTGCCCATTGTGGAGAGGTTGGAGTCTGATTGATTGAGTGTGGAGAGCTGTCTTTTATGCAGATAATGAGTTCAAACAGGTGCAGTTAATACAGGTAATGAGTGGAGAATGGGAGGGCTTCTTAAAGACAAAACTAACAGGTCTGTGAGAGGCCTCCGTCTGGCCATCCCCCAGGCAGATGCCAGGCCCATCCCCATCTCCTTGAGATGATGGTCAATCTGCTGCAACCATGAGGCACGTGGTCGGCCCACTGGCCTCCTCCACTCATGAGACTCCCTCGCTGAGAGAATCTGGTGAGCAGGATCAGCGTCAGGAAAACGAGCCACATGTCCATACAGCCGCAGCTGACGCTCACGGACTATGCAGGTAACAAATCTCATCCGAGTCTCTCTCAGCAACCGCTCGTTGGACACAAAATCCGACCAGCGATAGCCAAGGATTCTCCGAAGAGACCTGGTACCAAAGGAATTAAGTCTCCGTCTCAGATCCTTGGTCAAAGTCCAAGTCTCGCACCCATAGAGCAAGACTGGAAGTACCAAGGACCTGAAGACTCGGACTTTCGTCCTCCCGCACAGGTACCGGCAGCGCCACACCCCATGATCCAGTGAATCCATGACTCCCCAGGCCCGACCCAGACGTCTATTGACCTCCGGCTCACAACCTGCGGAGACATGAATATCACTGCCAAGGTAAGTGAATCTATCCACGACCTCAACATCCTCACCACAAACAGACACAGACAGGACAGCAGCATCCAAGATGTCACCGAAAGCCTGGATCTTTGTTTTGACCCAAGAAATCCGTAATCCCAACGGCTCCGACTCCTCATTCAGCACCTCGAGGGCCCCCAAGAGGATGTCTAAAGTCTCCGCAAAGATGACTGCATCATCTGCAAAATCAAGGTCCGAGATCTTGACATTGCCAAACGATGCACCGCAACTTGATCTCTCTGACATCCTCCCAAAAATCCAGTCCATACAAGTGCTGAAAAGTGTGGGGGCAAGTACACATCCCTGACGAACTCCAGTAACAACTGGAAATAAGTCGGAGGCGGTACCACCACACTTCACAGCACTCTCAGTACCAGAGTAGAGTTCAGACATCAGATCGATCAGTTTCGGTGGCACCCCACGAAGACCAAGAATCCTCCAGAGGACATCCCGATTCACTGAATCGAACGCTTTACAGAGATCAACATAGGCTGCAAGCAGCCCCTGCCGAAACTCTCGTCTGCGTTCAGTGAGGACACGAAGAGCAAGGATACGGTCAATCGTTGACCTCTTTGGTGTAAAGCCTGACTGCTCTGGACGCTGGTGCTCAAGCAGATGGTGGCGAACCCTATCAAGAATTATCCGAGCAAAGACCTTGCCCGGCACTGAGAGCAGCGTCACCCCTCGGTAGTTGTTGCAGTCTTGGCGATCACCCTTCCCTTTCCAGAGAGGGACAACAAGGCCCCTCTTCCAGTCAGTTGGGATGATGCCTGTGTTCCAGGCAGAGCACAAAACTGCATGCAACGACGCGAGTGCAGCATTTCCACCAGCCTTGAGAAGTTCAGCATGGATGCCACAGATCCCTGGAGCTTTGCCCCGTTTCAACTGGTTCACCGCAGCCCGTGTTTCCACAAGCGATGGTGGACCACAGTTGATTCGAGGGTCAGCAACAGGGATTGTAACACCCTTGACGTCCAACTCGACAGCTGGGGGATCAGCCTGGTACAACCGCTCAAAGTAACCGGCCCAGCGGGCCTTCACTTCAGACTCCTCTGTCAAGAGCCTACCACTCTCTGCTCGAACTGCAGTGCTCCGAGGGATGGGCTTGGATGAACGTAATGCGCGAATTCCCCTGTAAGCGGGACGAGAATCACCTGTCCACAGGTGATGCTCTACCCCTCACAGATTCCTCGCACATAGGCCTCCTTGTCCACCCTCAGTGCACGTACAGTTTTACGCCTCAGCTCCCTGAACAGCTCAGCTCTGCCATTCAGCCTGGCCCTGCGACTCTGGTCAATGGTATCCAGTGTCCCTTGAGAGACAAAATTCTTCTTTGCCCTGCGGTGAACTCCAAGGCATCCACCGGCAACATCAAGGACGGTGGTCTTGAAGGTGCTCCACAACTCTTCAGGACCCCCAAAGCACCCAGACCCCCAAGTGTCCACTCAGCCTGTTCGCAAACTCCTCAGCTACTCTCTCATCCCTGAGCTTGGCAACATCCAGCCTAGGCTGGGATGGTACCATTCTCCAGGATTTAAGGTGCAGCTTTAGAGTTGCTACAACAAGCCTGTGGTCAGTATTGAGGAACTGAGCACTCCGGTAGACCCTGCAGTTCTGGATCATCCTCCAACGACCGTCAATGAGGACATGGTCAATCTCCTTTGCCACACCGCCAGCGTTGGAATACCAAGTCCAGCGATGAGCTTGCGGGCGCTGAAACCATGAACCAGCCACCCTAAGTCCATGACTTCTTGCAAAGTCAAGGAACTTAGTGCTATTCTGGTTCATAGTTCCTGACCCATGGGGACCAACACACACCTCATAACCATCCCTATCAGTACCAGTCGATGCATTGAAATCCCCCAAGACTAGAAGTGTATCTCGTCTGGGGCACTGATCAACCACAGACTCGAGTGTGGCGTAGAATGCATCCTTCACGGTAAGATCACTCGCCTCAGTCGGAGCATAAATAGAGACCAGGGAAATGACACCTAAGGAGTGACGAATCCTTAATCTCATAATACGCTCGTTGACCGGTGTTACCTCAATTATCATTGGGGTCAGCTTATTGGACACAGCTACAGCAACTCCTTGGGTATGGTAACCATCAGAGCGACCAGACCAATAGTAGGTGTAACCACCCACCATTATCTCGCCGCAATCCGGTCTCCGAACCTCAGAGAGAGCTGCAATCCCGATGTCCAAACGCTTGAGCTCAGATGATAACAGAGACAGGTGATCATCCTCTCTTAGGGATAGGACATTCCAGGCACCCACCCGAAGGGACCGCCTCAGGTTAACCCAAGGAGACCGCCGTCTGGTGGACGACACCTCAGCACCACTCCGACACACTCTCCCGCAATCTGACCCAGGGATGTTACCCCGTGGTTTCCCTCCTATCAAAGATTGGGGGTCCCGAAGGCTTTGCCCCAATCCCACCATCCGGTGAGCTGCCCTGCGAAGGGAAGCTGCACAGGAGGTACTCCCACGGAGTGGGTTTTCAGATTTTTTTGCGTTTTTGCGTTTTGCGGAATGAAGCGTTTTACGGTGGCTGGAGTGCAAATCCTGCCACCAACCTCCTAATAAGAAGTAACCCAACTGCAGGAGGACGTCCGCAGACACAGTTGGGCACTAGATATGGATGGCCGTTGGCTCACAAGGAGCTCCTCCGCCCTTTGAATTGGAATCTTGGCCCGTGAATTGGAATCCGAAACGAAGGTGGATTCTTCGATTCCTGGGAGGACTTCGTTCCACCTTCTGAAACCCCAGTTATGGAGATAACAATCTATATATATCTGTCTCTGTCTCTGTCTCTGTCTCTGTCTCTGTCTCTGTCTCTGTCTCTGTCTCTGTCTCTGTCTCTGTCTCTGTCTCTGTCTCTGTCTCTGTCTCTGTCTCTGTCTCTGTCTCTCTCTCTCTCTCTCTCTCTCTCTCTCTCTCTCTCTCTCTCTCTCTCTCTCTCTCTCTCTCTCTCTCTCTCTCTCGTATTTTATATTGAATTACTTCCATACATTAATCAATAACCATATGGTTGCATGGAAAAAGCTCTTTGTTTTGATTGGATTATAATCTACTCTCGAACACAATAATCTATAATAATAAATGTGTGTGTGTGTGTGTGTGTGTGTGTGTGTGTGTATGTGTGTGTCCTCCATCACTTTAAAACCATGAAACCTAGCAGCCTGAAACTTTGCATGCATACAAAGGGAACTCCAAGAGAGTGCATGAATGAAAGCTGGGTGTTTGGTTAAATTGAAACACCTCTTTTGAAGATAATTAACGGCTTAGTCTCATGAAAAGCTTATCGTTGGTCAGCCCAACTTTTTCTTGCAGGTGTCTTAGCCACCATTTTGATTCGGCTGACTATAAATGCCTTGCCTTGGAAACACGATATACTCTCAAGGATTAATTAAAACATATAATCTAAATATGATTTCGGATTTGAGGATTAGATCTCGTGGACTAAATAAGTATTGAAATCTGGAGTGAAATCCGAAAACTGAAAGAAATTACCAATTATTAAAACTAGGCGTATATCTGATAAGCTTTAAGTAAGGCTGTGCACTTCTCCAGATTTACATCTGATTTGCTGCCTCAGACGCCCTCTTCCTCTTCATGCTTCTCACGTCACGCCCATTAATCCTCCCCCTCCAGGGTGTGGCCTGCTCACACAAAACCTGGGAAGGCGGGGCTTCAGTCCGCTTGTAGTTGTTTTAGGGATGTATTCTCTACCTTTATTGCCGATCTTGGAATACAAAAAGAGACAAAAGTGACATGGGGACGATCACATACTGGGGAAATTATCCTTAATCCCTATCTAATTAGCATCGCACTACCCTCCCCCCCCCCCCCCCGTGTGGTGACAACAACACTTAAGCTCACAGTCTCCCCACTGAATCACATCGAGATGTCTCCTCTAAGTCCATGGGCAAAACAGCTCAATACAATCCTATCTGTTTAATTAAATTCCTTCAGCGACCCCACAAACATAACAATATCTTGTGCAGTACATCAGGATACATCCTCACACCGACGGAAAAGATCTGAACAGGAGAGAATAGATTGTAAAAAAAATTAAAATTACATTAAGGGAAAGTTATGCACTACTTGCCCCCCTACTGGACGATTAACAAATCAGTTAAAAGATGGAAAAGTGCGATTCGTCCGATAAATAAACACAGCAAGACGAGCAACGAGCTTCCCCTGAAGACACCGTGACGTCTGATCGTGGCCGAGTGCACGCACGGCCGTGGGGTGGGATCACTTACACATCCACCAACACTTTAACGAACATATTTAATAATCCATTATTAAACACAAATATTTCTTGAGAAAAACGGACGTGTAGGCCTACAACGTGCGTTCGCACAGCCTAAAGCCGACCCACCATTCTGCGCCTCGGATAGTTTAGGCCGCAGCGTTGCCGGAAAGTCACCATGGCAACGCATCCTGTAAACGCCGAACGTCTCTCGAGTGAGGATTCTTGCACTGTATCTATACAGTACAATCTGAGGATTGCTATGGTAACCAACTTAACGAAACTTGTACAGTTAACGTCGCTTGAATCATCGGGTTACTGGCCCCTATCATTTACTGAAACATCTACCGTTATTACGTCGAATTAATTATTGTTATCCTCTCTTTTTAGTGCTTGGGGATCGATTAATGATTTTTTTTAAACGACTAAATCGTGCGATTCCTTGTAACTTGTAAGCAGCACGTATCATTTCATTATTCATTAACCCAGTGCGACGGTGCACACTTCTTCTTCTTCTTCTTCTTCTTCTTCTTCTTTTTATTTTTTTAAATCTTCTTCTTCTTCTTCTCTTCGTCTTCTTCTTCTTTTTTCAAGACTAAAAATGGAACGTGCTCATGCTTCCTCGCATATCGATGCTCAGCATTTAAAAAGGATAGAGCACAGTCAAACAACCATAAGTTAGCAATAAGAGCGCAGGCTTTGGTGGGCCGAATGGCCTCCTCCTGCGTGGAAGTTCCTTTCAAGGCAACTGAACTCGGATGATTATTTTTTAATAATTATAATGAAGAATAAATAATACAGTTCAAATTGTTGAAGGGCGTGGTTTAAAAAAAAAAATCCTGACGTCACTTGCGGAAGTCCCTTGCCTGACGTCACGGTGACGTGACAGTTGGACCAGCATGGCAGGTTGGTGTTTGGTATATTTTTTTTTGCTGTTTCAGCAGCTGCTTCTTGATTTATATCGTGCTCGCCTTCCTCCCTCAATGAACCTTTATTTCCGTTTCAGACTTGTCGCTGTTTCAGGAGGACACGCAGGACGGATACAGCGGCTGTAAGTTTGTGGAAGTTCGACGTGCTTGTGGAGATTAAATTATTATTATTATTATTTAAAATTTTTAACAGCAAACTGCCAGGCCCGTCAGGCGGCAACGGTGTTTTGTATGAAATGAACAAATTGGATATTCATTGTCGATGCAATGGGATTTTACCTTGACACGATTAATTTGGGATTTTGGTAAGAGTAAGGCACGACATGTGTGTATGTACTGTACATTAATATATATATATATATAATTACGATGAACTCAGGGTTGTGACGTCATACCTTTTGACCAACGTATGTTGAATATTTTATTGCTGTTCCACTTTCTACTTGCGCCACCCAAGGTGGCAGAGGTTGTGTTTTCACTCCTGCATCGTTAATCAATCTGTCTATGAGCACGATATCTCAAAAAGTTGTGAATGGATTCGGATGAAACTTGGTGGATGGGTCGGGTGTGTAACGAGGACTCATTGATTCGATTTTGGTTAAGATCCGATTCTGGATTCCAGAATTTAAATAAATAAATAATATTGTTCACCATTGAGAGATGAAGCCAAAAATAATGCTACATGGCATGATGTGTCAAAGCATTGTGGATGGATTCGGATGAAACTTGGTGGATGGGTCGGGTGTGTAACGAGGACTCATTGATTCGATTTTGGTTAAGATCCGATTCTGGATTCCAGAATTTAAATAAATAAATATTTTTTACCGTTGAGAGATGAAGCCAAAAATAATGCTACATGGCATGATGTGTCAAAGCATTGTGGATGGATTCGGATGAAACTTGGTGGATGGGTCGGGTGTGTAACGAGGACTCATTGATTCGATTTTGGTTAAGATCCGATTCTGGATTCCAGAAGTAAAATAAATAAATAATATTGTTCACCATTGAGAGATGAAGCCAAAAATAATGCTACATGGCATGATGTGTCAAAACATTGTGGATGGATTCGGATGAAACTTGGTGGATGGGTCAGGTGTGTAACGAGGACTCATTGATTCGATTTTGGTTAAGATCCGATTCTGGATTCCAGAATTAAAATAAATAAATAATATTGTTCACCATTGAGAGATGAAGCCAAAAATAATGCTACATGGCATGATGTGTCAAAACATTGTGGATGGATTCGGATGAAACTTGGTGGATGGGTCGGGTGTGTAACGAGGACTCATTGATTCGATTTTGGTTAAGATCCGATTCTGGATTCCAGAATTTAAATAAATAAATATTTTTTTACCGTTGAGAGATGAAGCCAAAAATAATGCTACATGGCATGATGTGTCAAAGCATTGTGGATGGATTCGGATGAAACTTGGTGGATGGGTCGGGTGTGTAACGAGGACTCATTGATTCGATTTTGGTTAAGATCCGATTCTGGATTCCAGAAGTAAAATAAATAAATAATATTGTTCACCATTGAGAGATGAAGCCAAAAATAATGCTACATGGCATGATGTGTCAAAACATTGTGGATGGATTCGGATGAAACCTGGTTAACGGGTTGGGTGTTTGACGAGAACAAGCCGATTCGATTTCGATTCGCGTCCGGATTGCAGACCCGGTCTATCGATGACATACAAAATACAAACTGTTCAGCCTGGTGGACCGAGTGCCCTTTTCGTTACATCGTCTTTTTTTTTGTGTATTGGTGACTTGGCTGGACGATGGCTTTCGTCAATTATCGTTAAATAGCTAGCTCGACCAATTAAAACCCTGTTTTATTATATTTATTTGTCAATTTCAATTTTTTTTTAAATGAGGTTTGCACTGTGTAGGATTTTTGGTGTTAAGCGAGTCCTTTCACACAAACACCTCTTGGAATCCCGGAATGGTTTCATGTATGGAAATAGAGTACCATTGCAAGTGCACTCTTGATTTGTGTGAATGTGTTGTCATGTCGTAAACATATCTGTGTTTACTCAACACTGGCAAGGGATTGTGAATGCATGTGCTCGGATATACTTGAATACGGTATACGCCTTCCTGAGGCTGTTCATTCCCACTCTCCCTTCCAGTGCTTCTAGTGGGCTGTGCATTGCCACCTCGTATCATCCCCCATCCTTACCTGTGACCTTGTCTACCCCCACGTAGTCTAACACAATCACCTATCTTACTTGCAGGTTACTGTATTTCTTCCTCTTTTTACTCTTTACCCGTCTTATTTTCTTCATTGTGTCCATCTTTCACCCCAATGGCCGCCGCCTCCGTATGCTCTTGTGGGACCCTCAATTTTTGCAATAAAATATACTTAATTGTTTCTTTCATGCCTGCGTTGGAATCCGGACCAGCTATTAACTGTCATCCCTCAGATGGATGTTAAACTTGGCGTCCCATCTGCCAGCATTAGCTTGTGGAAGTTAAAGATCCCGTGGTGTCCTTCCTAAACAGTATGCGAACAATCGCCGGCATCCTGGCCAAAAAAAAAAAAAAAACCTTCCAAAATTCCTGCTTTAACCTCGCATTCCCCCTATCCCAAGGGAAACCAAGTGCAAAAGGGGTTAGCCCCAATGTGGGCGCTATGCCCCTTAGCTGGCCATGTGGATTAGTATTTTTAGTCTTAGTAATTTCTTTCATAACATGTTTTCATTTTATAACTTTCATGCATTGATAGTTTGAAGATTTTTTTTTTTTTAATGCAAGTGCTGTGTTTTAACAAAACGCTCTGATATTATCCAACAAGGTTTCACGGCACGTCGTCATCATCATCATCATCATGACCTTTGCATGGTGTGCTCAAAACCATAATGTTTACAGAAAGATTACAATTGCGTACATTTATTAAGGCAAGTCGAGACGATGTTTTGGAAAAAAAGGATGTGATTGCTCAGAAACTAACATATTGGCGTTGTTGTCTTTTGGAGGTATTGGTCTAATAATGACGTTTAAAAACTTGTCACTTCATCCACTGCCTTTACGATCGGTCGACTGATGGCAGTAATGTGTTTGGAGCAGGTGTAGGAAGATTAATGAATTTATTTCGACATAAATGCAGCACTGGTTTGTTAAATTTGCTGTTATCACCTTTTCCTCCGGCTACATTTTTGTGTTCAAAACTGCTTCTTCATCTCGTGCGTAAGCCAAGGCAGCAATTCCTTTTTTTGCCCAGATCACCAGATCTTAAAGGCCCCTGCTATAGGAAAAAAAAAAAACCACTGGAGATCGTGTTATGCTCCAGACAAAGAACAACAGACACCAATATAATTGTCAAAACATTGTCTTTGAACTGCTTGAGGAAGAGAAACAATAAACATGGGCTCATGCTGATGAGTGTTACCAGATCAGTTCTTTATGCATTTCAGGTGATGCTCTGCTTATCATTTTCCAACAATTTTTCATTGTGCTGACAATCGAGAATTGATAGAAATTTATCCTTTTTTTTAAAAAATTGTTTGTTTGTTTAATTTATTCTTCGAGGTATATTTTCTTTTCTTAACCTTTTATAGGAGTACATCGTTTCGGCCGTTGTTAAATATTTAGTTTATTTCTTGCAACTAGGATAAATTGTCTGAAACAAACCAAACTAGAAGGGCACTCAGTAGAGCGCACATACCTCCACCCCGTAATGCCTGATCCACGAGAAAATATCTGGCCCAATACATTTTTTGAGCCCTATCTCTCAATGGTGAAGAATCGCTTAAAAAATTCTACGAGTTGGATCGGGATCTTCACCAAAATATAATCAGTTCGTCCTTGTCACACACCGAACCTGCCCACAAAATTTCATCTGAATCCGTCCACAACCTTTTGGGATATCCTGTACACAAACAGACAGAAGGGTGAAGACATAATCTCCTTCACCTTTGTTGCCGGAGGTCATTCTCAGATCCACATCCGGATTTGGATCTTCACCAAAATCGATTAAATTCATCGTGGTCACACACCCAACCTGTCCACCAAGTTTCAAACTGGAAGGGCACTCGGTGGAGCGCATGCCTCCGTCATGCAATGCCTGATCCATGAGAACATATCAGTCCCATTACATTTTTGAAATATCATTCTCTGCAGTACTATAACGTTTTTGGCCCTATTTCTCAATGGCGAAGAATCACTTTAAAAATTAAATAATTCTCCTATCCAGATCCCGATCCGGATCTTCACCAAAATCTAAACAATTCGTCCTTGTCACACACCGAACCTGTCCACAAAATTTCATCTGGATCCGTCCACAACTTTTTGTGATATCCTGTACACAGACAGACAAAGGGGTGAAAATGTAACCTCCTTCACCTTAGGTGGCAGAGGTAATGAGCCTGATGTCATAATCCATGACACTTTTGCTGCAAAAATTAGCAGAAACGTGTGTAACCTTTTAAGCCCCGTTACCGAAGTTCGACGGTGGTTATGTTTCCACCCCTGCCTGTCCCTGTCTGTCTGTCTGTCTGTCTGTCTCTGTGAACAGGATAGCTCAAAAGGTTTTGTACAGATTCACATGAAATTTGGTGGGCAGGTTTGGTGTATGACAAGGTTGACCTGATTAGATTTTGGTGTACATTTGGATCCGGATACAATAATTAAAATTGATTCTTCACCATTGAGAGATTGGGCCAAAAAACGATATGTTGCACGATATTTCAAAAACTTGTGGACAAGTTGGTTAGGTGACTAGAACAAGCTGATTAGATTTTGGTTCAGGTCCGGATCCAGCCTATCATTTGGGATTCAAAATGTAAACTGTTCAGCCTGGCAGAGGTATGCACTCTACTGAGTGCCGTTCTAGTTCGAGTATCAGATCCGCTTTGGACCCATTTAACTCTGCTCATCGGGTTGATTTACTCCCATTTTAGCAAAAGTTTTTTTTATTTATTTTTTTTTTGAGATGAAAGCATTGTTTTCTTTTTCTTTAAAATTTGTCTTTTTTTTTTTTTTTAAATTCCTTGAATGTGGTGGCATATAAATGGAATGATATTGTGTGTGTTCTTGCAGGCATAGCAGAGTTTGGACCCGAGTGTGACCCCCAAACACAGCTTTCTGTGCTGGATGTGGTGATTGAAGACGAAATGTTGACTCCTCTGGCTCGCCTTGAAAAGTTTGCTGCCAGTGACAATATCTTTAACAGGTATTCAATATTTTCTATTTACTCTTGTGTGGAATGCCATATGACAAAAAAGAAAAATTTGTAATTCTGAGTTGTAGTTAATAAGGGAAAGTCCTTACCAGAGGATTAGTGAATCTTTAAGAACAGAAGTATTCAATCGGGCAAATTTTTTTTTTAACATTTCAATGGAGAAGTTCAAAACGTCTATATTTATTTATTTTATTTATTTTAGGCAGCTTATGGCTCGAACACTACCAGACACTTTGCGTCTCGTACTTGAGGCAGATGGAGATGTATGGCCAATACTCAACACTGTGACGAAGCTTGCCGAAGACGCAGGTATGTGTCTGTCCAACTGATTTGACCACTGTTTATTTCGCATCACCATCTTCGTCAGCTTTGTGCTCTTGATCTTTCCCAAATATTTGCATAATCACCATTAGCTAGGTGTGCGCTTGTTTGCCTTTGAATGCATCTGCATGCTCGCTTGTGTTACCAGCTGTATAGTATAAATGCATACAGCTGAGAGAGAAATTTTTGGTTGGAGTGTTGAGTTTAGGCCTGGACATCTCTTGTTCAGAACCAGCAGTGCGAGCAACGTTGATGGAGCAGCTACCTCATGTTGCAGCACTTTGTCAGAAACACCATGCTGTACCACCCCACGTCATCCCTCAGCACCTCCTTCCCATTCTCGTGCGTTTCCTGAAAGATGGAAACAATCAGGTGTGTGGAAATCTACGAGCTTGGACGTTTTGGTAACGATAAATGAGATGGGTGAGCTGCTCCCCCCCCTCCCCCCATTGAATGACTCTGCACTGCTTGTGACAGGTTCGGAAGGCAAGTCAAGCAGCCCTGCTCGAGCTTTTGGCTCAAGAACATGTGTCAGCATGGGATGTAGAGACATTTGTCTGTCCAGCTGTCCTGGAGCTTACGGCACCAGACAGCTGCGATGATTATAAAGCAGAGGCCGTAGCGGTGAGTGCCTTGAGCATGTGAATTTGGAGTATGGAGGCAGAGAGACTTCATTGTGAGATGTCGAGTGTTTTGATGGTTTCATCCATCCCTTTGAGAATTTGATGAAGAATAGAGATTATCCTCCCATGCCATACTGTGCAATGGTTGTTTTTTTTATTGCTTGGTATTTGAAGTTAACCCATTGTAACGAACAGATTTCTGACTTTTTATTTCTCAGTAAAAAGCAGCAAAGTGGGTACAGTAGCAGCATTGTAGGTGAGAATGCCAGATCTTTAATTTTATGCTCTTTTGTCAAACTTGTTAGTTTATTAATTAGTCTCATCCCGAAGGGGATGTTGCTGGTCATTTGAGTACGTCTCTGACTATTGCAACGTGCATGTGCGTCTGCATCGATGTCTGTGTATTTTTGCTTCAAAAATGGTTTTCTCTCCAACTGCTTGCCGGATCGATGCAAAATTTTAAACATAGGAGGGACTCCCCATGGAGAATATTTTATTGCAAACTCTATCATATGTCACGTGGTATGGCAGCCTTATTGGATTAAAGGGAAAAATTTGGACATCACTTTCTCTGCAACCTCTCGATGAGGAAAAAAAAAAAATTGTACTAAAACTTGGCATATCTCATTAACTCCCTATGGGTGACTTGTTTAGGGTGATGGTGAAGTCATCTCCATGGTATTCCAGCCCTAATTGGTTGAATTGAAAATTAGTGAAACTGTATATATCTGATCTATGACCCGATGCGAGTGAAGAGTTGTATAGATGACGTTCATAACCCATGTCAAGAAACTATGTCATAATATGTTGCATGGATGACACGGGTTTATGTGCCATAATAGCACTGTGCCATATTGGTAGCATGTTCGGTTAACGATGGTATTTTTGTTAACAATGAACAGGTGAGACTATGGGCTCTACGAGTATTGTTTGAGTGGTCTTGCTTCCAGAGGCTGTGCATAGTTAGAGGTTTCTCTATGCATTGCTCCTTATTTACAATGAAAGATAATTGAGGTGGGGGCCATATTTGTTTTTCAGATAATGTGCAGTGTTGCAGCACTTGTGGGTCGTGAGGTCACGGAGCGTCTCTTGCTGCCGAGGTTTTGTGAGCTTTGCGGAGTAGGAAGGATCTTTCACGTACGCAAGGTAAAGCTATTTGTGAGAAAAATTAAATATATTTTGGCATTTTTCTTTCCTCATTTTGTACTTGCGTAAGATTGCTCCTTTTCTTCGCTAACACATTGATGTATTTATTTGAGGCAAGACTTTGTTGCTGATACATTGTCTCCTTGAATGGTGTTGCATTTCAAAGGTGATCTGGTTATGCGCTTTACTCTGGTGATCCCTGTGTGTTTCAGGTGTGTGCAGCAAGTTTTGGTGAAATGTGTAATGTGGTCGGACAATCCACAACTGAGAAGGTGCTGGTAAGTGTGCTGCTTGAACGTGTGAGAACGTTAAAATATGATCTGTGAACTTTGACATTTCGGGTGCATTTCCATACAAGTTCCAATCTGAACACGACGACGCATGAAAAATCGTCTAACGTGCGAATTAAAACACTCATTTCCTCAAATGAGAACACTAACTGCTAAGAATCCGTCATTTGAGTACGTCTCTGATCACTCAGCAAAGCAATTGACACAGATTCATTTGTAGATTGGGACTTTCCCCTGATGTGCAGAGCAGTCCGCAAAGGACACTGCAACAGGGAAATGTACAAACAAAAATCAGTGTTGCAGATGTTAATGATTTTGTATTACATTTGGGGTTGGGCTGGCAAGATAGCCAAGGGGTATGCATCCTTACCTCTGAGCTGTCCAGCCTGGGTTTGAATCTCTGCCAATATTTTATACCTGTGATGTTTTGCAGGCAGGGTGGGACATCAATTTGTGTGTACGCTAAACTGGGTGACACTTCCGCTAGCATTAGTTGGTGGATGTTACAGGTCTCACAGTAGTGTCCTTTGCAAAGAGTAGGCGAGTCATGGCTGAACTCCAATTTCCTGCCCATACTGCATGTAGCAAGTGGTCTGGTCTTCTTGGAGGTTCCTTGACACCGGGTTAGACTGCTTGCTATCTCAGAGTGTCATTGCTGGCAGTAGCTTGTGCATTGTTTAAACAAATTGACCAGGTGGCTTGCATGTTTCATGTGAACATCCTTGTTCATATACAAAAGGGCAACCAACGCATTCGGAACCATACGGAGCATATGAAATGGCCGTCATTGTGGTATTCCTTCGTTTGCATTTGAATACATTCATCGGCATGAGCCCATGTTTATTGTTTCTCTTCCTCAAGGTGTTCAAAGACAATGTTTTGACAATTATATTGGTGTCTGTTCTTTGTCTGGAGCATAACGCGATCTCCAGTGGTTTCATTACAATGTCAGACAATCCAGGATCACTGCTCACCTCCACTCATTTGTTCCTCATTTTCATGCCTGTGGAACCAACTTCCACAACCTCTTCAATCTCATTCTTTCCTCCAGGTATTCAAGACAGCTGTTCACCACCATCTTGGAGCATCCCCAATCCAAAACCATGATTTTTCGATCCTCGTGGAGGATCTCGACGTCTTACTCACGTTGTTGTTCTTCATCTTCTTCTTGTGGACTTTTTTGTTTCACAGCCTACAGTTTTCATCGAAACTTCCTGAAACTTGGCGTATATATGTAAAAATACCCTGCGCAGTCAGTAACCATCTCCGATTCTGAAAGTTATGACGTCAAAATATCTCCGCTAATGGAAATCGCCTAAAAAATTATCTCCGAAACTCGGCAAGCTTTTTAAATTCTGTTTGCGGGAATCGAACAGGGCATTAGCAGAGATGAATTAACGCACATATGATACATCACTATGACGCCGTTCCTATTTTTTGTTTCACAACCCAGAGTTTTCATCGGATCTTCGTGAAACTTGCCATGTATATGCAGTAACCATCTCCGATTTTGGAAATTCTTCCTAGAAATAAAGTTGACATCATAATATCGCCGCTAATGGAAATCGCCTATACCATTATCTCTGAAACGAGGCAAGCTGTTTGAATTTTGTTTGCGGGAATCAAGCTAGGCATTAGCACAGATAATTTATCGCAAACCTGATGCATCACAATGACGTCATATCAGTTTTTATGACGTCATCATTAAGAGGACGAGGATCTTTGCTCATTTGAGCTTGTTTTTTTTTCTACCTTCGTTCACCTCCCCCACCCAATCTCGCCTCCAGCCAAATTTCAAGTTTTTCCTTCTGTAATCATCTTGTCCACACCCATTGTTTGTCTACCTCCCTCTGTCTTGGCCTTCGGCTCTGCTGTTGGTGTTTCCCCCATTCTCTCTGCTGTTCCTTTTGTCCTGTTGTGTCCTGATGCGTTCAGTGTACAGGTACTCGCTCTTCCATGAGCCTCAACGATGCATACAAAAAAAAAAAAACTTTCAGAAAAGGTGTCAACATCTTGTATGATTCGAAACCATAATATGCTTTGTACAACATTTACATAATCATTTTCATTCCATAATGTGTTCAGTTTTCGACACTTGAAAATGCAACTTAATAATAAAGGAGAGAGAGAAAAAATTGGCAAGAAATGAGTTTAATAATCTGCAGCATCCGGCTGCTGATTCCTTCATTTGTGGGAGCACAGTTGCCAGTGATGCAGTGACCCCTGGAGAAATTTGGCCAAACTGCCGGTAACAATCGCCAACTCTTGGCTTATATTAAGACTGTGGCATCTTTCATGTCAATCAGCTAATGCTAATATATCGGTCCCATGCTTCAGGTCCCATCCGACGGACTGCGTGCTATGTGATGCAATACTCTTGATTTGAAATGTCATTCGGTTTGCAGTCGGCCCGAGAATAAAACCCAGGATAGCTAGCTTAACGTTGTTTGTCTCATCTAACAGTCCTGTGTTTGTTTATGTGCATGTTTTTGTGATTAATGTGTGGCTGCTCCACTGCGAGCCTTGGTCCTTCGATCTTGTTTAAATAAATAAAAAAAAAGTCGTTTTAAAATAAGAGGTAAATGTTGCACATACAAAGGTGCTGTTTTGTACAGCAAAGAAACTGAATTCTGCTTGTATTACTTCTGTACTGTGTGCAGTTGCCTCGCTTTGTGCAGTTATGTTCTGATGGTGTATGGGGTGTACGGAAGGCTTGCGCAGAGTGCTTTGCTGCTATTTCCTGTGCATCCTCGTTGGATGTTCGACGTGGGCAGCTTTCTCCCCTGTTCATTAACCTCACTTGTGATCCTTCACGCTGGGTAAGTTTGCTTGGAGAGTTGCTTAACATTTTAACATCTGGATTGGGATTTGATAACTATTTCCATCGACCCTCGTATTGTTCCCTGAGGGTCCACTGAATTGTTTCAATTTGTATAGCCAACCAAAGCTCCTGGTGCGCGCGCATGATGTATATATATATATATATATATATATATATATATATATATATATATATATATATATATATATATATATATATATATATATATATATATACACACACACAATTGCAGACGGGGGTGGGGGGGGGGGTCCGTGGCACGAACGACCACAAGGTGGGAAAGTTTATTCCATCTTCCACCGGTCTCCCTGGAATTATAGGCCGTCGCTCCGTGAAACGCCAATATCTCGACTGCGTGGCATAGGGTTAATTGTCTACATCCCAATATACCTAAATAACCACGCAGTCTTGGCTACCGGGGATTCACGCCCTCGGCACGTCTTTCTCGAACCGGGTCACTCTACCGACTGCGATAGAGGACCAACTCCGGTTTGGTTGCAGCCGAGTGGAAACTGCCAAAGCCGTGCTGGCTAGGATTAACGGATTATCGGGGATGAAACCCAGTCTGAACTCAGACCCAGACCATGCTGGACCAAATAAAGAAAGGGCGGAAACGAGCTGGGACCATTTCTAATAATTTATTTACGATAAAAGACAAGGAAGCAAGATTCGAAGTGAATATGCAGAGCAGGAATTTGCAATTATTCAAAGCACTTGCTCAATTCTACATAGACGGGCCCACACACAGTCACACACACAAAAAGAGAAGAAACCCTGGAGTTTTTATTGGACCCTCCAGCCGATGAAAGACTGACGAGCTGGGGGTCAGAGTTCGGATGGGCACCTGTGGGTCGTCGTAGGTTCCAGCCGCACGTGTGGGAATCGTGGCTCGTGGCGGCAGCCACATGGAGCAATCGGAGCTCCGGAGCGGAGATCAGGGTCACGGACGGGACCCACCAAGGCTCCACGAACAGGCTGGTTCACTCACTCTCCAGCCCAACCACCGTCAACCAACTTGTAACCACTCAAGTACTCCAGATCTCCCAGTGCCAACACCAACAACTTGTAACCACTCAAGTACTCCAGATCTCCCACCGCCAACGACAACAACCGAGTCTGCTCGGGGATATATATCTCCTCCCACACGGGGAGGGGCCTTGGCGAGAATCATCTCGTTGTCTGTCCCTCATTGGCCTACGGTGCACCCTACCGGGGCGGAGCCATGGCCCCTGTTTGGAGACCCCCGTTATTCCTCCACGTGGCTTCGCTCCCGAAGAGTAACAGGGTCAACGCTGAAAAAGCCATACAAGAACTACAAACCGAGGACTGGAACCGCGAGGCCCCCTCTCGGCAAGTCAAGGTGCGAGCAGCCAACAGGTGGTGATGGTGCGTGATGGGCAGGTTTGGTCATGCAGATGGGATGGTTGTTGGTTGTTGGAGGGTTCGTTGGATGTAAAACCTAATTAAAAACGTCACAACGCACACATTTAATCCTCCCACAAAACAAAAGGACGGGGTCCTGACTACACACGTATTTACTGGCATAACTAACTTTCGGACTTGAATGTTGAGTGCGCATGGTTTCCAGATTTGTAACTATATATATATATATATATATATATATATATATATATATATATATATATATATATATATATATATATCTATCATCTTGTGTGTGTCCTCAATAACTCCAAAACTATTGAAACCTAGCAGCCTAAAACTTTGTATGCACACTAAGAAAACTCCAAGGAAGTGCAAGAGTGAAAATTAGGTGTTTGGGTTAATTAAAACACCCCTTTTGAAGATTATTTAGTGGGTGCTCATCACAAAAACTCCAAATTTGCCTTACCAAGATGGTGTGCCGCCATCTTGGTCAGCCTTCTGTGGTTGCTGGATTTTTTTTTCAGCTGCCATTTTGTTCGGCATATTCAAGCATGCCTTGCTTTGGAAACACGATCCACTTTCACAGACTAATTGAAGTATATAATCAAAATATTATGTTGAATTTGATAATCGTATCTGGTGACCAAAATAATTGTCTATATGGAGTGAAATCCAAAAATTTTAACAAATTAGCGATTTTTATAAGTGTATTTATTTAAGCAAAGCATTTAAGGTCCCATGACTCTCAAAACTTTCTGGTTAGGCCTTAGTTATTTTATAACTTGGTTTACGGATCCGCCGACGGTATATTTGCTGAAATGAAATATAAATATAAAACACATTTTTAGCCTTTTATATTTATACATTTTCCGCTGAAGGTGCAAAAGTTTCAAAACCCGAAATGTAAACGTCGGCATTTATTTTTAAAATATAATTTCGTGCGCGCGCCAAAATGCTGAGTCACCTTTAACCAAACTGCGCAGTAGAGCTGCGCAGTCGTCTTCAGTCATGGCGTCTGAGCAGTGGCCAGCATGATTCAGATTGACTGTTGTTTCTGGGGCGAAAGTGATTTTTTTTAATTTTTTTTTAATTTTGTATACCCTGTCGAGGCTCGTGTGAGAGCTAACACACAAACACATGTCATGGGGGACATGAGAGGAGGGAGTGGGAAGGACAAAACAGTGGGGAACAGAGACATTAGGAGATCTGTGGAAGGGAGAGGTATGGGACGGGGAACATGGGGAATAGAAGATGGACGTTGCAGGGACTTTCAGGAAGGAAAGCAGAGAATTTGAAGGGGTGGATAATCGGGGGTAGAAAAGATCGAAGATTTGGATGGGGGACGGTACGAGGTGGTGGTGAACAGTTGTTTTGAAGGCCTGGAGGGAAGAATGGAAATGAATAGAGTGAGGGAGTTTATTCCAAAGGTGGGGAAAAAAAGAGGAATGAAAGAGTGAAGGTGAGCAGTGATTCGTGATTTTGGTAGTTTTACCAGAAGGGGGTTGTTGGCAGACCTTGAGCGCCCTGCAGAAATGTGGTGGGGACAAATCGCAGAGAGCTGGGGGGGGGCGAGGCTGGAGAGGAGACCGTAGAAGACAGAAAGACCACCGACCAACCTGCGGTGAATGAGTGAGAGGCCCAAAGACTCAGCCTCATTGCGGGAGATGCCAATGATCTGAAATGCCTTGGTTTCTACAGCGTGAAGCCGAGAAAGGTGGGAGGCAGGAGCACCAGCCCAGAGTGGAGAGCAGTACTCCATCAGGCTGCGGACAAAAGCTTTGTAAGTGGTCAGGAGCTCAGGTGGGCCGAGGAAGGACTTTGCATGCCAGAGGATTCCCAGTCGGCGACTGGCTTTGGAGGCAAGGTTTGAAATGTGGCTTTCCCAGGAAAGGTCATGGCAGATAGTGAGACCCAGAAGCTTGAAAGAAAGGACTTCTTCCAGAGGATTGTTGAGAAAGTGGATGGGGGGATTTTCTAAACGGTCCTTTCGATGAGACATCGTGAGAGTGTGAGATTTGTCCGGATTGAAAGAAATGTTCCACATGTTGGACCAGTTTGTGATTTTTATCCAGATCTGCAGTGAGCGAAGAAGCTGCTGCTTGCCGGTCTGAGGGATGACCGATGGTATGGCAGAGGGTGGAGTCATCAGCAAACAGATGTTGAGGATTTTCCAGAGTGTCGGAGAGATCATTGATGAAAACCAGAAAAAGAACAGGGCCCAGAACACTACCTTGAGGAACTCCAGCCTGGACAGGAAGAGGGGATGAAAGAACTCCATTTAGGGCCACACGGTGACTGCGACAGGAGAGGAAGTCTGCGAGCCATGAGTTGTTAAGAAGTATGTCAGCGGTATAAATTTGAGTGACTGTATTGGTGATTTAATCACGCAACATCTTGACGACAAATATTCTGGCCGAACTATTGCATCAATTCAGTGCAGCAGCAGGGATGATTCGCATGCTACTCTCGATCATGTCAATTTTGTCTCCATCCAAAGTTGTACACCGCTGTTCGTATTGAAAGATTTTGGTGCCAAGTACGTCAAAGTTTCCCCGCGAGATGCTGATATTCAGCCTTCAACGGACCAGAAATCAGCCTTTGATGTGCTCATGGGGATGGGGAGACTGTACGATCAGATGCCCACTGAAAACTAAGCTGGTTATGGCTCTGATTGACCGTTTTGAGCGTGTTGACTCAGAGTAGACACCTTTTTTAAATCATATCCAGCACTATGCACTGGTGTGCACGCACACATCTACGACTTGGACAGTAATTTTCTCAGCATTGTTTCCATTTGTTTTATGATTCAACAGGTTCCTATAAGAAAAACATGCCAGACTATATTGTAAAAACAAGTTTTAATCCTTCTTTATTGTTTTTCACATTAGATGATACAGTGAACAATGGCATCCTGCATTTGAATGGTTTTCCATATTCAATGTTTTCTTGGATCCTCCTGGTCTGGGATTTATATTTATCCCCCCTCCCCCACCTTCCCTTGTCTTTTCTATGGAGCATCCGAAAAAAATCATAAAAATATAGAATTTCTAAAAATTGAAATTAGATTTATATTTATATTTCGACCTACCGACCCGACATTTTAGCTGAAGAACTGTGTAAACCAAGTTATAAAATAACTAACGCCTTATTTATATATTCACTTGACCTTCCTCGTGTAGAAAATCACCTATGTTTCTTTTTTTTCAAATCAACAATGGGATAATTAGACCAATATTTCGAACATTTCTCGTGCTTTTCACAACTTGCTATGCCCCGTCCCTCAAAAAAGTTGAGTTCAGCGAACCGCAGGTCATGTGACCGTTGACGTCATCTCCATAACGCAACTCTCACAGAGTGGATTGATTAGACGTCGTGCGCCGTATAAAATACGTACAAATGCATTGTGCACGTGTTTGCTATCTCACTGATTGTCTTCTGATTAATGAATGTCTCGATGGTATTGCTACGTTTAAGTTATGAGAAATAAATGGCAAGTGGAGGCAAGCTAACAGCACTGTTGTTGTACATGCATTTATACCAAGGCCGTTGGCATGTGAATCACTTTTTAATTGGGGAGCAAGCGTAATTAATTTCAGAATTTTCTAATTTAAGACAATATTGGTGATGCAGCATGTTTCTGGTGGCAGCAAAAAAAAACTATACACCGAGGACAATATGCTCTTTAAAATCTCAACGTTTTCACAAACGTCAACTGCATGCTTGGTAGGGTAGGGTTCGCTTAGGATAATGAACGTCCCTGCTTCTCTGACACATCGACAAAGGTATTGGGGAGGCAACATGCTTTGTAAAGCACATGAGTATATTTTCTAACTGTACAACTGAGTCAGAATAATACAGTTTGCACCGGCACATAAACGAATATACTTTTTTGCAATACTGTAAAGGAATTAATACTGACTGCACATGGTAATTTGCCCAAAATATAACAGCAATTAAAATGTAAAGTACAATTATTAAATATAAATATATACATATAGTGCAAAGATAATGAGCAGACCTGCACAAAGAAATGAAAACTGCAACAGAAAAATCTTCTTGTTGACTTGTGTATACCCTTGCAATGAAGCTTACAAACAACAAGTAACAATACAGGAATACCCAAGATAAAAAAAACTGACGACAATAAATGTCCATTTGGATATCTGGCAAAATGCCCACTTCATGCTTCCTCAAATCCCCGATACTCCTATTACACGGCCTCATAGCCTCGGGACTCTTACGCATTGACTTGTACATTGTGTGCATGCTAATACAAGGTACTTGTCAACTCTAGAGTCTAGACTAGTCCGCTAAATCCGTGGTCCGTCCGACTAGGCCGATAAATCTGACGTGCTGTAGCTTTCTTTTATTATTCTCTTTTCTTCATTGTTTTCTGCTGGTGCTACATGACGACAGTAGGAATAAAATAAATAAAAAATGTAACAGAACGTCAGATTTATCGGGCTACTCCAGACAATTGTCACAAGGTGTGTTCTGCACACAAGTTTTCATCGTATCCGGACAGCGAGATTGCTTCGTTTTATGCGCGGAGAGATACGGCCGATGACATGCTTGCGATTCATCACATGCTAACAGCTTGCGATTCATTCGCCGCGGTGCAACATGTGCGCTGCACTGGTCACGTCACCTCACTAAAATATTTCTGATATCGAGCAGTATGCAAGTCAAATTTACATGATTGAATTACGAATAGGATTTTGTCTAACCAGTTGTTATTGCCAAGTCTTCCTTCGATGTCCTCCCGATCATCATGAACGACGGGAATTTAATCGCCAGTTTCCTCTGCTTGTCCTACTTCAGGCTTGAACTGGTAAGGCCTTATTCTATTTCCAGCTGCTTGAACTTCACCTCCCGCGAATACGTTATCCGACAATTCTCCTTCTGATTCAGACCAAAATCCTTCATTTCTCTCACACTCACCGTCGCAACCAGACAAATCAAAGTCCATGTCATCCATTATTCAAAACCAAATGTTTGATTTTTTTTATATTTTTTTTTTAAAGCAAAAATGAACGAAGCGATTGAGTCGACCAATCGAATGTGGAAACTCACAGAAAGCCAATAGAATCACGTAGACCACCAACCCAAGTAATTTACGTGCAGCCTTTGTCGTTCTGGAGATGGTCATGTGGGTTACGCCACGCCCCTTTCAGTAGATTTCGGCAGAATTTTTAGGGGCGTTCCCGAAGAGGTTTGTTTTTTTTAATTTTACAGAACGAGTATTGTGAAAAAACATTGTCAGATCTGAAATCACGATGAAAAACTCCTATAGGACGTATATATTGTTACGAATTTCCACCCGCCCGGCGTGCGAGCTACCGCGTTCTCTAATAGCGGTCGTTTCACCCACCGAACGAGCAATTCAGTCGCGACTTCCCGGAACAATGCCGAGAACCAGTCACGGGTGTGCCTTCAACGCACACCACGGCCCAGTCCGTATTCTACCCATGCGAAATAGGGTCAATCGCCGAATATTGATATACCTAAGTACTCGCGCGGATTACCTACCGAGAAACCGTACCTCGGCGGAGGCCTCCTTGGACATGAACCGCTTAAGCGGTCCGTTCCGTTCTGGGATAACCGAGCGGGTATTATCGCCAGACCTCGCCGGACCCGATTCTATTTATCGGTTATTTAAAAACCAACTAATATTCCGCAATACAAGATGGCATTTAAAGTCGGGACCAAGAAAAAAAAAGTCCGGATTCCGCAATACAAGATTAACATTTAAAGAAGCACATTTATTTCTACACACATACACAGGAAAGCAACAATAAATGCAATCGATTGATGAAACACGCATGCAGTCATGCAACCAAACAAGCAATGCGCGGGATGGGCACAAAATACGAGCAAGGACAAAACACTACAACTGACTATTGTTATTATTCACAGACACTTAACAGTTCTACTTGTCGGGACTCGGCGCCACATCATTCACACAAAGAAAAGACCACCCTCGTAGACAAGGGGGTCAGGCTGGGCCCGTAGGCCTTTATGGCGCGGGACTTGGCAGACCGAACGAGTCCCACGAGACCGTGCAGGTTACCTGCACCCTCATGGTGCCTTGATGGGGCGAGTCTCGACGTCCCGTCCCCACGGCAGCTATTCGCGCACCTTCCCCTTGGCAGGCGAGCTCTCTCCAGCTCTCCCCACACAAACGCGCAGGCTTGCGCGACACGGCAGGCAGGGTTGTGCTTCCAGCCGCGTTTCCTTCGCGACGCCCGGACCTCTCCCGACTGACTGCTCCAAGCTCCCGACTCTGACACGAGTCCAGACCTCCACGCAGCTCCTTGGCTTCTCCGAACCCCGATAGACGCTCTCTTCCACCCGACCGACTGCTTGGCGCTTTGCGTGCCCTTTTATTCCCCCGGCGCCCCGCCCTCCCTTCGCGGTGGGGGGGGGGGGACATTCCAACAGAGATTGGCTGGATTAGTTGTTGTTTCCAAACCGTCAATCTTTTTTACCAGAGAAATTGGGTCGGGAGTTGAGTTCCAACCGTAAATCTTGTTTACCAGAGAAATCGGGGCGGGAGTTGTTGTTGTTCCCCTTTGGTGTTCGTGGAGATGTCAGCGGTTGTGTAAAAGTTGGTTGTGGTTGTTGTGGCTGGTGGTTGTTGGTGTGAAGCGGTTGGTCCAAAATAACGATCGTAAAGAAAAACGGCTACCTGAAGATTCACAGCCCTGTCCACACAATAAATCCCATTCAACAATGCTGGGGAAATCTATCTGAACACACACTTGGCGAGATAACTGATCTTGGAGATATCCTTTATGGTGTCCTTTGAATTTCCACAGCCATAACACTATATATATATATATATATATATATATATATATATATATATATATATATATATATATATATATATATATATATATATATATATATATATATATATATATATATATATATAAACATATGTATATATATATATATATATATATATATATATATATATATATATATATATATATATATATATATATATATATATATATATATATATATATATATATATATATATATATAGTAGACGAGGCGTAAGTCGGGACCAAGAAAAAAAAGTGACGACTTGCGCGTATGTGAACATTCATGACTGTGGGGTGAAGGATGAAGTCGCGCGTGGCCTGGACACGTACGTGTGAGAGGGCGCAACAATCTCTAAGCCGGCTATTGTACCAAAAGGGAAACACAATCCTCGGGGCATAGGTGGGGGTTCATTGGTTAGTTGGAAAGTGAGCAAGCAAAGATGGAATTCATGAATCACTTTATCAAAAGTAAAGATAATGAACAACTGTAAGACAACTCGTATACCATCGGTGATGGTATATGACCAACGACAAATGTGGAATGAATGGTTGTTAGAATTCATTCATTTGAATGAATGTAGAATAAGTTTTTTCATATGGAATGAAAACTCGTATACCATCGACAAATTACATGACACACAGTCATCATGATGACTACCACTCAATACCTATGTGAAGTGAGTGTGGTAATGTACAAAACAAGCCAATATAAAACCATGATCGGACTTCAACACGAAGCTCGATCGATCCTTTACTCCTTTCGCCAGAGACTGCATTGCGCAGCCTGTCTACCTCTTCAGATGCATGTGGGACGGAACATCTGACGACTTAGACGAAGTGAAGACTTAGAGATGACCACTTACAGACTTTATTCAAAGTCTGCAAGTCGATTTAACATTAGATATATTCAGGACTTTTTGACGTTTTTGACAGGGACGAGTTACACGCTGCCAACTTACGCCTAGTCTACTGTATATGCAATTTCAGTACTTTTGGGTGTCATGGGACCTTTAAGCTTAACTTTTTCTACTTTTTGGACGATTATATTCAATGAAAAAAAAAAAACTATTGAATGTGCAGAAAGTGTAAATTCATAGAGTGAAATTCCGTACTTAATAACCTGCTTTTGCAATCCATGACAGCACAGTCCACAGGGGTTCTTTTTTTTCAGCAATTACACGCAGTTTGCTGTTTCCGCTTTGGGCGATTTGCTAACATTACAAAATCTCCATGTGCGAGTTTCAGAAGGTGCAACGGATCCCTCCCAGGTCTCGTGTGTGTGTGTGTGTGTGTGTGTGTGTGTGTGTGTGTGTGTGTGTGTGTGTGTGTGTGTGTGTGTGTGTGTGTGTGTGTGCGCGCGTGTCAATCATCCTTTGTGTAGAATGCTCGTTCTCATTAATTGTGCATGCTATGCGCTTTTAGTTTTCTCCGAATAGGAATTTACCATCTGCACATGTGACTAACCACGAGCCGAAATTTTTTTTGGGGTTCATATTTATTTTTTATTTTTTGTATCCAAAGTCGACATTCGTGGAAGACCTGGAACACAGAACAAGAATACCATGGTGAAGAGGGGGTGGGTAGAGGGACACTCGGAGGAAACATGGGTGAGTGTAAGAATAACAACAATGGGGGAAGAGAGTACGACGTGGAATAAACGAGCTTAAAACCAACGATAAGATGAAAAGGGGGGGGTATCCATCCATCCATTGGGGCCATACTCTCTGCAGAGCATTGGTGTTGCCTCATCAGTCACCTTGGCTATTGGGCACAATCCTGGACGGGTCACCACTCCACCACAGGATACCAGCAAGCTGTCATCCTAGTTGCATGGTTTGTTAGTTCATCCCCTTCACAGCAGAAGACAGGGTTTTGCAATGACTGTGTGTGTCTGTCTGGGCCATAGCATTTTTTCCATTTGAGCTTTTGTCATCAAATTTTCAACAAAGCTTTGTTATGAGAATATGGAGACATTATTATTATTATTATTATTATTATTATTATTATTATTATTTTTATTATCAGCTCACCTGGACTTTAGTCCAGTAAACTGATGTGATCGAGCAATGTCCGTAGGCGAGTCTCTGTCTGTTTGACTGACTGACTGTCTGTCAGTTCGTAAACTTTTCACTCATCGCTTGAACCAAACGCATGATTTTGATGAAACTTGACCTCAAGCTTCAGATCTGATGTCTAATGAAGGTGTATTGACCGCATCAAAATCTGTGCTCATTAAGGAGGTCGATGAGGTGTTTGACCACCCCTCCCCCCCCCAAATATGTATTTGCTCTCTTCTCCGAAACTACACACGCAATTTCAATTAAACACGACCACAACCTTCATCACTTATGGTTTACTAAAGTTTGTTCACAGCATTTAAAAAAAACAAGTGGTGCCAGGCACAACAAATCCCACCCATTTAAGGCATAAAGTTATTTTGGGATCAAATTTAAATTTGATACATCCTTAACCTGAATGTTGATTATTACGAATAGAATAAGGAATATTTTAGTCTTAGTTTGAAGTCAATTAAACCATTTTTGACGACGTTATGACCGTAAAATGATTTTGACCTTTCAAGGCCACGTAATGTCAAAGGTCATAGTGTCAAATGAAAGCCAATAAAGGACTTGGTATATGTCTTCCATAGTAAACACTCATATTCCAAACCTTTTTTGACTTATAATGGAAAATTTGTAATTTTGACCGATAACCATGACCCCCAAAACTTCGGGCCCTACCGATCTTCACAAATATGCATTCTTCACTACAGGAATGGGTAGGATTATAAGTGACAAATAGAATAAGGTTCACTATAAGCTTAGTTTGAAGAAAATCAGATCATTTTTGACGAAGTTATGAGCGAAAAACGATTTTGATCTTTTCGTGACCTTGACCTTTGATCCAATTGGACCCAAAAGTTAATGGGGTCGTCCAAGGTTCATTGCCCACCTGTGGATTAAATTTGATAGTGTTTGCTAAAGCCGTTTTGCCATAAAGTTGCTAACAGACAGACAGACAGACAAACAAACAAACACAAATGAAAAATCGTGCTTAGCACGACACTTGGCGAATTAGTTGACCTTTCCGTATCGTGGTCCAAGATGTAATGTCATGGAATGTGTGGTGTTTATTTGTTCGTACATTAATAAAATGACGCGACGTCACAAATGACAATTATCAGGCGCGCGTTGTCATGGTAACGGCAGCAGATTGAAAATTTTCAGAACTCATTTAAAGCCACCATGTGACATTCAACAACTTATCATCGGTGCTTGTTGCCTTCATTCTGATCGTAGAAAATATTTGAAAATACCTCGGAACATTGCTTTTCAACCAGCTTTATGATCCCGTTATCAGGTTTGAAATATGTTGTAAAACAAAAATATGTATTTTATATGTGTTTGTCATGTTTTGGGTGACCCTGACCTTGACCCCTGGTCAATTTCCATCAAACTTTGTACACATGTTAATATTACATGCATAAATAGACAGTATAAGTTTCAATATAAGTGCAAAACTGTTTGAGAAATAGCCATGTGTAACTCACAAAATTACCCATTGGTTTATAATGGACGATAATATAAAGTGATGCAGAATCCAGATCCTGATCTTGAACATCACCAAACGTCACATATCTTTTTTTGCACTGTGGATTTCTATCAGCTGTTAAAATTTCATCCAAATCGGTTAAGAATTGTGACCTGTAGAACGAATATAATTATTTTTAAATCACGCCAATTGCTAAAAACTTTGACGTCATACGCTTGCGGAAACTGTGCATAATTTGTACTAACATGCATTTTTAAAACATCTAGATATTCCATTGAAGTTTGTTTTGGCGTCAACAGGAAGTCGCTACGACTTCCAGTTCCTGAGTTGTGTTCAAAAGCTTGTTTTCACCTTTTTTGACGTGACGTTAAGTGCGATCATGACTTGATTTGATCCCAGACTATTTCAGAAAGATTGGCTATCACGTGTTAAAATTTGAGAACGATTGCTTCAGTAGTTTCGGCTGCACATGAGCGTAAATATTTTTTTAAAAATGACGTCAATAGGCAAAACTTTGATGTCATACGCATGCGAAAACTATGTGTAATTTGTAATAAGATGCATTTAGTAATCATTTAGATATTTGAATGAAGTTTAATTTGGCGTCATAGCATATCGTAGCGACTTCCGGTCACTGACTTGTGTCCAAAAATGTGTTTTCACGTTATGTGACGTCACGTCGCGACGTTTAGTCAGATTAAGACGGGGTTTAGACGCGGACCGTCTCAGGTGGATTGCCTATCATGTGTAAAAATTTAAGAACGACCGGTCCAGCCGTTTGGGCTGTAGACGACCGGACAAACCAACAAACGGAACAGACCAACATACTTGACAAAATCGAAGATTTCGCCAAGTAACAAACCGGACAATTACAATATCCCACTCCCTCCCTCCGGGGGGCGGGATAATAATCAGGGTCAAAGGTGGTCTGCGAGGGGTTTGTGTGACTGTTGCTCCTGATACAGCGTGTGCCGTCCTATTTTTATTGTTCTATGACCTGTTTGTTTTTTGCTCAGCAACCACTTGTTTAACATTTTCAGGGTATAAGCGCTCCACCCTCCATGTGAGAATATTTAATGACAATTGTGACGTCATAGGTGGTGTGGCATGATGATGAAATGCAAAATATTAAAAATATGTCAAACTGCTGATCTGAAAATGTTTTTAAACTTGGCACATCTCATTCCAATGGGGAATAAAGGATCTGAAAGGATGTCATCGGTGAAGTGGTAGACCAGCTTTAAATGTTTTAATCAACATCCTTGTTTACCATTTGAGATTCAGTATGTATGTCAATGCCCTAACATTTGTTTTTTAATCTAATCTTCAACAAATCTTTATTCTGAGATTGTGGAGAACACAAAATGAATAAAATGTAAAAAAAAAAAATTCTTTTTTAATACTGTCGTTTTCATCAAGTTTAGTTAGTGCAAAGTGGATGTGGACTGGCTTTGCATTTTCAGATGCTCTCTATTTTTATTTGATACTAGATGACCCGTGAACCTGTTGGGTTCCTATTGTGACAGCGGTTGATAAAAAATCAGAAAAAAAAGATAGCTCCATCGAACTATACCGCTGAGGTTGTATGCATTGATCAAATAATCCTGAAGAGTACTTCACTGAATCGGGAATTGAGTTTTTTAATATTTTTTTCTGTTGCCCAATTTGAATGAAACTTGATATTGCGCTTCAATGTGAAAAAAAACGGAGAAAAGAAAGTCGAAGAAATCATTGTGCTTAATCTTCTAAACACAATTTTATTTATTAATGAACACAGAAGTATTAGAGCAAAATGGCAATGTTTATTTTATGCTTAAAAATAAATAGTTCCTTGTCCATACTAATGTTTGAGATTTTAAAAATAAATCGCTTCCAAAAAAAAAAGATAGCTCCAGTGAACTATACCGCTGAGGTTGTTTGCATTGATCAAATTCTCCCGAAGAGTACTTCAATGAATCGGGAATTGATTTTTTAATTTTTTTTCGTTGCCTGATTTTAACGAAACTTGATACTGCACACCGTAGCCGAATGGTGAGTAAGGTGGCACTAAAAATTTTGCGCTATTGTGTACCGTTTTGGCTGTATTTCGGGAACATACATGCATACAAGATGGGAGTTTTAGTAATATACTAGACGACCCGTGAACCCGTTGGGTTCCCGTAATGACAGCGGCTGATGGAAAAAAAAATCATTTCAAAAAAATCAAAAAGATGACTCCAGCGAACTATACCGCTGAGGTTGTTTGCATTGATCAAATTCTCCCAAAGAGGACTTGACTGAATCGGGAATTTATTTTTTCGTAATTTTTTTTGTTGCCCGATTTGAACGAAACTTGATACTGCACACCGCAGGAGAATGGTGAGTAAGGTGGCCCTAAAATTTTTGTGCTATCGTGTACCGTTTTGGCTGTATTTCGGGAACATACATACAAGATGAGAGTTTTAGTAATATATAGATCACATGGCTAATTTATTAATATATAGTGGTTTTTGCTTTTTAAAATGAATGCTATTGTGTTCCTGCTTGTCAAGTAAATGAGTTGACTTCCTGGAGCTATCTTTTTAATTTTGCACACAAGGTTCGGATGGCTGCTTTTCAGTCGCTCGGCCCTTTCATATCAACTTTTGCACGTGTGGAATCCGCACAAAATGAATGCACTGAAGACGAGCCAAGGGAACGTGAAAAACAGCATGAGAACGCGGGTACACAATCGACTGTCCAAGAAAATGATCATTTTACGGACGAGCTCACTAATGAGACTGTCGTTGGTGCTCGAGATGGAGTGGAAGATGTCCAGGTCACCATGATGAGCAATGGACTGAGTGACCTGTTGAGAACATCATCTGTTATGATCGGTGCCACACACCATCCATTGAATTGGTAAGCAATTTGTTTGTTTGTATTTGTTTGGAGTGTTTTTCATATGCAGCCTGTGGCTGCTGATTTTTTTTTTTTTATCATTATTGGGAGTGCAGCTGATGCAGTTCCCTGTTTCTAGTAAGCTCGTACTCATTTTGCAGACCTCGGAAGGATGACCGACTGAGTCAATCCACCTGATGCTAATTCAACGGTCCGCCAGAGGTTCAAACTCGAGACCCTAAGATCTTGTCAGCCACCCTAACCGGACAGCTAACACCAAGCTTATTTGTTTGGATTGAAATTGGCTATTTTCAAGAAAGGCAGTTCCAAAGTAGGTGTGGACATTTTTGGGTTTTTTTTTTCCCCCCCTCCTTCTGGAAAATCAAAATGCAGGGGAGTTGATGAAACTTCACCTGCATTATTTCTTGAGCTATTCCCCTGCCATACATATACACTTGCCCCAATCAGTATGCTCGCGCTTTGAATCAATATGCCTATAAATACTTTGGAGGGGTGTGAAGCCATTTCAGGACTGCTTAGATGTAGATGCCTTCATCATCGAGAAACTTAATGTCATCCAGAAGCTCTTTGAGTGGTCAAAAAAAGATTAACATCACAATGTGACAAATCTGGACTGTACAGGGAATGGTTTGGAACTTCTGAAGCTATCTGGGTGAGAGGAGCACTGGTTACATTTTTCTGAATGAGGAAAGCATTACGGTGCATAATAATCACACACACAGAGACAGAATACACTCACCTCCACTTGTTCCTCTTTCCCCCTGCCACCCACCTGTGGAACCAACTTCAACATTCTCTTCAATCTCATTCCTCACTCAAGGTCTGTCTTCAAGACAGCTGTTCACCACTATCTCAGATCTTCCCCAATCCAAAATCATCTTTTCTACCGTCGTTAACCCCCGCCTCACCTCAATCCCTCCTCCTTCCAAATTTCCTTTTTTTTTTTTTTCCTTCTGTATCCATCTTGTCCACCCCATGTGTCCATTCCTCCCCTGTTTGTCCAAGTCTCCTGTCTTGTCCTTCACCTCCGCTGTTGGTGTCCCCCCCCCCCACACACACACACACACACACTTTTTCTCCTGTTCCTTTTGTTCTGTTGCGTCTTGATCCATTCAGTGTACTCGCTCTTCCACGCGCCTCAACTATGTATTAAAATAAACGAGCAGAGTACCTGCCCGACGGGCGATCTTGTTCCAAGCATGCAACACGTTCTTCTGATGCATACCTTTATTTTGGTGGTGTGGAGGAAACTGACAGCTCTACTGTATATGCAAAAAGAAAAAAAAAAGACCCGTGTTGCATGCATGAAGCAAAAACATACCTTCTGCTTATGATTAAAAGCACCTCTGGAAAACGTACCATACTGATTGGGGTCTCTGAGTTGGCTGAGCGTTACGCTAATTGGGTACCACACGTCTCGTCTCAAATGAGGCCGAGCGAAGCCAGAGATGTGTGGCATGGTCTTTGTTCACAGCGTTTAATAGCTGCAGCCAATCGACCCTCAATGAGATTTCCCAATATCAAAATTTTAGGAGACCAGGTATATTTAATAATGCAATAATGGTCACAAGGGAAGGAATTTACAAGGAGCAATCCAATAAATATATAGGACAACCCTTCCTCACTACCGAATATGCACCCACGATACCAACAATGAATGGGATCATTAAATAACTCGGCCTTAGGGCCCAACAAGCATGCCACAATAGATGGAGGGAATCTAGAAGACAAGAAGAGCTACCAGGACAAACCTGTCAGTTGTGCAGGAGTCCATAGGCAGATGGTGGTGGTTCATGGCAGGACAATGTACCACTGCGTTTGGGCACTGGGTCCTGTGATCGAGCCATAGGAGAGAGAGAGTACGTGGCTTTGGCTCTGGTGGGGTGTAGCTCTGCAGCTCCCATGGAAATGCAGCCTCCATAGGATCCCTGACACTATATCCAATCGACAATGTAACCACATTTCCATCAGCTCCCATGGCTTTTGATTGCTGATTCAGGGTATCTCCTGTACCCCTGCATGAGCTCCACCCTTTTTGCTCCTCCAGGTTCATGCGTCATCCATGATGCACCACGCTCCTGTCCTCTCACTCCTCTCCTCTCATTCACCACTGGCCTACAGCCGAGTCTGTGGGTTGGGGGGTTGAAACCTATCCGTGACCCTTCACCTCAACGGCTGCCAATGGCTCGGCTGGTTCCGTGAATTTTGTTTACCCACCCAGCTAGCACCTCAAGGCATAGCAAAACGCTGAAAAGAAGTGTTCGGACAGATTTACTGAGGTTAAGGAGTAAGGATGTTAAAATGTGGTCAAGAGGATTGGGATTTTTAGACATGGGCATTAGGAGGGTGAGACGTCATTTGTCTTTTACAGAAGTGACACACATTTAATAAATATTTGCATTCGCCAAGGTTAAGCCTTTTTTTTTCAGACTACCCATATGACCTTAACCTTCCACAATTTTTTAACTTTTTTTTTTGTATACTTCGTCGAGGCTTTCATAAGAGCTAAAGGCCCGGTCACACCTTGACGATTTAGCCAGCGATGGCAACGTATTAAAATGTATCTAAAACGCTGGCTTACGTTGAACTTTTGATGTTTTTTTTTAAAGATTCGGACGTATTCATAGCGACTTGGTCTTACGTATAACGCATTGGTAACGGACACAGAATGTTTCGTTGTGTTATAGATAACTTATACCAACGAATGCTGAACCTGTTGTCGGCCTACACAACCCATGTCCAACGATAGTCTAACTTAGGCATAGCGCGTTGCACGCATCGCCGACGATGTTGTGACGTAGCCTATTAAAAGGCTGACGCACAACGATTCGAATCATAACTGCCGTAGAAATGGAAGTGTCAACATCGCGGTCACATCTTGGCGATCTTGCCAGCGTATGCCGACCTAAGAAAAATGTGTCTAAAACATTGGGGCACGTCAAATACGGTATGAGTAAGTTTGGTATACGTGAGTAGAACGCTAAAGTACGCTATCATACGTCGTAGTAAGTAGAGTACATCAAGAAATTTTAAACATGTTCAAAATTTTACGACGTACTCGGCGTATGACACACGTTCCGCATGCGATGGGGATAAGTTTTACACACGATATGTGGACGCTTGCACACGTCCACAAAGGCTACTTATAAGCTACTCATAAGTCGAAACACGTCGCGGTAATGTCTTTTTTTACGCGAAACTTATTTCTAACTTATGTTTGACGTGTTTTGAACCAATTCTTTACGTAGTCCCAACACACATCGACGTATGTAGATGTATTCCAATGACGTCTTCCGGTCGACAAAAAAAATAAATGAACGTGTTTCTAGCTTACAACTGCCATATCAAGACGTGTTCCCAGCGGTTTTGGGAATTGGTATATAAAAATGCTGCTCATAAAAGGGGAACCCAACATTGTTTTCGAGTCCTTTTTGAGTCGATGTCCATGTCAGCAGTAACAGTATCAGTATCAGTATCAGTATCAGTATTAGTAGTAGTTTGTTCATGTTGGCAGTAGTAGGTGAGTGTGAGGGGGAGGGTGTGGGTTATGATGGATCGTCCTTGCGTTTAACGATTTAACGATTTAAATGATAAACTCAACGATTTAAATGGCTGCATCTCCACTATTGAAAGTAGACGCTTGCGCTCAACAATTGGATTTTTTTACACTCAACGACTTTTAAACGGTACCACTCAGCTATTTTCATTGTTTACAATGAACGATTTAAATTGCTGTCACTCGTCTTTGTTTTTTGACGCTGGCGCTCGGAAATTTTAATCGTTTCTATTGAACGTGCTAAATTGCTCAAACCCCACTATTGAAAGTAGATGCTTGCGCTCAACAATTGGATTTTTTTTACACTCAACGACTTTTAAACGGTACCACTCAGCAATTTCATTGTTTACAATGAACGATTTAAATTGCTGTCACTCGCCTTTGTTTTTTGACGCTGGGGTTTGGAAATTTGAAGCGTTTCTTCTGAACGTGTTAAAACGCTCAAACTCGACTATTTTAAATAGACGCTGCCGATGGACAATTGGAATCATAGCCAAGCTAGACATCGAAGTGTGAACATCCTCGTCATGCTGAAGAAAAGTTTGAAGAATGCTGCAAATAAGTGTCCTGGCCGTGGCCGTGGACGCTGACGCAAGGACGATCCATTTTCCCGACGTCTTTCAGCCTATAAGTAACTTAAAAGTAACGTCTGTCGATGTGTGGCAACGATCGCGTAACGTGCCAACAACACGTTAATCATAGGTTAGAAATAAGTTTCGGGTACGCTAAACATTACCTCGGCGTGTCTCAACTTATGATTAACTTATAAGTAGCATGTGTTGACGTCTGTCAACGATCGCAGACCGTGCATACAACTTGTGGCCAGCGTAGCGGACTGTGTGAGTCATACGCCGGCATACGTCGTGAAATTTCAAGCATGAAAAAATTTGAGGACAACCAAAAAGTACAACGTTTAAAGCCAACGTACAACGACGTATGGCAGTGTTTTTCAGCGTGCTCTCAATGTTATCAAAACTTACCCATAACGTATTCAACGTGTGCCAGCGTTTTAGAAAAAAAATTCAAAAATCGGCATACGTTGGCTAAAACGTCAAGGTGTGACCGGGCCTTAACACGCAGAACTTGTAATAAAGGCAACAGGAGACAAGAGTGGATGAGAGAGGGAAGCACAACAGTCGGGAACAGTGACATCAGATCTGTGGAAGAGAGAGAGATGGGGCGGGGTACACAGGGTAAACAAGATAGACACTGCAGGGACTTTCAGGAAGGAAACGGGGAATTTTAAGGAATTGGGTTTGAGGTGGGCTACTGGGGGTAGAAAAGATCATGTTTTTGGATGGAGGAAGATGTGAGGTCATGGTGAACATCTGTTTTGAAGATCTGGTGGAAAGAGTGGGGTTTAAGAGGGTGTGGGAGTTTATTCCAGAGGTGGGGAAAAAGAGGAATGAAAGAGTGAAGGTGAGCAGTGATTCTTGATTTTGGCAGTTTCACCAGAAGGAGGTTGTAAGCCCTGCAGAAATATTACTGGGACAGAATGGGGCGGGGGGGGGGGTGGGGGTAAGGTCGGTAGAAGACAGAAAGACCACTGACCTGCCTGCGATGAGAGGGTGAAAGACTCAGTTTCATTGCGGGAGATACTAATGATCCTAAAAGCTTTGGTTTTCACAGCGTGAAGAGATTAGCTAGGTATGAGGCAGGTGCATCAGCCCAGAAGGGAGAGTAGTTCTCCATTAAGCTGTGGATGAATGCTTTGTATGTGGTCAAGAGTTTAGGTATGCCAAGGAAGGACTGCATGATGGACGATGCCCAGTCGACAACTGGCGTTGGAGGCCAGCTTGGAAATGTGGCTTTCCCAGGAAAGATCATGACAGATAGTGAGGCCCAAAAACTTGAGACAAACCTTTTCAAGAGGATTGTTGAGAAAGTAGATGGAAAGGGGGGTGGGGTGAGGGGAGTTTCCAGATGGTCCTTTCATAGAGACGTGGTGAGAGTGAGATTTCGGAGAGACATTTATGGATAGAGTATAAATTAAGAAAATGTGTCCCCATCTACAATCTATCTATAAAATTCAACATCATAAAAATTGGAGGAAAATTATTCCAGTTGTGATCATGAAGGTGGTTTTTGTTAATTTGGTCACAATCCCCAAAAAGTAGGTTAAGGACACTAATCAAATATCAGATGCACAACCTGATATTTGATCAGTGTCTGTCTCCTGTGGATTTCTCATGCCATATTCATATCCACCCACTTCTTGTCCTACATGGCCATTTAAGTCTGCACCAATTATAACCTTCTCACCAGCTGATACCTTCCTGATTAGGTCTTCTAACTGCTCTCTGAATAATGCCTTTCACCTGGTCTGACCACCCAGTTTGTGGCAAGTACACTGAGATTATATTCACCAGTCCATTCTCTGCTACCAACTTTACTGGAATCAACCTATCACTAATTATCTTCACTTCCAGTACTTTCCCTTTCCACTCCTTCAATAAGACTTCAACTCAATTTCTCTTTCTCTGTTCTCCACAGTAATAAAATTTGTAGCCTTCTTCTAGTTCTGTTGTACTCTTCCCAATCTATTTTGTCTCCTGTACACACAAAATGTCAACTTTTTCTTCTCAATATGGTAGCCACCAACTCTCTCCCATCGTCCATCGTACCAACATTCCATGTTTCAACTTTGCTCTCATTTTTCTCAACTTGCATCTTTAGTTGCATCTGCGGATTATGCGGTACCCCTTTCCCATTTCTCATAACAGTTGGGGGGTCGGTGCCATGTGTCGCTTGAAGGGGATGCCCTAGTCCTTCGTGAAACCACTGGATCCAAGATTAATTATGGCACATCAAACTGTTGTGCCCACCGCAAGAGCAAGACTGGTCAATGTACCTCTGCCAGGATCAAGCATAATGAGATACCGAAGTATGGGGCATTGAGCTATTTGAATCAGATAAAAGGAAAGGGAAAAAAGTGTCTTCTAATTACCAATGGCAACATGTACATTCCTGTACAGTTGGAATCGCTTGTGCAATGTCTACGTTAACACAACACCAATCCTTCCCTGTCCAAAACGATATTGGGCTTTCCTCAACTATATTCGAGTTCAAATAAATGTGGATTCCCATCAGAAAACTCCATTGTATTTGAGTGTTCATTCAAATAACTAACCAAATGTAGCACTGGAGTATCAGGAGGAACAGACGGGCAGAGATGGAGTCATCAGGAGGAACTTGGATAGGATTCCGGTTTCGGCTGCTACTTCTCTACCCTCAAGCCCATCCAGGTGAAGCCAAGTGAACCTTACAAAAACTACTTGCAAGATTCACCCCTCCATAGACAAAGAAAAAGAAAGAGAGGGAGATGAGGACAGAATAAACACACACTCGCACACACAAACAGAAAACACCCACACTACATTCCAACAGAAAGCATACAAACCACACACATCCCACCCCCATCCCCTTATTAAAAAACACATTATTTCTTATTATTATTTCACACAACTTCCAATGCTACGGGAACCTGTTTACATGAAAACCAACAAACCTTAAACAAAGGATTACAATGATATTTAAAAACCTTCTCACATGACCGAATCAAGCTCTTAGCACAATAACCCCTCTCTAACATGATGGAACACATCATCTTGGCATGAACTACAAAATCATTCTTAACAGAACAAATTCTAGCAAATCTAATAAGCTGAAATGAAAAGAAGCAGCATTGAAACAAAACTGCCCACAAAGACTTTTATTTGAGGTTCTTGGTGCTTGTTGTCATTTCCACAAGTGTATCCAGTGCCGTCTTGGTGAGAGCCTTGATTTCTGCCAGCATCATCAGGTTTTTTTTTTTTTTTTCATTCCCAAACATTTATAAACTACAATGACACTCGATACAGCGCATAAAACTGCCAGGCTAAACAGTTTTATTTTGTATCCCACTGATGGGCCGAATCTGCATCCGGATCATAAATCAAGTCAAATCGGCTTGTTCTTGTCACCTCCCCAACTCATCCACTAAGTTTTGTCGTAACTTGTCAACTTTTTCGAATATCAGGCGATGTATTGTTTGTGGCCCTGTCTTTCAATGGTGAAGAATCGCTTAAAATAACAAGAATTGCCCTCGGTGAAAATGCTTGAAGCTGGCTCCAGATGTTCAACAAAATCTAATCAATTCGTCCTTGTCACACACCCAACCTGCCCACCAAGTTTTGTCCGATTCTGTCCATAACTTTTTGAGATCTGCTCACAGACAAACAAACGAGTGAAAAAGATAACCTCCGTCCCCCTTCGGTGGAGGAGATAAACTATGGTGAGTATTTGAGTTTAGTAAGATATATCATAAACTAAATTGATAGTAATGGAGGCTGGGTTTTGGATTACATTTTAATGATTCATTGTTTTTTCAGTTCTGTGTAGCCATGAGTGTATTGGAGAGGTTTCATTCATTTTGTTCAGTGTATGAAAGCATGGTCTGTCTCAACTGATTAAATCTGGTTAACTATTTTTTTTTCTTTACTCATTACCTTCGCATTCTGCGAAAGGTTATGTTTTGGTCGGCGTGTATTTATTCATTTATTTATTTATTTATTTATTTATTTATTTATTTATTTATTTATTTGTAATCTTGTGATTCGTATAACTCAAAAAGTATTAAACCGAATTGCATGAAATTTGGTGGGATGATTGGTTATTAGCCAGGAAGCATTCGATTATATTTTGGGATCGTTCGGGTCAAAGGTCAAGGTCAAGGTCACGAAAAGGTCAAAATCGTCTTTTTACGATAACACGGTCAATTTGCATGCAACTAACGCCAAAATGTTCAGAATTCAACGCCTCGTCTTGTGATATGCAATATGACACAATGACGCCCATACTCTTGTTACCGGTTAGGGGTCAAAGGTCAGGGGGGTCACGACCTTGAAAAATATGCGGTTTTTGTCATAACGCGGTCAATTCTTGTCCGCTTTACATGAACCCAGCACCAAAATGTTCAGAATTTAATGCCCAATCTTGTGACACAATGACGTCATAACACATGTCACCGGTTGGGGTAAAATGTCGGGGGGGGGGTCACGCCCTTGAAAAATATGCGGTTTTCGGCATAACTCAGTCAATTCTTATTCGATTTGCATGAAACCAGCATCAAACGAGATTACCTTCTCTTGTTGAAACGTATTCACCGAGCTTGCGAGTGAAGACTCGCCAAAACGACATGAGTTGATTGTTGTTTAGTCCGTAGCCCCCGAAAGTCGGGGGGGGTCATGACATTATAGATATGTGGTTTGTGTCATAAGACCATTCATATGAAACCAGTTCCCCACACTCATACCAAGAACAAAAAAAGTAGTGGTGGCGAAGGTATGCGCTCTATGAGTGCCCGTTCTAGTTCATGTTGTGTTCTAACACTGAAGAACTGAATGGAGAAATCATTAAATCTTTAATATTCATTTTGTCCTTTTTAAAAGTTTATTATATTTTATTTTTATTTTTAATTGTCCATTCGGTAATTTGCATTCTTTCTCTTTTTCCACTGGTGTTGCAGGCAAGGTGGTGCAGAGCAGCAGAAGGAAACTTCCAGTGCTGTTCAGGGAAATAACACCACTGCCAACAAGGTGCAGCGTCTTACAGGCAGGGCGTGCTGTGAAGAAGGTGGATGTGATCTGCTAGGGCAGGGTGGCTCACTGGAAAAAGACAGTGATGCTGGTCAGATGACTGAAAGTTTATGGAAGAGTAGAGCACATGAAGGAACCGGTGAAAAATGGGAGTTGCACTTGCCAAGGCATTTAACTCCTGATGAAAATGCGGTTACATCGTTGATTGGATATAGTGTCAGGGATCCTATGGAGGCTGCATTGTCAATTGGAACTTCTGATGTAATGCAAGAGCAATGTAAAACCTCCAAAGCTACTTCAGGACTCGAGAAGCCAGAGACTGCTTACTCTTCCTTCCTTTTTTGGAGGGACCCCTTGCCGTGCGTTACACATGACTTGGAGTTTCTGACTCGGGCAGCCGAGAACTGTCATGATTGGGGAAGCTCTGGGTGTACCAAGTTTGCTGCACGGGAGGTAAACGGAGAACCTGTGAGATGGTCGTTGGACAGCAGCCAGCCTTCGGGACCGAACTGTGAACCGACTGGTTTCCGATGTCATTGCAACACGACTTCTGAAGGTTTGCACAATTTTTTTTATATCTGGGTTGAGTGTTTCAGGAAACTTGAGAGTTGTTGAATGCAAAGGGATGTGAACCAAGTCTTGCACTGGTGATAATGGAACTGTCAAGGCAAAAATTTCTGTGACTTGTGTAATTGATATCAGTGACATTCCAAGCTTACTTGGCTCCTCGAGCAATGTTCTATCTATCTGGCTGTTGTTTGGGAGCTACACAGCACTGTCAAGTCTGGCAGTTCACTCAAACCGACTGGCAGGTACTGCAATCTGTTCTTTCAAATGCGGTCCGGGGATATATCGATCATACTGGTTATTCCAGTATTTTTCATATCGATACACTGGTATTGGCATTTTGAACATTCCGGTATATCACCAACAAGTCGAAGAATGGTGTTTACAATCTTTAAATACCATACATCATTTTAAAAGCTTTGCACTTTGCTATAGCACAACAGTGGAATGTATGATGTCAAGATGTACTGGGAAGTCCGTTCAGTGGGTTTTAATTTTTAACCTTCAACACCCAAGCACTGTACAGACAATCACATTTTTCTTTGCCCTCATGGCTGTTTTTAAAGCGATTGCCCATTGGTTATTTTATATGAATTGGGTGTGCTTTAGAAAGCCTGTACCAATTACCGATATGGCGATCCGTGATGGTCATATCGACCTGTGCCGATTACCAACACTGATCTCGCTTTAAACAAAATAATTTTCAATATAATACAAGTTTAAGTTGGAAGTTAAACAACCTTTATCATTTTGGGGAAAAAGCCCCATGTGGGAATACTTTGAAAAATTACCGTGCGTCAATGATGTGTACCTCCATATATGAATATGTCATGGACCATTATAAGTATATGTGGAAAAATTATGAGCCCAGACGGGGAATCAATTTCGGGCATTTCCGGTCTGGGTTTCCTGGTTTGGGCCTGTAATTTTTCCACATGTACTTATAAATGTTCCTTCTTCATTTATTTTATTTTATATTATAGATACAGTATATACAGCTCTGGATAAAATTGAGACCACTGAAAAATTATCAGTTTTTCTGTTTTTACTCTTTATAGGAATGTGTTTGAGTAAAATGAACATTTTTGTTTTATTCTATAAACTACTCACATTTCTCCCAAATTCCGAAGAAAAATATTGTCATTTAGAGCATTTATTTGCAGAAAATGACAACTGGTCAAAATAACAACAAAGATTCAGTGTTTTCAGACCTTAAATAATACAAACAAAACAAGTTCATATTCATTTTTAAACAACACAGTACTAATGTTTTAACTTAGGAAGAGTTCAGAAATCAATATTTTGTGGAATAACCCTGATTTTCAATCACAGCTTTCATGCGTCTTGGCATGCTCTCCACCAGTCTTTCACATTGCTGTTGGGTGACTTTATGCCACTCCTGGCGCAAAAATTCAAGCAGCTCGGCTTTGTTTGATTGCTTGTGACCATCCATCTTCCTCTTGATCACATTCCAGAGGTTTTCAATGGGGTTCAGGTCTGGAGATTGGGCTGGCCATGACAGGGTCTTGATCTGATGGTCCTCCATCCACACCTTGATTGACCTGGCTGTGTGGCATGGAGCATTGTCCTGCTGAAAAAACCAATCCTCAGTTTGGGAACATTCTCAGAGCAGATGGGAGCAAGTGTTCTTCCAGGACAACCTTGTACGTGACTTGATTCATGGGTCCTTCACAAAGACAAATCTGCCCGATTCCAGCCTTGCTGAAGCACCCCCAGATCATCACTGATCCTCCACCAAATTTCACAGTGGGTGCGAGACACTGTGGCTTGTAAGCTTCTCCAGGTCTCCATCTAACCATTCGATGACCAGGTGTTGGGCAAAGCTGAAAATTGGACTCATCAGAGAAGATGACCTTATTCCAGTCCTCTATGGTCCAAGCCTTATGGTCTTTTGCAAACCTCAGCCTTGCTCTTCTTTGCTTCTCATTGGTGAAGGGCTTTTTTCTAGCTTTGCACGACTTCAGCCCTGCCCCTAGGAGCCTGTTTCGAACCGTCCTCGCCGTGCACTTCACCCCAGCTGCCGTTTGCCATTCTTTTTGTAGATCACTTGATGTCATCCTATGGTTGTTGAGTGACATTCGAATGAGTTGGCGGTCATCCCGGTCAGTGGAAAATTGTTTTTGCCCTCTGCCAAGTCTGTAGTTTTGTTGTCCCCAATGTCTGCTGCTTGACCTTGTTCTTATGAACCGCCGTCTTTGAAATTTTAAGGATGGAAGCAACGTAATGCTCACTGCATCCCTCTGCCAGTGAAGCCAGAATTGAACCCTTCTCTTCCTCACTCAAAACTTTTCTTTTCAACTCTTTTGGCATGGTCAATAGTTATTTTTTTGATCCCATTTACTTTTGAGGTACTACTAGCACTGTTTTTGCCATCCAGCTGGTCCCATTGCAAGAGGATAGTGATGACCACAGCAGTGGTTTTTATACTTTTCCTTGTTAAATAAGATTCGGTTCAGGTGATCACCTAATCAGTACCTCACTAAGTAGAATGAGCTGTGCCTGTGTTGGAATTCAACAGACACTGGAATGGAATGGCTGCCATACATGTAGAGATGCTAATTTTTAAAATTTTTGGAGTTGTCCATTTTTTTCCAGAGCTGTATATATATATATATATATATATATATATATATATATATATATATATATATATATATATATATATATATATATATATATATATATGTAAAATTAGGTCATCTCTACCGAGATGACCTAATAAAGCCGGACCAAATGTCCGTCCGTACGTCCGTCAATTTTTCTTTCCGATCTTGATGAAACTTAGTATGTGGGTAGAGGTCGATGAGTGTTGCACAACGATATAACTTTTGTCCGGGTTCAAGGTCAGGGATGAGGTCACGTAAGTTATAAAAATCGCCATTTTCAAAACCTATCTAGTCTGCCATTCTACAAGATATTCAGCAACTGTTTATTGATTATGATAGTAAAAAAATATTATCTTGTATATAACCAGACATATTTTTGAATTTCCTTCCCGTTTGATCGTCACATGATCTGGAAGATGGCCAAAAACGCCGATGCGATTCGCAAAGAAGGAAGGAAGGAGAAATGAAATATAAATAATATGGAATAAGCAAAGCCTAGAATCGAACGTAGAATTCTTCTTACATTCGCTTCTGACTTTACATAAAACTTGTTCACAACTGTATACTTGCCAACGATACCGTGGCACGTGTAAGCGCCGCACAGCTGATGATTTTGACGCAATTTCCGGTTACTTTGGCCTGGATTCTGGATCAGCGAACAAATAATGTAAATCACAATTAAAAAAATATTTTTTGATGATGCGGGAGATATCTTTATTAAAATTAACTTTGGGGGAAAAATAATTGAATAAATAAATAAAGGATCACTTCTGGTCAAAAATAAATTAAAAGTTCCGGAAAGACTTTCAAAATCACTCCCGGAAATGTTAAATACTAAATATACACTTCCTGTCATGAAAAAAAAATCACCTTTGGAAGTATAAATTAACTTTGGGAAATAATAATTGAATATATAAATAAACACTTCCGGTCATGATCTCCCGGCATGCATCATTCTCCATGAAAAAAAACGGAAACAAAAAAACCCAGCAACAAAACAAAAAACGGAAGCAAAATGGTTATAGCCAATGACACGGATTCACAATTGCCAAGGTATTGTGTTGTTTTTGTTGTTTCCTATTCTCTCATGTGTACGCGTTAAGTAATATTCACATGATTGAAATAGAAATCTCTCAGGAGAAGTGAATTCTTGCAGAATATTTTCTGGAGGGCCCACTTGGCTGCGCTTGGATAGTTTGAGGGTTGGGGAGTCGCAGCTGAAACCCGAATCCTATCCAGGTTCCTCCTGATGACTCCATCTTTGCTCCTTACTTCTCTGGGTTCCTTCTTGGTCTTCTGTTTCATCAAGCTCGATGGGGAACGTCGGTGAACAGCAATCTTCAATTCTCTCCACAGATTCTCAATGGGATTCTAGTCTGGGCTTTGGCTGGGCCACTCAAGGACTTTCACATTCTTGTTCTGAAGCCAATCCAGTGTTTCCTTGGCTGCATGCTTGGGTCATTGTCCTGTTGGAACGTAAACCTTTGCCGGTCTAAGATATTTTGCACTCTGAAGCAGGTTCTCCTCAATGATTTGGCTCCATTCATTGTTCCTTCTATCCTCACAAGTCTCCCAGTAAATGCCACTGAAAAGCATCCCCAGAGCATGATGCTGCCACCACCATTGTAAACGGTAGGGATGGTGTTAGATGGGTGATGAGCTGCGTTCTTGGGACCTTTCAACACTCGAGAAATTGTTTAAACCCTTCCCCAGATCAACGCCACCTCACAATTCTATCTCGGAGTTCTACAGACAGTTCTTTGCACTTCATGGTAGAGTTTCTGCTCTGCCATGCACTGTCAACTGTTGGACCTTGTATAGAAAGGTGTGTTTCTTTATATATCATGTCCAGTCAATTGGATTGGCCACAGGTGGACTCCAATCAAGTTGTAGTGACATCTCAAGGATGATTAAAGGAAATTGGATGCACCTGAGCTCATTTTGGAGTGCCATAGGAAAGGGGTTGGATATTTATTAACTCAGGACATTTCAGATTTTCATTTTTATTTAATTTGGAAAAATGTCTAAAAACATGTTTTCACTTTGTCCTTTTGGGGTATTTTGTGTGGCTGTGACATTTAAGTTTAATCCATTTTAAATTCAGGCTGTAACACAACAAACTGTGCCTTAGTCGAGGTGGTGAATACTTTTTGAAGGCACTCGCTGTAGAGAAGACAGAGATGGCTGTCCGTTCGTCTGTTTCGCAGTTTACGTTGATTGGCTGTGTGAGGCTGGATGCAATGTGATTGGCTCCTGGCAAGATTGAATAATGTATCATATAGGCTTATTAAAAGCTGATTATAGAAATCAATTTCCATATTTGACAATCGGAACTCATGGCCTAAATAATTGTCAAATTGGACATTTTTTTTTATTTTTTTTTTTAGGAAAGTGATTCCCCCCTCCCCCAACCCAATATAATTAAATAATAGGCTCCTTGGGTCATGAAGTAAAATGGCTCCAAATTTTTTTTTTCACTCTTTTAAAGGTAATTGTTGTGTCTGATTTTATTTTACACCGCCCAGGGACACCAGTTGTGATCTTTTTGAATTTGGATTCTACCTTTTGGATCTTTCTCCCCTTGAACGTCATTGTCTGTTCTGTGTTGTTGCTCTTCCGTGAGCGTCAATCTGATGCATAAGACAATATAACATCCAGCATTCTTTTATTATGTATATTTCTCATGTTCACGTTTCTCGAGTTGGAACTTCAAAAGCTTTTACTATTTTGGCTCCAAATTGGAGAACACAAAATGGTGTTTACCCAGAAATCTTGCATATACGACTGTCCAACTGATGTATCACATCCAAGACAAGTGTGCGTGAAAATCTAGAATCCTGAGAACTTGAACAAGCATGAGATACAGCACAGAGGCAAAAGAGCCGGTTACGACAACTCTTTGGATCTGATGAGCAGGTCCAGAACAACTTTTTAAAGTCAATGGGAAGTGAGAAGGAAGGGTGTTGGTAGTGATGAGACTTGAAATGCCCATTCACATTTCCCTTCACTGCTGGGGAGGGGGCAGGTGGGAGGAGGTAGGGGAAGGTGTAGGAGAAGGGGTGGGGTGGGAATCCAGGGGAAGGGGTGGGGTGGGAGTCCAGAGGGATGGGAAGGGATCGGGTGGGAGTCCAGAGGGAGGGGAAGGGGTCGGGTGGGAGTCCAGAGGGAGGGGAAGGGGTCGGGTGGGAGTCCAGAGGGAGGGGAAGGGGTCGGGTGGGAGTCCAGAGGGAGGGGAAGGGGTCGGGTGGGAGTCCAGAGGGAGGGGAAGGGGTCGGGTGGGAGTCCAGAGGGAGGGGAAGGGGTCGGGTGGGAGTCCAGAGGGAGGGGAAGGGGTCGGGTGGGAGTCCGGAGGGAGGGGAAGGGGTCGGGTGGGAGTCCGGAGGGAGGGGAAGGGGTCGGGTGGGAGTCCGGAGGGAGGGGAAGGGGTCGGGTGGGAGTCCAGAGGGAGGGGAAGGGGTCGGGTGGGAGTCCAGAGGGAGGGGAAGGGGTCGGGTGGGAGTCCAGAGGGAGGGGAAGGGGTCGGGTGGGAGTCCAGAGGGAGGGGAAGGGGTCGGGTGGGAGTCCAGAGGGAGGGGAAGGGGTCGGGTGGGAGTCCAGAGGGAGGGGAAGGGGTCGGGTGGGAGTCCAGAGGGAGGGGAAGGGGTCGGGTGGGAGTCCAGAGGGAGGGGAAGGGGTCGGGTGGGAGTCCAGAGGGAGGGGAAGGGGTCGGGTGGGAGTCCAGAGGGAGGGGAAGGGGTCGGGTGGGAGTCCAGAGGGAGGGGAAGGGGTCGGGTGGGAGGGGAGGGGGAGGGGAGGGTGGGAGTCCAGCGGGAGGGGGAGGGTGGGAGTCCAGCGGGAGGGGGAGGGGAGGGGTCGGGTGGGAGTCCAGAGGGAGGGGAGGGGTCGGGTGGGAGTCCAGAGGGAGGGGAGGGGTCGGGTGCGAGTCCAGAGGGAGGGGAGGGGTCGGGTGCGAGTCCAGAGGGAGGGGAGGGGTCGGGTGCGAGTCCAGAGAGAGGGGAAGGGGTCGGGTGGGAGTCCAGCGGGAGGGGGGTGTTTAGGAGGAGAAGGGGGAATTGATGTGAGGAGGGACGTTGCGTTTCCTGGCAACACCAGGTACTCTTGCTCGTTATTAATACTACCATACATTACAATGGTTGATCAGTTTGTCAATAGCTAAAATAAAGGTCCCCCAATTGATGCATCACTCCTTAAAATACCATGATGGCCCTTTATTTCAAAGTGGAACCTTTTGACATTTATACTTGTTATTCTTGTCTGTGACATGTGAAAACACTCGAGTGGATATGAAAACTTTTTGCTTTTTTTAGTCTTCAAGGCTTATTAATTTTTTTTCTTTTTTTTTTTTTTCTTCTTCACATTCCTGTTTGAAATCCTTATTTGACTGAGCACTTCCTTTAGTTTCCTTCAAATTTTATTGATGTACCCACCATTCTGTCAGTTGTACAGGAAGCAATTTGTTCATGCCTACTGAGTGTTGTTGTTTACATGAGCCTTGTTATCCTCATGCTTTAAAGAAAAAACAATGGGGGATATTGTGATTAGTTCTGTCTGTCTCTCTGTCCGTCTTTCACACTATCTTCTCAAATGGTTGTGCAGAAATTCACGAAACTTTGTAGTTATGATCACGTAGCAAAAAGGTGTGAGAGCTGTATCATTTTGGCCCTGTTCCCTGGGGTCTTGGGGTAGGGCCAAAATGATAAATACCAAAAAGTATAATTGTGAGCACATTTTAAAACTTTTTACAGCACATGCGCTGTATACAATTGCACCGAGTTTGAAATGTCCCCGGTGTCCCCCCCCCCCCACGTGCCTCAAGTGAGCCAATGACGGCCGTCCGGTAGATGGCAGTGCGTAACCTAGACAGAAATGGCAACAATTGACGGAAATACCCGAGTATTTCAATGGAAATTTGTGAAACTAATGTGTTATATATGTGAAAACCCTTGAATTTATTGCTTGATGGAAAAAAAACAAGAACGCTCCCCTCTCATGTACGAACGAACGAAAGACGTCATTTCCGCCCACCATGGCATTTCGTGCCGAACGCTGAAAGCTAAGTTCTTATGCCATCATTCTCTTTAATATTAGCCATAAACAAGTGTTTTGTCATGCATTAGTAGTTGAAATGTACTTACAATTATGGCAGATATTGGTGGCAAAGTGATAAGTGGTTCTTTCAATGACATTGGTGTACTCATTTGCTTCACCACACGTGCTGTAGTGAATGATTTCACTTGTTTTAAATGAAACTTTGTATATCAATAAACATTGGGGATGCATGAAATATGTAACAATTTTTTTTTTATTATCCCGCCCCCCGGAGGGAGGTAGCGGGATATTGTAATCGTCCTGTTTGTTTGTCTGTTTGTTTGTCTGTCTGTTAGCAACTTTACGGCAAAACAGCTTTCGCAAACACTATCAAATTTAATCCACAGGTGGGCAATGAACCTTGGACGACCCCATTAACTTTTGGGTCCAATTGGATCAAAGGTCAAGGTCAAGGTCACAAAGATCAAAATCGTTTTTTGCTCATAACTTCGTCAAAATGATCTGATTTACTTCAAACTAAGCTTATAGTGAACCTTATTATATTTGTCACTTATAATCCTACCCATTCCTATAGTGAAAATGCATATTTGTGAAGATCGGTAGGGTCCGAAGTTTTGGGGGTCATGGTCATCGGTCAAAATTACAAATTTTCCATTATAAATCAAAGAAGGTTAGGAATATGCATGTTTACTATGGAAGACATGTATCAAGTCCTTTATTGGCTTTCATTTGACACCATGACCTTTGACCTTGTGTGGCCTTGAAAGGTCAAAATCATTTTACGGTCATAACTTCGTCAAAAATGATTTAATTGACTTCAAACTAAGACTAAAATATTCCTTATTATATTCCTTATAATCAACATTCAGGTTGAGGATGTATCAAATTTTAATTTGATCCCCAAAATAACTTTATGCCTTTAAATGGGTGGTATTTGTTGTGCCTGGCACCACTTATTATTATTTAATACAGTGGGGACTTAAGTGGGTCGTTCATGCTCCAAGGTGTGAGGACTTAGGGTCACATGGGTCAAAACAGAAGATTTATTTTTGTAATTCAAAACTTGATGTTGGGTCATTCCTGGTAGAACCTTTTGCCATCTTTCAACTTTGCTTTTGGTGGGAAGCGTGGGGATTTGCGATGTCGTGCCATCAACTTAACTTCAGTTGTAGCTGTATACTGTAATGACGAGAAACGAATGCAGTTTCTATTGTGGTGCAATATTTTTCTTGTTGATCGACTTCTGTTTTTTTTAAAAATCTATTTATTTTGGTCTGGCCACAGACTTGCTAATCACTTGTTGAATGGCTTTACTCAATCACTGCGAAGATATTTCAATTTCTGCAACTTGTTTGATGATTATCAAAGTCAAGAATGACAGTCGCTGTTGATGTGAATGGATGCTTGATACTTATTAGGCTTGCGTTTTCTGCTGAAAATTGTTTGATGTTCACATGCAGCAACATGTACCACTGAAGTGACTGCTTGTGCAGGAGAATTGGATGAGCAGATGAATACTGGTGGTGCTCCAAACTTCGACGATTTTACTTCATCCTTATCAAAGGAGCTTGAAGCACTACAGAGCCCTGTAAAATTTGAGGTAAGAAGAAAGAGTCTAGCTGCTTAATTTTGTTGCAATTTGAGTTTTTCTTGGTATGTATTGGCAGGGTGGTGGAACCACGCTTGTTTTGTTTGTTTATTTGTTTGTTTATTTGTTTATTTATTGATTGATTGAGATCACGCTGAACAGCACCATTTTGCAAATGTCCTCACTCCCTTTTCTGCCTTAACTTGTACTCAAGATGAATATCATCAATGAAAAGCGTTTGGACAAAGGGTGTAGCAAAAGGCACAGAAAGTTAAATGTACCACTGATAATCGTGTTTGATTGAATACCGTCGAAGGTTGAACCCTAAAGCAGCACGACTCGCTATTTTTCAATAAAGAGCTCTTCTCGGTGGTCAACTTTTCCCATCCTATGATGCCAACCCTTTCACTACGAACACCGGCACTCGGCCTGCTTCTCCATGCGATTGGAGAGATGACCATTTTTAACAGTGGTAAAACATTTGGGAAGGAACTTGTGCATGTGTCGCATGCACAACAAAGACAATTGGTGCACATCAGTGTAGTTTTTGGATTCATTACAACAGCATTGGTAAATCGTGAACAAATCAGTGCAATAGATGAGATTTGTCCCTGTGATCCCAGGATTAGGTGGGTCTTTCTGTTTGTCTGTGTTTTGTACCATTATTTATATTTGTTTGATATTCTTTATTATATTTATAAGATAATGTGATACTTTTTGTAACAAATGAATTGCTTAAAGCCGCTGTCACACCTTGACGATTTAGCCAGCGTATGCCGATTTATGAAAAATTTGTCTAAAACGCTGGCACACGTCGAATACGTTATGGGTACGTTTTGTATACGTTAAGAGCACGCTGAAAAACACTGCCATACGTCATATTACGCTGGCTTTTAACGTTGTACTTTTGGGTTGTCCTCAAATTTTTGCATGCTTTAAATTTTACGCTGTATGACTCACACGTTCCGCTACGCTGGCCATAAGTTGTAGGCACGTTATGCGATCGTTGACACACGTCGACACACGTTACTTGTAAGTTACTCAGAAGTCGAAACGCGTCGAGGTAATGTTTAGCGTACCCGAAACTTATTTGTAACCTATGAGTAACGTTTTGTAAGCATGCTACACTAACGTTGTTCACACTTCAACACGTTACTTGAAAGTTCCTCATACGTCGAAACGCGTCAAAGTAATGTTTAGGGCACCCGTGACTTATTTATAACCTGTGAGTAACATGCTTGGGAATTATTTGTAAAGCATGTCCTACGCACAAATACGTATGTCGACGTATTTGACGTCTTCAGGACGACCACAGAACTTACTGAACGCGTTTCTAACTTAGAGATACCGTATAATGGCGTATTGGCAGCGATTAGGGGAATTGGTATATAAAAAGGGGCTTCGCAGGAGGAACCCGTCTTTTTATTAGACTACGTGGTGAGTACATGTACATGTCCATGTCATTCCGAGAGATGGAGGATACGGCAAGGCTGAGACGACAATACCTACCTGTCCTCGAACATCAACATGACCTCATCGAGTTGACACTGCCCCAGTTGCGTGCCAATAGAGCCGGCAGAAGAAGACGTGATCGGAGGTGAAGGAACTGGGTCAGACCATGGATCGGGAGTCAACGCCATTACGGCATATATGACCAGCTCATGGTGGAACTCCGGAACGAGGACCATGCATCCTTCATCAACTTCCTGCGAATGCCCCCAGCGATGTTCGACGAGCTGCTAGCCAGAGTGGGTCCAAGGATAACCAAGCATTATCATTAAATCATTTCAATAGTCGAGTGGAAGCGATTTAACTCGTTCAATGGAAACTATTTCAATTGCCGAGCATCAGCGTCCAAAAACAATAGGCGAGTGACAAGCATTTATTAAAAGTGAAGTTGCAGCCTATGAATAGAAAACCTCACGTAATCATCGACGATGCGCTGCCACGCTATGCATACGTTAGACTATCGTTGGGCATAGGTTGTGGACGCCTAAAACGCGCTAATCAATCGTTGGTATAACTTATCTATAAGTTATCGAAGCGTTCTGTGTTCATTACTAGTACATTATGCATTTGTCCAAGTCGTTTTGAATACTTTACAAACTGAAAAAAAAAAATAGTTCATCGTGGGAATGAGAAAAAAAAAATTAGCCGAAAAGAACATCGAACAATGGTGCAAAGTAGTCTCCTATTCGTGGACGCAACGAGGATCCATCATCACCCACACCCTCCCCATCACGCTCACCTACTACTACTGACATGGACCTACGACTACTACCAATACTAATACTACTACTACTACTGACACGCTCACCTAATACGACTACTACTGATACTACTGACATTGACATCTACTCAACATGGAGTCTGGAACACTGACGGGTTCCTCTTGTGAAGCCCATTTGTACATACCAATTCCCCTAAACGCTGCCAAATCGCCATTATACGGTAGATGTAAGTTAGAAACACGTTCAGTAAGTTCTGTGGTCGTCCGGAAGACGTCAATCAAAGTCGTCTACATACGACAATGTGCGTTTGAGATACGCTACTCATAGGTTCAAAGCACGTTACTCATCAGTTAAAAAATTAAGTTTCGGCTATGCTAACCATTACCTCGACGTGTTTCGACTTGTGAGTAACTTACAAGTAATGTGTGTCAACGATTGCAGAGCGTGCCGAGAACTTATGCCAGCATATGCGGAACTTGTGAGCCATACGTCGAGTACGTCATAAAATTTTCAGCATACTTGAAATTTCACGACGTACTAGACGTACCACGGAATATGACAGCGTACTTCATTGTTTTTCAGCATGCTCCTAACGTATACACAACTTACCTATACCGTATTCGGCGTGTGCCAGCGTTTTAGACACATTTTTCATAGGTCGGCTTACTCTGGCTAAATCGTCAAGGTGTGACTGCGATGTTGACACTTCCAATTCTCAGGCGGTTATGATTTAAATTGGCGTGCGGCAGGGTTTTAACAGGCTACGCCACGAGTTCGTCAGCGATACGTGCAGCGCGCTATGCCCAAGTTAAACTATCGTTGGGCATAGGTTGTGAATGCCAACAACAGGCTAAGCATTCGTTGGTATAAGTTATCTCTAAGACACCGAAACGTTCTGTGCCTGTTACTAATATGTTATGCATACGACCAACACATTATGAATGCGACCAAAACTTAAAAAAAAAAACTCAAAACTTCAGCGTACACCAACGTTTTACATACATTTTTATGCGTTGCCATTGCTGGCTAAAACGTCAGGGTGTGACAGCGCCTTAACATAATGCAATACATTTGACTGTTTTTTATTTTACAACCTTTTTTTGTTCTTTTCTTTTTTCTTGTCTGTGATATTACATAAGCATGTTATTATGAGACCCCATGCTTCAAGCCTTCTTGTTGACCCAAATATCCCTTACTCCACCAGGCTCAGAAAACCTCTGGAGATGTATCAAACAGCCCTTGGTCTGAACCACAGAAGGAATTTGCAGATGCAGAACAGGTAGAAACTTTCTACAGGATTACACTGCACAACAACGATTTAGCTACTGGGGTGGAAACATATGTTCTACATCAGTAATTCTTAACCTGGGGGAAAATTTGCGGATTTCAGGGGGAAAATTATTTTTTAGGTTGAACAATTTTCAAACTATTTATTGTGTTGAATACGTCGTCCGAATATGCTTCCCAAGCGATGAAAAATTAGCGGAACAAAAATTCACTGAAAGTGAACGTGCTTATTTGCAACACTATAAAAGAAAATGTCATACTACGACAGTCAACACGACAGATTTTAGGAATGCTAATGTTAAAATAATATCAGACTGTTAATGTTAAGCAATAAATTGTGTATCAATATTTTAATGAAAATATTTATTGGAATAATTTGTTTAAAAAAAATAATTTAGTGTTAATAATGTGGTGGGGGGGGGGTAGGGGGAATATCATTATTCAGCAATTTCAGAGGGAAACAATACTAAAAAGGTTAAACCCTGTTCTTGATAAAATAGAGTATGCTGAATCTGAAGTCGGAATTTTCTTAGCACGTCAGGATGTTCAGTTATACATATGGTCCAATTATTGGTGCTTGTCCTGGTGGGTGATTGGGTGATCATAAATTATTCTTTTTGTATTTTTGGTTTCAATTATAGCAATACAACTGATGTAGAATTCACTTTAAATTATTTAAAATGGATGAAAACTGACGAAGCTATGAATTTTTAAGTGAAATTTTCCATGCGGCATTACAATTTTTAACTAACCCTAACCCTTATGAAAAACTTTGTAAAGGCATCGGATTACGACGGTAATGACTTCCGATATCTCGGAGAGAAGTTTGGCACACAGAAAACTGATGCTACTCGAAGCAAACATTTTTGTTGGGCCCCAGATATGACAACTGATGTGTGATCCTGAGTTCAAAACTAAACTGAACCCACTCGAGTTTGCAGCATGGGCAGCATTTGTGTTGGTTGTGTAGAACTTTCTTGGGAACCATAGAGCTGAACAGCATGTGGAATTAGTGGATAACATGCTGAAGGCCTATCAGTGAATGGGCTGTTGGATGCCTCTTAAAATGCACTTCTTGCATTCTCATCTTGATTTCTTTCCACCTAATCTGGGTGAGGTAAGCGCTGAGCATGGCTAAAGGTTCCACCAAGACATTTTGGTCATGGAAATTAGGTATCAAGGCTGGTTCAACCCAAACATAATGGGTAATTACTGCTGGTTCCTCCAATGGGAGAACAATTGCACACACAAGCACAAGAGCAAGTGTCTCACACAGTTCTGAACACATCTGAACAGTGCCTACGCTGACTATAGTGAAAGGAAGAGTGTAAACTTCAAGTGTTGTTTCTGAATCACTCACAATGGGGCAGATTTCTCTATCAAGTTTACACCCTCACTAACATTACCATGTTTTATTTACTTATTTTTCTGCAACTTGTTTATGTTCTTGGTTTGTATACTACACATTATACACTGAGATCAATCTTTGTTTTCTAAATATGACGTGAATGTAATTATGAAGCACTGATATTAGATGTACAATGTGGCAATCTGCAACAATATAGTATCTAATATTGTTGTGGGGCCGAGTTTCGGTGGCGAGCACAACCGCTAGATGGAGCAGTAGAGTTGGCACCACCGAACACCCGGAATTTATAGGTCGTCACCCCGGATAACTCCGGAGCCGACGGGTCCCTTATCGGACCGAAGATCGCCAATAGGTCAAACACGTGGGATAGGGTCGATTGCCAATTTCAATTTACCGAAATACCCATGTCGTTCAAACTACCGGGGAAATTCACCCTCGGCGGAGCTCGAGCAGTACAAGCCGTTAGCGTGCTCGAACCATGCGTAACCCGAGAGGATGGTTACTGAGGTCCGTCGGTCCAAATGCACAATTTGCCGCTTCTCAATTTCCCAACACGCACCGTGCTGAACCAATGAAAGAAAACACAGAAACAAGCTGAAACATTTAACAGGGGATTTATTTCTGGGGCGGGGGGGGGGGAGGGGAGAGGGTGAACACACTAAGAGCAGAGTTATCCGACTATAAGAAATGAAATGCAAATTATGTACAAGGCACTTAAACAATTACTACTTATAGACTAGGCCCACAGACACACACATCATAAGAAATGATGGCTGCGGCCTTTATTTGGCCCTTCAGCTCAGGAGGGAAGGTGAGCCGAAGGGGAGAACCTGTCTCGCACCTCTTCGCCTCGTGCGGTTTTCGATGATCCGGTTCGGCGGGACTCGAACCCGCAACACAATGCAATGATGGACGCCAGCCGGTGTGAAGGTGGATCAGACAGAACGCCGGCAGGCCAGACAAGGCGACCAGGCGACGAGGCTGATCAGGCGACGCAACCTTCACTTCAAGACAGAACGCCCCGAACACTTATTCACCCCTTCTCCAGAGGGGAGGAGCCGCCTCTTTGGACCTGCTCTCGCTCACTGGACGGTTTTGGCGTGCAATTGCGCTCTTTGCCCCCGTGATTGGCTGAAAGGTGTGCCAAGTCAGCTGATTGGACCGGCGTGGCGGCCGTCACAGTGGACCGCCCCTCAAACGGGGAGAGTAACATTGTCCTGCGTTGTGGCGCTCATTGGCCAACTGACGGCAACCTCGCTCGCATCCCCCTGATTGGTCGAGAGCTGCCACAAGGTCCCTCCTTGAACTCCGCCCACCGCGAACTCCGCGCTATGACGTCGGGTTGAGGAAGCGCGATGAAGGCGTGTTGTTGTTATTACAAGTGTAAAAATCGTATCTATAAAATAACATCGCAGCGCATGTACACTTAATTCCCATTTGACATAGGGGAAAAGGAGCTATCTATCTACAATTACTTATCGAAATAACTGAGCTATGGGGACCTGAATGTTGAGTGCTCATGGCTTCCAGATTCGCAACAATATGACATGCTGGGTATCATTAATATATGTACATATTTTGAAAACCTGATGTGCTGGATAAATTATGACTACAGGTTTGAAATCGGTTGGCCAGATTTAGCCAAGAACATCTGCATTTTCCCTTGGTAGCAGATGATTTTTTTTTATATTTTTTTTGCCAAATTTGCATGCACCTGCCTTGCTCCTTCTCTCACACAATCACCCGCAGGATGTGATCCCCTCTGAACTGCTGGCCCAGTTTGTGTCCATGACAGACCCAGCACGTGCTCAGAACGTTGACACAGAGATAGCACGGCATTGCGCATACAGCCTTCCAGGTGTCGCCTTCGCACTTGGCCGGGAGCACTGGCGTTACTTGAGGCGCACGTTCAGCTCTCTCGCTGCAGACATGCAGGTTTGCACTGAAACCCCGTGTGCACTTGATGCGCATGTTTGTGTGTGGGAAGTTTTATGAAATTTTTAATCTTGACTTTGCTCCGTGCACTTAAATGAACTGCACGTGTTCTGCTTGTTTTGAGATTCACTTGAATGATAATTTTCTGTTTTGTACTGACTGACATGTTGCTGTGGGCCACGGTACATATGGTCAGTGGAAAGTCCGCCGCACACTAGCCTTTTCCATCCATGAGCTGGCGCTCATTCTAGGGGACCAGGTCACTGCTGCAGACCTTGTACCAATCTTCAATGGCTTCCTCAAGGACTTGGATGATGTCCGTGTCGGCGTTCTTCGACACATGCACGATTTCCTCAAGGTGTCTGTTTCCTCACACCCCCACCATGCCCACACAACTCCTCTCTGTCTTTACTTGTGTTGGTGTTTCTTGTTATTCCTTTTTTTTCTTTTCCACCCCACTGAGATATACGTTTTGGTAAAAACATGATGATGCAAGCGAACTTTGCGGAAGATTTAATGTCTCTGTCTTTCAAGAATCTCTGAATTTGTTTTAATAAGTCTCCTGTGTGAATTGATATTTCAATACAAGATCTAGATTCATGGAAGAGCCTTGATTTTTTTTTCCGTTTGCAGAGACTGACAGGGTAAAATCCAATAAAGTTATTCTGAAAACAAATCTTAAATTAATTCAGTTTATTAGGAGCAGAGTGGGGTGATGGGTGGATGTTTCCAACTTAAAAGCTGCCGTGTACGACTGGCATGATTTTATAGGAAGCATTTTCAGATCATATAGTAAGGATGGATACATATTATTGGGATTGAAAGGGAGGGATGAAACGTAATTGGTGAGTTAGAGTGCGTGCTTGTTATTTATTGGATGATTACTTCATGTACATGAAGCGAAAAGTGGGGTTAAGCATTTGCTTATTTCCATCCATCCGTCCATAAACGTCAGTTTGGTCGAGGAACATCTTGATTTCAATTGGAAGTTATATTTTGAACACAAATCAGAAAACAAATCTGCAACTTAGTAGTACTTTGGGTCTGAATTTGGCCCGATCACACATACGCATAGAGGAGTGATAGTTTTTTTTTTTAATAGTTTTTATAATTCTGTCCATTTAGGAGTCAAAATTGGGAACCATTCAAAACAGGAAACTTGCTGTTTTTAAGGACATCATAAATGACACAAACAGGCACAAATCACTAATAGAAGGTATTTGATTTAGGGTGGTGTAATAGCTGTGCATCAATGGTGGTAAATTTCTGCAATCTTTTTTGTATCTGACCTTGACAATCTTTATTTTATTTAAATTGAGTTATATGCTTGAACATTGTAGAACACAAATCTCCTTCCTACAGCTTCCAAAAACCTCCAGTTTTGCAGTCCTTGGATATGTTAATTAAGGTGGTGTATAAGACTGCTTCAACGGCACTAAATTTTCAGATTTTAAAAAATTATCTTGTATACGACTTTTAAGATCATTATTTTATTTCAATGAATTGTATACTTGATCACTGCTTGGGTCAAGGTGTTCTATGAACTCTCTAGTTTTGCATGCGTCAGTCAGCAGATTAACGTTTCATTGCACACCCTGCTCACCCAATTGGCAAATGCTCTGGGCAATGATTTCTGTAGTGTTTTTATACAATTCATTTCAGAAAATATCACTTTGCATTTTTGTTTTTTAATTTATGCAATTCATTGTCTTAAACCAGAGACGAGTCGATTTTGAGTTCAAGTCAAGGCCGGGACTTCCAGGGAAAAAGTTATCAACTTGTATGCCCAAAAATTCCAGTATTTTTTTTTTGGCAATCTCATCTGTATTTCGACGATTTTTCACTGTAAAAAAAAGTTTCTCCAAAACTGCACACATACGCATGCGATTACTGACATTTTGCTTTGGCCAATGATCATATTTTTAATAAAGTGTGGCTTTTTTTTTTCTTGTAGAATTTCACTTTGACTCGGCTCTTCAGAGATTATTTGACAGAACTTTATTCAGTATTTAGTGCAAGCAATCAAGATCTAGATTCGCAGCACCCATCTTCTGAAGCAGCTGCGATTAACATGAGTGGAGCATTTATTGGCTGTGCTCATGCTCCGGCTGTAGATGGTATCCCTTGTGCATAAAATTGCAAAATACTTTTCATAATTGCACTATCGTACACAAAAATCAAGCGATTTAGTGAAGATTATATTTTAATTTGACCTACCTTATAGTGCACACTATTGCGTTGTATTTTATGTGTATAGTGCACACTTTGTTCCCTCAATTTCTCTTTTCAGTAAGCAGTGCGTATTATACATGGAGATTACAATGTCTACCATAATCATGAGCGGTACGGCCCAATAATAATGTACAGTGCTTTAACCTTACTAGCAAACAAGCATTGAGAACAAATAGTTTGTTTTTATTTGCAAACTGAATTAAAAAAAAAAATCAAGTGCATCACTCTGAGTGCAAAGCCCATGCATGATGTCACAACTCCAAGCCGAAGTAGATATGCGAGGCGTGCCCACATGTCGAGTGCAAAGGAACATGACATTGTTTACCCTTCCCTTGGAGTCGAGCTGCTCATCACGAGTGCTGACTGATTCCAGAAAAAAAATTCTCACACTAACTCTGCGCAGTACAGATGGCAAGGTTTTTTTGTTTGTTTGTTTGTTTGTTTTTTCAGACTTTTAAGTAAAATGTTGGGGATGTGCACTGTATATGTGTGACTGCCACATTCGGGTTTTTTTGGTTTTCTATACCAAGTCATGAATTCTGTCTGTTCTATGATTGAGGAAAATCACTGGCTCTACAAATTGCACTGACATGATGCCCTGCACTTTCCCTTCCTTCCTTTTCCTCAGCTCCTTCCTGAGCAGAAACGTCGTGAGTACCTTTATCATCTGCAAGAATTCCTTGTCACGGATAACATCCGCAACTGGCGCTTCAGATATGATTTGGGAGAGTGAGTTGAATGTGCGAGGGAAGGGTTTTTTAAATATTTAAAACGTGTCTAAGTCTTGTTGCAGATTTTGAAGCACAAACCAACATTCATTAAGATATTAAAATCAAGTGAACTATAATTGCCTTATCAAGCTGAAACCAGTTTAATGAGAAGTAGGCAAAAAAAATATTTATTTATATTTATTTTTGATACATCTACATATGTCTTGGAGTTTGATACAATAGTGTGGTAAATCGCCATATCAAGGGTCTGAAAGGATGAGAAGGACAACCAAATTGAGGTGGTGGTTTCACAAGAAGGGAGCAATTAAGTTGAGGTGTGGAGACAAGTTGCAACTTATCGGTCTGATGAGACTGATGGCAGTTGATGCATCCATGACCCTGAGGTGCTTTAGAATGACTTGCATGCTAAGAGAGCAAATGCTGTAAGACCATAATGGAATAGAGAGGAAATGTGCAAGAGCAAATGGGCTCCAATCCCAGCCTTCCTCATGGGAGATGTTTTTGTCATTCCTCCGTGACGAAGTCGCCGGAAGCATTGTTCTCTAGTGCTTCCGTGCTTCAGTGACGCGTTTTCGTTACCGCAATAACTTTAGAACGGCTAAAGGGATCCAAGTCAAACTTGGTACAAGTATGTATAATGATGTAAACATGAACTACTAAGATTATGGGGCTAAGAGGTCAAAAGTCAGAGGTCATGTTCGGTAAAAATTCTGTTACCAAGCTAACTTGTGAACCAGTGGTGGGATTTTGACCAAACTTGGTATAAGTGTATATAATGATGCAAACATGAACTGATTCGATTTCAGCATCAAAAGGACAAAGGTCAGAGGTCATGGCAGGTAAAAATGTGATAGTTGAGAATGCTGAAGGGATTTTAGTCGAACTTGGTACAAGTATGTGTAAACCTTTAAGTGTGTGCAGCCATGTTAGATTATTTGTCACTAAAAGGTCAAGGATCAGAGGTCACATTGAAACTCGTGTTCATGTGATACCTTTCACGATGGGATTTGAACTAGGCTAAGTACATGTACCATGATAAACATGTTCACATTAGATATTGAGGTCAAATGGTGTTGAGGTTTTAGGTCAAAGTTGGAGGAAGCAAAGACTTGATGTGGGTGGAGGTTTATCGGTTTATGTCTAGTTTTACCTTTGGTGGATCACAATATCCAGAGCCGAGAGGCCAGATAGTGTATTTAATTTAATTTTTACCTCCACCACCTAAGGTGGATGAAGGTTATGTCTTCATCTCTGTCTGTTTGTCTTTCTGTGAAAAGGATGTCTCAAAAAGTTGTGGACAGGTTAAATGTGACAAGGAAGAATTGATTCATTTTTGATGAGGATCAAGATGTGAGAAAAAAAAAATTCAGTTTTTTTTTTTTACCATTGGAGCGATTAGGGGTAAAAAGTATAAACAACACGACATCTCAAACTTATGGACTGATTTGGATGAAACTTGGGTGTATGACAAGGATAAATCGATTCTATTTTGATGAAGATCCAGATCCGGATATATATATATATATATATATATATATATATATATATATATATATATATATATATATATATATATATATATATATATATATATATATATATATATATATATATATATATATATATATATATATATATATATATTTTTTTTTTAAAACCATTTTTTTTAACGGATTTGGATGAAACTTGGTGAATGAGTTGGTTTGGTGATGAAACAAGCTGATTCCATTTTTGCTTCAGATCTGGATCCAGATCCGGCCTATCGGGATGCAAAATATAAACTGGTCAGCCTAGCAGAGGTATGCGCTCTACCGAGTGCCGTTCTAGTTTTGTTTTGTATATGGGGTCGAGGCTTGTAGAGGGGCTAGAACACAGAATGGACCAGGACATAACAACACAAAAAGAACAGTGGAAAGAGGGGGAGGAGGGGCCACATAAATAGCAGGGTATATGGACAAAACAGAGGGAGAATTGTAGGAGTAAAGGACATTGGGAAGAATGAGAGCAATGGGAGGAGGGCACAGAGGGTGAATAAGCTGGATATAGTCACAAACTCTCAATCACAGAAGTGAAAGGGAAAACGGGAAGAGGCAGGAATGCAACAAAAATAGAATCGAGGGTGAGGGAGGGGGTGGGGAGGGGGGACAACATGGAAAGAGTAGAAAAGGTAATAGGTATGAATGGAAGTGAATAGATGTAAGGAATGGCAAATGATAAAGGAACCCCCACCCCTCACCCCTGCAACTCCCCCTCCCCTATGACCTCTTGTAGCTTCTGCGCTGTGTCCACTTACTTTTGAACTCACATGAATGGCTTGTGGAGTTTGTGGTGAAAAATACATCTAACCATGGTATCATTGGTATCTCCCGTGATGAGGCTGAGTCTTTGGGACGCTCACTTTCTCACTGCAAGCAGGTCGGTGGTCTTTCTGTCTTCCACCATCTCCTCTCGGGCCTTGCCCCTCGCACCCCCCCCCGGCTCTGTCCGTGATCTGTCTCACCCATATTTCCGCAGGGCGCTGAAGGTCTGCCAGCAACCCCCTTCTGGTAAAACTACGAGAATCAAGAATCACTGCTCACCTTCATTTTTTCATTCCTCCTTTTTCCCCACCTTCAGAACAAACTCCCACACTCTCTTCAATCCCACTCTTCCCTCCAGGTCTTCCAAACAGCTGTTCACCACAATCTCTTATCTTCCCCCATCCAAAACAATAATCTTTTCTATCCTCATTAATCCACCCCAAACCCACCTCCTTCATATTCCCTGCTTTCCTTCCTGAAAGTCCCTGTAGTGTCCATCTTGTTTACCCCGTGTACCCCACCCCATCCCCCTTCCTTCCACAGATCGCATGTCTTTTCCCCACTGTTTTCTACTTCCCTCTCCCGTCCCTCTTGTCTCCTCTCCTTGTGAAACATTGTGTGTGTTGGCTCTTACACGAGCCTCGACATTGTACATTAAAAAATATAAATGAAAAAACGATTTGGTGCTGCAGATAGCTTATGAAACGTGCGCACACAAATATTCACCTCCATATGACTTGTAGTTTTATAGTAGGCTCTCAAACGGCAGCACACTTGAATTGAGAGTTTCTGGATTTCATTACGGCTTGCTGTTTTCGAGAGTACATTAAACATCAACACAAGTATCATTTGTTGACGAAGCATGAGATGCTTCTCAAGTTTAGTCCTCCATTGCCTCTTCCTTTTGAAGTGTGAGCTACCAAGCATTTAGGCCGAAGTCACATTTGCTCTACGGCGGCCATACGCCCTCTGAATTGACAGAAACGTGCGGCGGCCACAGAGTTTCTGAGGTGGCCTCATGGTGGCCCGACTCCGTATGGCTATATTTTACAGGCCGTAAGGTCGCCGTGGAATTATAACGTGGAGTTATAACTTTTTTCATTTCTACGTTCGCCGTAGCAATTCGACAAGCCGAAAAAAAAAAAAATGGTTAAAACAAAAAATTTAACACATTCGTTACCGTCCATCTGGCCACACATTCGCCTTAGGGTCCCCCTGCGGTCGCCTTGCGGGCGCCTTGCGTCTGCCTTGAAAATTCTATGGCCGCCGCAGGAACGCCCTAAGGTCACCCTGTGACATCAAATCAAAGACCGTACGGCAACCCCACGTTTTCGGTCTCCACAATTTATAAATACACTGTGCAGCTCCCCGAAAAATAAAAACATATGTGACTGCTACATTGTGTGACCGTGGAAATACTGCGGCCGCCGCATAATTGCTAGTGGCCGTAGATTTTGGAGACCCCACGGCCGCCGTGGCAAATGTGACTTGGGCCTTAAAGTTCATTGTTGTCTGTTGGAGTAGGTGAGGAAGTAATTTTTGCTCGTTTAAGAACATTTTTATGCTTTAGACCATGTACTTCCGAGTGCATGACCACAAAGAGGCTGATGCTCCCTTGTTTTTCTTGCTCTTCCAGGCAGCTCATTTTGTTGCTGAGGCTTTACACTGCACCCGATGTGTACGATCATCTTTGTCCTATTGCAATCTGCCTTTGCGTTGACCATGTTGCTGAGGTGCGCTGGATCTCTCATCGCCTGGTAAGATCTCAACCAGAAACATCGGATAACTTTACTCACGTCGGCCGAGTAATGGACCATTGATGAAATGGGAAACTTGGACTGCACGGGACAAACGTTGAAACTAACCGGCAATTTGATCACGGCCCTTCGTTCACACGTAACAGCAAAATTGCAAATCATTCGACCAAATCGGAATATTAGCAAGGCAGTAAAAGGAAATGTGGATCGCTCAAGTAATTTTAACTATTATTGTCATGCTTAAGTTTTCAATGTGTAACGATGGAGCAGCGGCTTCGTTCATTTGGGAGATTGCAGACTCGTCAAGTGAAGCCAGTTTTGATAAACGGCCATTCTGGTTCCAAAGTATCCCTGTAGAGTGCTGCATGCGAGGACAGGGACTGGTAGATTTCGCATCTTTCAAAATTGGAGATGAAACATTAAAAAAAAAAAAAAAATTTAATTGTGCCTTGGGAGAGGGGAGGGTGGGTAGGAGGGTATTAGATCAGTATTTGGTGATAGTCATTGACAACCTAATTTCCTTGTATATATGGGGAATAGCAAACTCTTTATTACATACTAAACTGATGTTGATATTACAAATTATGTGCTATTTATGGGTGCAAGGATACACCTGTGTCATGACACAGTGAACACCTGACGCTACAAAACCTAGTGCAACACATTTAGCCTTTGATATCAAATGAGAATATACATTAGTGCACTATCTTATGTCTAAAACAATATTTATTTGCACCTCTACCTCGATGCTGTAGCTGTTGAGGCTGTTGACATCAGACATCAGAAAAGTATCTTGTTTATACCGTGTTTTGAATGTTTACACTTGTATTGATAAATGTCGAGGCAGTGCAACAGTATGGAATCTACTTTTCTTCTTCTTTTGTTTTATTGATTTTTTTTATCTCCCGCTGCGTGGCGAAAGGGGGATATTGTTGTCACCCGGGTCTTCTGTCCGTCGTCCGTCTAGCTGGCTGAGCGTCAACATTTATAGCTGTGAGTGCAATAACTCATAAACTGTTCGCCATATCGATTTGAAATTTGGGTCACGCATGAACCACCTGAAAAGGAAGAACCCTATTGATTTTGGGCGAGGCCGGATCCAAGATTGCCGAATGGGGCGGTCGTCCGTCCGTCCGGCTGGCTGGTTGGGCGTCAACATTTATAGCTGTGAGTGCGATAACTCATAAACTGTTCGCCATATCGATTTGAAATTTGGGTCACACATGTACCATCTGAAAAGGAAGAACCCTATTGATTTTGGGCGTGGCCGGATCCAAGATTGCCGAATGGGGTGGTCGTCCGTCCGTCCGTCCGGCTGGCTGGTTGGGCGTCAACATTTATAGCTGTGAGTGTGATAACTCATAAACTGTTCGCCATATCGATTTGAAATTTGGGTCACGCATGAACCACCTGAAAAGGAAGAACCCTATTGATTTTGGGCGAGGCCGGATCCAAGATTGCCGAATGGGGCGGTCGTCCGTCCGTCCGGCTGGCTGGTTGGGCGTCAACATTTATAGCTGTGAGTGCGATAACTCATAAACTGTTCGCCATATCGATTTGAAATTTGGGTCACACATGTACCATCTGAAAAGGAAGAACCCTATTGATTTTGGGCATGGCCGGATCCAAGATGGCCGACTGGGGCGGCCATCTTAAAAAAAGTTTTTTTGTGATAAATGGAAAAACGCTTATCTGATTTCAATTATTTTTCAATGGTGGGGGATTCCCCATCTCTGATGGTATATATATATTTTTTTGCTAATTGCAGAACCAGCACTAAAAAGTACTTGAAAGCTGCATGCACTCGGTGCAACATCAATTGGCAAGTTACATAACTGCCTATTTAAAGGTGTCTCGATGCAGCGCTGACTGATTCGCGTCGCCATCAACTCCTATGCTGCACAAAGCCAATTGCATCCGCATCTTACGATTGTCACACGAAGGAGGCATAAACACCCAAACTTGCTCGACTGAGTCAATTGATCTGCTTTTGGAACTCGATTATCACCCATATAAACTGTATTTTCACAAATCAAATGCCACAACCATGTTGTGTTCAAAGACCGTATTATAGTTCGCACCGTTCATGCCATCAGTCGTATCATCGTTGCCAAAAAAAAAACTACCATGTGATGTCAGATGTTCATGCACTGCCATTTGATGTTGTTGTTGTTGTTGTTGGTCTGTCTGGTATGTGTGTATGTTTGTTTTTATTTTTTATACATTAGGACTGAGATTAATTTAGTGAATGCAAGTCATTCACAGTTCTCATGTAAATGCATTCGGCTATTATTGCATAATGCTCATCCTCCATGGATGGTCTCAGATGGGGGAGATCATTCGGAAGCTGGCTGCCGTTGAAGACCGAGGCTTGGCAGACTCGCTGCTGTCCACATTTTTATTGCAGCTAGTGGAGAAATTCTGTCACAGTGGCAAGTGGATCCAACGCAAGACCTTCGTTCATATTTGTCAGGTGTGCGTCACCATTAACAGGCAATTTTAAATTCCTAACTTTTGTGGTTTCAATAAGTTATTGGGTTTTTTTGTTTTGTTTTTGTACTTTTGGAGTTTATTTACAGATGTTGAGAGAGTGCCATGCTGGAATGATTATGAATGAGTTTTGTGGTGGTAGCTGGCAATTCTGTTTTGCAGACCGTGCTGGATGAGAACTGCTTGCCCATGGAAGACTTTTCCCGGGTCCTATTGCCATCTTTGTTGTCTCTTTCCATTGACCCTGTTGCAAACGTTCGTCTGCTGCTTGCACGTACTCTACAACGGGCTCTGCAACTCCCAGGCAAGAACCATTCTCCCACCAAGTCCCTTCGCATTTCTTTGCCATTTTTGGTCCCCATTTGCTTGTTCCTATAACCAGATATAAATTCTGACTCAACCCGGGACTCGAACCCAAGGACCTCATCACTTGAGTGGTGACGGTCCACTGAGCTATTGAGTCTTCGGATATCCTCACAAATGTCTCGCACAAACACAGCAAGCTTTATAATGGCCAACACCGTGTGCGTGCGCGTGCGTGTACGACTAAATATAGGTAGTTCAGGAGATATGTTGTATGGAGAGTAAAAGCATGCTGATCCACAAGAATAAAATTGTTAAAATCCAAACATTTCAGAAGAACGCTGTCTTCCATCCTCAGAGGGAACAGACACCAGACGTGTAGTTGCAGGGACTTTAGCTGCACTTTATTAATTCATAATCTATTCCAAACCTCATGCTGATTGGTCCCCTTCACAGCTCAATTATGGAGCGTAGCCATTCCCATCGGACATAATAGGTACAGCTGTCTCTGCAGCTGCACGTCAAGTGTCTTATTGTTACCTCTGAGTATTATTCTGAAATGTCAGGATTTTAACAAAGAATTTTAATCTTATGGCTCAGCGTACTTTTACTCTCCGTAATGTAATGTGTGTATATGTATATGTATATATATATATATATATATATATATATATATATATATATATATATATATATATATATATATATATATATATATTTATTTACGAATTCGCGCCCACTGGCGTGCGAACTGCCGTCTTCTACTAATAGTAGCAGCTCGCCCACCGGACGGACAATTCAGTCGTGACCCTCCTGGAACTACCGCCAGGAACCAGTCACGGGTGGGGGTTTAACCTCACCACAGCCCAGTCCGCATTCTACCCGCGCGAAATAAGGTGAATTGCTGAATGTCGATATACCTAAATACCCACGCGGGTAACCTACCGAGGGGCTGCACCGCGCCGCAGGTCGGCTTGGGACACGGACCGCTGAAGCGGCTCGTTCCGTTCTAAAGCGATAACCGAGCGGTGTTATCGCCGACCTCGACGGATCCGATTCTCTTTAACGGGTGTTTAAAACCCACTACTCATTCCACGATGCAAGATGGCTTTCAAAAGGGAAATAGGACATGACGAACGGGATACATTTCACACAAGGACATTTATTATAAAGCACACGTATTACACACACAACACAAGCAAGGCAGTAATGCAATGTACAGGCAAGAAATAGAAAACAAAAGCAATACGACTGACTAAGCAAGGGTGTATTTACAGCATAGTTACTTAGCAGGTTCTACTTACAGGGACACTGCGCCACAGCAGTCATACAGAACAAAAGAAATGGAAAGACCTCCTCACAGGCAAGGGGGTAGACGGGGTCCGGAGACCTTTATGGTCGTGGGCCGTGGATGACCGAAAAGGCCCACGAGACCGTGCAGGTTACCTGCACCCTCGAGGTGTCTCGGTGGGCAGGTCGCGACGTCTGCTCCCCACGGCAGCTAGCGTGGCCGCGCCTGACTCCGGGCCTTGCGACGATGGGCGGTAAGCTCTCTCCGGCGCTCCTCGCCAGACGCGCAGGTTCGCACCACACAGCCGGCAGAGCTGCGCCTCCCGTCTGCGTCCCCGATGCGTCGCCCGGACTCGCCACCGGCCCGCGCCTTCGCCAACAGGTCGCTCAACAGGACCACCGGGAGACAGGGGAAGAAATCAGCGCCAAGACAAGAGGGAGGGAGAGGGATCACGACCCGACCTCCACGAGAGAGAGAGAACTCGACCTCGACCTCGACCACCAAGAGAAGAGAGAGCCCGCGTGCGGTCCGCCTTGTATAGCGCGGGGCTCCGCCCTTCGCTCCCAGTTTTCGGCTCCGCCTCCCTTCGAGAAGCTTCCCGGAAAGGGGCGTTCCCTCACTCCGACTGCCTCACGCCGTGCATCCACCAATCGGCAGTGAGCTGCCATGCCCCCTTTCCTTCACGCCAAGCGCGGGGAAAATTGGCGGGAAAAACCCCACAGGCTCCGCAAGAGCTTTTGTTCTGCAAATCCTGCCCGCGTTCTCGGACGGTTCCCGACGCGGAAACCGTCGTAGCTTGGACTGTGGAGGATGGCGTTCGGAAGCGAGGGTAGTGGTGAAGATGGCAGTGGTTGTTGTGAGGGAAATTGTAGCATGGTTGGCGTTGTGACGTACTTGGTGGTGGTTGTTGTCTGTGTTGGTTTGTTGCGTGCTTGGCGTTACGGCGTACTTGGTGGCGGTTGTTGTTTGCGTGTAGGTTCAAAATAACGATAGGTAAAGAAAAACGGCTATCTCAAAGGGTCGCAGACCGGTGAACACGAAGAAATCCCTCGAAACAACGGTGGCGAAAGCTATCTGAACACTCACTTACCGGCATAGCTAATCTAAGGAACCTTTATGGTGTATTGCGAATTTCCACAGCCGTAACTATATATATATATATATATATATATATATATATATATATATATATATATATATATATATATATATATATATATATATATATATATATATATATATATATATATATATATAGTCGAGGTTTGTAGAGGAGCTCTAGAACATGGGATGGATCAGGGCACAACGGAACAAAACAAACAGCAGGGTTGAGGGACAAACTGGAGAGAGACTTAGAAGGTAAGGAATATGAGGAAGAGGGGAGAACATGGGGTGGCCAAGATGGTTACAGAAACTCTCAGGAAGTTGGAAAGAGGTGGCTTGAAGAAGATTAATGGGTAGAAAAGAATATAATTTTGGATGGGGGATGATAAGAGATGGTGGTGAACAGCGATCTTGAAAACCTTGAGGGAGGAATGAGGTTGAAGAGAATGTGGAAGTTGATTCCACAGGCAGGAGAAAAGAGGAACTAATGAGTTGAGGTGAACAGTTATTCTGGATTTTGGGAGTTTCACCAGAAGTTGGTTGTTGGCAGATCTTGAGTACCTTGCAGAAACCTGCAGGGAACAAAGGGTGCAATATCACAGATGAGGAAGTAGAATACAGAGACCACTGACATGTGTCTGATGGGAAAATGATAGGCCCATAGACTAACCTTCATTGAGGAAGGTTCCAATGATCTTGAAGGCCTTGCCTTTCATGGTCTCAAGCTGAGCAAGATGTGAGGCAGCGGCACCAGCTCAAAGGGGAGAACAGTACTCCATTAAGCTGCGGATGAAGGCAAACCTTGGTAGGTGAATTGGGGTTCAGGTCTGCCAAGGAAGGACCTTGCACGATGGAGGATGCCCAGTTGGTGACTGCCTTTGGAGGCCAACTTAGAGATATGGATTGACCAAGAAAGATAATGGCTTGATAGTGAGGCCCAAGAGTTTGAGTGACTGAACTTCAAGAGAATTGTTAATTGTGAGGCTTGAAAGACATATTCCAAGTGTTTGACCAGCTTTTGATTTTGTCAAGGACTGAAGAGAGGCAAGTGGCTGCTGCCAACCTAACTGGAGGATGGGGATGTAACAGCAGAGGGTGGAGTCATCAGTAAAAGAGATGGAGGATTTTCCAGGGAATCAGGAAATCAGGAACACTGCCTTGGGACACTTCAGCCTTGATGGGGAGAGGAAATGAAAGGATCCTGTTGCGAGCCACTGGTTGGCGACGAGGATGGAGAAAATCCAGTAAGCCAAGTGTGGAGTTGGCCTTGTATTCCATAGGCAGAGAGGGTGCCAGACTGTATCGATTGCTCAAGATGTGTCTAGAGAGATGGCCCTGATCTCATGTCTGGCATTGAGGGCCTCCATCTATTGTGATTGCAGAAGCAGCATTTCCAGGGTAAAGTGACCTGATCTGAATCATAACTGGTTGTCAGAGAAAAGGCCATTGGAGAAAATGAAGGATTTGATGTCTGTTGTGATGTTGAATCCCATGACCTTGCTGATGATTGGAAGTAAGCTGATGGGTATAGATTTAAGGGCATGAGTTGTTTTTTAAAATCTTTTTAGCTCACCTGGAACATAGTTCTCATGAGCTTATGGAATGGCGCATCGTCAGTCAGTCAGTCTGTCCGTCCACAAATACTTGCGACAACTTCTCTGAAACTATACATACGATTATGATGAAACTTTGCCACAACGTTCATCACCGTGCTGTATGTACCAAAGTTTGTTCATGGCATTAAAAAAAACAAAAAAAACATGACCTGAGGAGGATCGACAGGGGTTGCCCCACAAAATAGGTATTTGCTTTCTTAGAAACTGCACATGCAATTCTGTTGAAACTTTACCACAACCTTCATCACCTGTGATTTACAAAATTTGTTCATGGCATTCAAACAAAAAAAAATCAAGGTCTTAAGGGGGCTCTACGAAGGGAGTTTATGGGAGGGTTGCCCCCCCCCCCAAAGAGTTACTTGCTTTCTTCTCAAATGCACACAATTTCGATGAAACTTACCCATAACCTTCATCACCAATGATGTACCAATGTTTGTTCACGCCATTAAAAAAAATTGAGGTCTCTGGGGGTTTGCCTCCCAAAATCGTTGCTTGCTTTCTTCTCAAACTACACACACACATAATGCTGGTGACACTTCACCACCACCTTCATCACCCGTGCTGAGCTAAAGTTTGTTCATGACATTAAAAAAATGGGGTCTTTGGAGCTCTACGGGGGGATGCCCCCCAAAATAGGTATTTGCTCTCTTCTTTGAAACCACACACACAATTTTAATGAATCTTGACCACAACCTTTATCAGCCATGATGTACCTAAGTTTGTTCACAGCATGAAAAAAAATCCATAGGTATTTACTTTCTTCTCTGTTACATGTTTTGTCGGTCATCCATGCCTACCAGTGGTACCCTGGTTATCTTATTCAGCTGCTACCAGGTGAGTGCCCAGGGGTATTGCCCCTATGTTTATGTTATGTGGTTGTTGGCTGACTTCAAAGCAGATGGAAGATGACCAAGGTCAAATGATATGGTGAAAAGGCAGAAAGAGGATGTGCAAGAGCAGCAGAGCAAGTTTTTGGGAAACGTGAGCTGATGCCATCCATTCCAGTTGCAGCATCAGAGTCGAGGGTTGCCAGAAGCTTTACCTTCTCAGGTGCAAATGACAGAGTCCAGAAGCAGTTGGATATAACTGGGTAGGGTGGGTACAGAGAGCGAATGGTTGGGGACATACAATTTGTCAGCAAACACAGAATTGATGCATTCGGCCTTCTCACGAGCGGAGTCGGCTGTGGTGCCATTTGAAGTGAAGGAAGGGATGGAGTGTGAGCATACACCAGAGACAGACTTAACAACGTGCCAGCAGGTTTTGGAGGAGAGACACGTTTGAAAGCTTATTCTTGAGATTGGACAGATGTTGTTTTCTTTCTCTCCTGAGAGTGGACACACACTTCTTGTGGGCTTTGTAGAATGATCTGAGGTTGCCCTAGACTTTTCTGATGTTGCTCATGTTGTTGTCCCTAGATTTTCTCTCTGACATAGAGAGCATTTATCAAGATGTGGCCCAGACCTTGGCAATGTTACAGCGAGATAGAGACCCTGATGTAAAGTTTTTTGCCAGTATCCCACCATCAACACTGCAAAGTTCCACGGACGATGGTGGCACTTCCACACGGGCCTCCTGCTGATGTCCCAGTCGTGTGTGTTGACTCGAGGTTGGACTATTCTTTTTATCCTGTCCTGCTGGTGCTTTGGTGAACTGCAATATCTGATGCAGGGGGATTTTTCTTTTGTTGTTTATTTTTATATCTCAATTTTGTGCCTGCCTTCTTGTGAATTTATAGGCTTGGGCTTGCAATAGAACTGCTTGAAGGTATAGAGCAGAGGGAAATGTCTTTACATGAAAAGGAAAAGTGACAAAGTTTCATGTTTTGTTATTCTGAACAAAAAAATCCAAAGTTCCCTTGTGAATTTTGGACTTCCTACATCATCTCGATGCTGCTGTCAGAACCTTGCCGTAAGAACGTTTTGTTTTATGAATTTTTTTTTCCAAAAAAAACTGTATAAATGTCTTTGGGGCGTTCTTTTTTTTTTTTCTTCTTTTTTTTTCCTCGCCAATGCGTTCTTCCAATTGCTGCCGATGTACTTTGGATGTGTTTTTTTTTTAATTTTATTTTGAGTGAATGTTTCGTTTTTGTACACCTATTCACTCCTTGATACAGATTCTTAATAAATTATTTCAATAGGGTTGCTTATGGCATTGTGTATCTTTTTTTTGTTTTTTTTAATTGTGGTAATTGCATTTTGTTTGCAACTTTTGCTATCCGCTTCTAGACTGCTAGTCTAAGCAATGAACGATTTAGGTTGGACAAAAATGTTATCAAAACTTTCTCACCTGAAATGACTTCATTGGCGATATGTCTTATCAGAAAAAAACCCCACCCGAATCCTCCCATGGGAAACCTCGTTTTGACCTCAAATCCAAGATGGCCGACATTGTACAGGCACAAAACTTAAAATGGACCTAATTTTGGAAAGAAACAACAAAGAAACACTTTTAAGGTGTCATTTTTAACTAATTTGAGGACCCCCATTCGTTTAGTGATACTTATAAGATCGTTAGATATCAAGGTCATATGTCAAGGTCAACGTTAAACTTGACCAAAGCAACATTAAATTTGACCGAAATTGTATCAAGAGTTATGCCAAAATTATAGTTATTGATAAAATATATTGGTTGTTATTGCCACATGTACCATTAAGATGCTCATTCATTTATTAATAGTTTTGAGGTGATTGGATATCGAGATCATATGATAAATTCAAGGTCAAGGTCAAATTTGATCCTAATTTGATCAAAATGATGCAAATCGACTCAAAATAAAGTACATTGGATGTATCATTTTCAATGGACTCTTTCAAGATGTCCATTCACTTATTTATGAGATTGGCATAGAGATCATAATCATAGCCAAATTTAACCAAATAAGTAAGAATCCCAACAGATTTTGTGACCTTGCAGTGACATTATTTTGAAACCCGTGTTAAGGTGTCTAATAACAAAGTTTACTATGTCTGATCACTTAAATGATATTGTATGAGTGATCATTTTTTAAAGTCAAATTGCAATGAAAATCCATTGTATTATTATTGAGATCTACATCCTGGTCATCATCATCCTGATTGTCCACATGTGGCACATTCATGCATGTTATTCACCTGCATTGGCCACAAGCTGGTGTGCACTGTAGTCCATTCTTGCGGCAGGTGCATGTTTTTTGTCACACTGGCCACCACAATTGCACCGAATTATCTTGAGTCGCTCTGGTGCTGCTGGCTGAGTCATCCTGATGGGCACAAGACCACCGGGAGTGGCTTTCCAACCCCAAACTGCAGAGGCGATATCATTGCCACGCCATCCATGCACTTGGTGATAAGTCCGATGACTATGAAAGGTGGCTGCGTCACTCGTCGGCGGAAGCTTTTCTGGAGATACATATTGTGTAGAAGTAGCTGCCTTCAATAGGAACTTCGTCACCCTTGCTGTGTTGAGGCTGAGTGATGTAGTGCACCCATATATCTCCAGCATGGCATCTTCTCCTGCCTGTTCGATGTCCTGTTTTGATGAAGACTGAGACATAAAAACGGTGGCTGACTTGCTCAGTGCTGCATACTTCGTAAAAACAGTCACTTTGCCGATTCCATATGGCCTTGATGTGCACCCACTGAAAGCGTGCAGGAAGAGTAGACTTTCCGAGAGGGCAGGATCCAGTTTCTTCTTCAACGTTGTGATGCACACAGTCTGTTTTGCGGTCACCATGTACAGGTTGTCACTGTTATCTGTGGCATCAGCATGATGTATCATCAACTGAAATACATCAGAATCTTCTGCGACAACGGCTGTTTGACTTCTTCGCAGACAAACATGCGAGCATACAGATCTTGTAGTCAGCATCCCCTTCTGCATGCTCAACAGTGATGTCTGCTTTGACCATATCCTCTGCAAGGAGGTTGATGAGGGCCTGCTTGTTTGATGTGTTGGCAAGGAAAGCTTTCTTACTCGTGGTTAGACACATTTCTGCAGAAACTGAGACAAGCACCAATGTCACTCCCTGTCCTACGGCGATGAGCTTCGTCCTTAGTAGTGGAGCCGTGATACCCATCAAACACAACCAGTGCACATCCATAGGTGCTGCGTACATGCCGGACATACATTGCACATATCTCGGCATAACTAGAGTGCTTAGGCCACAAGAATTTGTGGAGCAATGCCCCTCCATCGAGAATGAACTGCAATCCCTTATCCAGTGTGGTTGAGACAACGCATTCTGGAACAAGTTTCAGGAGATGATGTATGAGCTTCGCCTTGTCCCCAGTCCGCATGCACATATGATTGTTGAACAGAGATGTTGGAAAAGAGCATAGCTCGTATTTCATGAGATCGGTCACAGGGATATCGCAGATACCAGTAACAAGAAGACGCTGGTATAGACGCTGGGGATCCATCTCAATTCATTCTCCAGAAGCAGTTTTGGCATGAACAGCCGAGGCCAGAGTCTTCACTTGATTCTTCTGAGAGAACTTGTACTCTGCTACAGAATGACCGACCATGGAGGTTAATATATTCTCGCCCACACTTTGAGCATCTGCTGCATTCATTGACTCCTCCGCCACCAGACCTGTTGAGAGACTTAAGTTTTTCCAAGGTCTTGTTGAATGGTCCCCGCTCAACAAATACCTGAAGCAGCTTCTGTATGTCAGCCATGTCACATCGGATGCGTGATGCCGCCAGGTCACGATGCCCATCTCCTGAATTTGAAGAGATACCAGCTATCTCGAATATGGACTGACTTACGTCAGCACATATCGGTCTGGTGAGTAGAAACAGAAGATGGGTGCTTTCATTGAACCCACGACCATGCGTTAAACCTCCAGTTGACTTTATACCAGCCATCAGAACTTGTTCTATGAAGAGATCTGTGAATATACCTGACCATGCACCATCAGTTCTCCTGACTGGGAAGAGACCCTTCATAAAAGCTGAATGTACATCTGGATGTGTGTGCTCGAGGTCCAGCATTTTGGGGATGAACAGTGCAAGAGACTTTGTGTAGTTGTTGTGCCCAGCAGCTGCAAGATACACCTGCATATCACACAGTGACTGTAAATATAGAGGCCAGCTTCCTATACGTGCAGATCTGTTGAGGGTCCTCAGAATTGAAAGCATTCTCTGATACTGCATCCACAACCTGGCAGTTCCATGTTTTTCAATTGAGGCACGCCAATCCTCAAGTGCAACTTGGATGTGACAGAGTGTGCTGCTCTTAAGCGCACTGAGCGATTTCCCGGGTTAATACTTGTCATTTGGTGAGCTTTGAGATCAAATTTTGATCAAATTTTACAATGACCTTGACCTTAACACATAATCGTGACCTCTAATGGTTCCGAAAATTTCACTAAATAAACGGGAGTCCTCAAATTAGTTAAAAATGACACCTTAAAAGTGTTTCTATGTCGTTTCTTTCCAAAATTAGGTCCATTTTAAGTTTTGCACCTGTACAATGTTGGCCATCTTGGATTTGAGGTCAAAACGAGGTTTCCCATGGGCAGATTCGGGTGGGGTTTTTTTTCTGATGAGACATACCACCAATGAAGACATTTCAGGTGAAAAAGCTTTGATAACATTTTTGTCTGACCTCTGGATCATGATCCGTTTGTTGCTGTGCCTATGCTGACGTCGTCCTTGCACTGGTTCCATTGGTATCATTACTTGGTTGAATATTTGTGCAAGGAAGGATTTATTTTTGCCACTCTACTCAACAAAAGCCTTTCTCTGGTTCAGAAGTTAATGCAGGTTGTTTAACAAATATAGCCACCTTATTTCCTTCAGTTATGCCTTGCGTAAACAACGTGAACCCGAGGATATTTGGTCATATTGTAAGGGCTATTTAAAGCCAGTGAGATGTTCAAAGAAACCGCCTTGACCTCTTACTAAAGGCCCTGTCACACCTTGACGATTTAGCCAGCGTATGCCTGACGTATGCAAAATTTGGCTAAAACGCTGGCACACGTTGAATATGTTATAGGTAAGTTTGAATACGTTAAGAGCACGCTGGCATACGTCTTTGTACGCCGAGGTGTTAGACAAATTTTCCATGCTTGAAATTTTCCGACGTATGCCAGCGTATGACTCGCACGTTCCGCATAATGCTGGCCATAAGTTGTAGGCACGTTACGTGATCGTAGACACACGTCAACACACGTTACTTGTAAGTTACTCATAAGTCGAAACACGTCGAGGTAATGTTTAGCATACCTGAAACTTATTTCTAACCTATGAGTAACGCGTTGTAGGCAGTGCTGGATTAACCATTAGGCAGGCAAGGCATGTGCCTTCGGGCCAGCCAAAAATTTGGGCCAAAAATTATTTTCACATTAAATATTTGTCTTTTTATATTAAATATTTTGTTTTTGAATCAGTTCATCTTTTGTCTGGGGTCCATTTCCATGAGCCCGAGATCTAATTTAAATTTTTCAGGCCATTCTCTAAAATTTCAAAATGTGCCTTAGGGCCAGCCGAGGCTTAATCCGGCACTGGTTGTAGGCACGTTACGCAATCGTTGACACATGTCGACACACGTTACTTGTACGTTACTCATAAGTCGAAACGCATCAAGGTAATGGTTAGTGTCAGTGTTCTGGACTCTGTTTTTTTTTGTTTTTTCTTCGGTATGACGGTGATGTTGACACTTCGATTTCTAGTGCGGTTATAATATCATATAATTAATAGGCTTCCGCTCAACGATTTAAATCATAACCGCGTTAGAAATCGAAGTGTCAACATCACCGTCATACCAAAGAAAAAAAAAACCAGGGAGTCTGGAACATTGATGCTAACCATTACCTCGACGTGTTTCGACTTATGAGTAACGTGTGTCAACGATCGCGTAGCGTGCCGACAACTTATGCCAGCGTATGTGGAACGTGTATCGTACGTCAAGAAATTTTCAACATGCTGAAAATTTCTCGACGTATGCCAGCGTGCTCTTAACGTATTCGACGTGTGCCAGCTTGGTTCGGCAAATTTTTCATACATCGGCATACGCTGGTTAAAACGTCAAGGTGTGACAGCGGCTTCACACTTCGATGTCTAGTGCGGTTATGATTTGAATCGTCGAGCCGCAGCCTATAGCCTACGCCACATGATCGTCGGCGATACGCTGCCGCGCTATGCATAAGTTAGACTATCGTTGGGCATAGGTTGTGAACGCCGACAACACGCTCAGCATTCGTTGGTACAAGTTATCTATATGTGATTAAAACGTTCTGTGTACGTTATTAATATTGTTGCGAATTCACGCCCGCCGGCATGCGATCGGCCACGTAACTCGAATCGCGGAACGTCGCCCACCGGACGGACAATTCATTCGTGACCCTCTCGGAACAACGCCAGGAGCTAGTCACGGGTGGATCTTTCTACCTCACCACAATCGTGCCAATTGGCCAGCCGCGAAGGATAGGGTTGTTCGCCAAACTCGACCTACCTAAGTACCTACGCGGATGGTTAATCGGGCGATCGTACCTCGCCGCAGGTTGACTTCAGACACGAACCACTTAAGCGGTTCATTCCGTACTGCAGAGATAACAGAGCGGAGTTATCGTCGACCTCGACGGTTCAGATTAGTTACCGGGAACTTACACCCACTACCAATCTCTTACGCGATGCAGGATGGAGAGTCAATAAAAAGAAAGGAGACTAAGCAGAGTGGGAACACAGTTCAACAAGCAAGCATTTTATTTGCAGACGCAGACGCACGTATTTACAGCAAAAGAATAATGCTACAAAAGCAAATGCAGAGTTAAGACCGACACACGGCAACACTTACGCAGTTCTACTTTACGGACGGCGCCACCACAAGCATTTACACAAAAAGCAAAGGAAAAAGAAAAGAAGTCACGACTTCCCTTTTCGTGGCTGGTGAGTCCCTCTCCCATGGCCATCAGCGTGGTCGCGCCTGGCCCCGACCTCTCTCGCAGCCGGCGAACCCTCTCTGGCACTCCTTGTCCGGACGCGCAGGTCCACCTCACAACCGGCGCTGCCGCGTCTCCCGGCCGTGCCTTCGTTGACAGGCCGCTCGCCAAGCCGCAAGCGCAGGATCTCTTCCCCCGACTTGACAAGCAGCGCCAAGAAGAAGACTACATCCAGCCCAGAAGCTCAAACCACCCGAAGAACACAGGACCTCTCGAAAAACCTCACTCAACTCAAGGTCCGTGCTCTCCGCCTTTTGTAGCGCGGGGCTCCGCCCTTCACTCCGCCCCGTTTTCAGCCCCACCTCCCTTCGAGCTTCTTGGAGAAGCCTCTCGAAGGGGGGCGTGCCCTCTCGCTCTCCCTCCACCCCGCCCCGTGGGGGGCCGGGGGAGTCAGTTTTTGGCTCGGGGTCAGAGAATTATTCCCCCAAAAAGAGGCCCCCACCTTTTCTCACCTTTGACCCCTGGCTCGGATCGCACTTCCCCCACACCGAACGCGGAGAATTTAGACGGGAGAAACAGGCGGGAAAAACCCCCGAGCATCGTTGGTGGTTTTTGTTCTTCCGCGGAGCTCGTAACCTCACGGGGCCTATTGAATGGCGAGTGGCGAAGATGTGGTACTGTAGATGGTGGAGGTGGCGTGGTTGGCGCTGTGGTGGGGATGGTGTGGTTATTGAGATGCTGTTTGAAATAGAAGATAGAACAGAAAAATGGCTAACTCAAAGCGTCGCAGCCCAGATGGATCACATAAATTCCCTCTATACAATGGGTGTGGACTAACTACACATGGACCTATCGAGATATCTCACCTGAGGAATCTTTATGGTGTAATGCGAATTTCCACAACCGTAACAATATGTTATGCATACGTCTAACACGTTATTATATGCCCAAAACTTTTTAAAAAAACATCAATAGTTCAGCGTACGCCAGCGTTTTACATACATTTTGAGACCTTGCCATACGCTGGCTAAAACATCAAGGTGTGACTGCCCCTTTAGTCAAAGGCATCTATCCATTATTCAATGAGCAAGAGGGTGAAGTGGTCATGAAAGAAGCCAAGCTGGTGGTTGTTAAGCAGAGTGGAAGAATAGAGGAATGCTCTGAGTACCTTGTGTTAAACACATTTCATAACCTTGTTGTCTATGGGAAAGGCATCCAGGTCTGTTTAGCAGGTTAGTTTTTGCCCCATGTGAATGGAGTTTATGCTTTGCACCCTTCCACACAGCTGGATTGTGCGAATGATTTGGTAAAAGAGACCAGTACAACTGCTCAGCTGATTGTGCAAAGGACCCCACCACTGCTATCCAACCCTTCTTGATAAGCTGTTTGCCAATGGCATATTGTCAAGGATTCAGCGGTGGCGGGATTCGCACCCTACTCTTGACAGCCAAATGTTGAAGATTTGGCGTCACTTAACCTCACCGCTGTCTCCGGGGTTATAACGCCGGCTGGTTCGGCACAATTCTCGGGTTACGCGCCCCAGATCACGATACCAAAATACACCTGTGCCTTGCCAGTTGGGGAAATAGACCCTGGTTACAGACTGGGTTTGTCAGAGACCGAGCGAAGTCTGCCAGTCCATAACCATTTTGGTTTTAAATGCAAATCGAGCGAATTGTTCCTCAGCACAGCACGAATAAACTCAAGGCGGCAACTTTCATATGAATCGGCCAGATTTATTGGGGACACATCGGGGACCATGACACAAACAAAACATTCACGAACGTTACAATTAATCTATAACCCGCTCTTAACTAGGGAGCTACGGGGTTCAAAGGGAACCCTAGCGAGATAAACCTTAGACAACATGCAGACAAGACAGAGTACTTGGTGATGCCTCATGGACAAGAGGAAAAGTGTCAAAGGCACGAATGCGGCTCGTGACAAGCCGATGCCAATGGATTCGAGCACCCAGCTCGAGCATGCAGTGTGGCAAAATGGTGCTCATACTCCTCCCGGCACCGCTTGCGCACCAGCGTCAGCCCCCGTAAGGTTGACGGCACAAGAGCGAAAGATCCACGGTGTGCTCCAGCTGGCTTTTCACAAGGTCCAGCATACAAATCCAGACCTGGCCTGCTCACCAGACTAGGCCAAATTGGGGTGTTGGGCTCCGCAGGCAGATCAATGGGATGGAAAGACGTGTCGGGAGCAAAGACGGTCAGAGGCTCCGTGGTTGGATTCAGAATGAACCTGGGGATGACCTGCACGCTGGGTCCATCGCCGAGGAGGAACAGCCATCAAGTCACTCCTCATCAAGCAGATCGCAGACTCGACTCAAGCAGCCTCTCATCCAGCAGAAGGCAGACTGACCTCCTGCAGTTCCTCTTGCCTTTTTTACGAAGCAGATCGCAGACAGACACAGCCGTCCCTTGTGTAGCAGATCGCGACTCGGTACTCAGGCAGTTACTCTCTTGCCTTCTTGGGGCGCGCACCTTTTCACGAAAGCCGATTGCAAAAACCCTCATGCAGTTCCTCTTACTGCCGATCGCCCGACTCGACGTTCAGGCAGTTCCACCCTTGCCTTCCCGGCACTCGCTCTGGACACTCCCCCAGGGACCCGTGATTGGTCCATCGCCGAGGTTGCAGCTGCCCTCCACCAATGGGCTGCCGACACGTCTCGCCGACCGACACTCAGAGCGCTGGGTGGGGAATCGTTCGGAGGGGGGAAGGAAGAAGAAGAAGAAAACCGCCTCTGCATGAACAATGGACAGGCTGCTACAGCTCCCGACACACATGTAATGTCCAATTGCCAAACAACCTGGCTAAACATGCATTTAAGGGGGGATCTGGGCTAATCCTATATTTAACAACACACTAAGGGCCATTTCTGCAACACTATGTCCCCTCCATGCAGAGCTCACCAGTTTTCTCCATGCCATAAAGTAGCGTGTTGCCCTTGATTGGGTGTGATCCTCCACCCTCCCTTTGGCAGCTGGTTTCATCTCATCCAAGGCAGTGTATCTCAAGTCAATACATTTCGCCTAAACATGGATTACCTCTCTCACCCTTTGACCACCGTAACCTCTTCATGAGTTTTTCCATCTGTCCTATTCCAACCCATGCCTCCACTGACTTCTCCAAGTAGAACACTTTTATTACCAGACTGAACAGTTTACATGTTGTATCCCACTGATATGCCGGATCTGCATCTGGACCTTAAGCAAAATCTAATTAGATTGTTCTTGTCACCAACCCAACTCATCCACTAAGTTTTGTCATCCGTCCACAGCGTTTTGAAATATGCTATGTATTGTTTTTGGCCCCATCTATCAAGGTGAAGAATCTCTTTAAAAAAGAATTTAAATTCTCGGATCTGGATCTTCATCAAAATCAAATGTATTTGTCCTTGTCCCACACACAACCTGTCCATCAAGTTTCGTCTGAATCCTTCTATACCTTTTTGAGATTGTCTGTCTGTGAGCAGGCTGACAAAGATGTCGTGCAGAGCACGATGCTTGTGAAATCCCCCCCCCCCAAAAAAAAATGTGAAGAGGTTTTGATTGGTGAACCAATTCAGTGACACAATATGCAAATTAGGTTCAACCCAACAGAGTACCCAACCTCCAGGTGGGTGAAGATTGGGCTTTACTTTTGCAATTGCGCAATATAAAAACTATTGCACTAAAAAAGTATACTCTTTATATTGCAAGAAGACAATTGATGTTTTTGTGGTGTGTCTAAAGAGGTCAAATGGGTCTGAGGTGTCTAAAGGGTCTATTGGGGTCTATTAGGTTCTTAAGGGTCTAAATATCTAAAGGGTATTTTCCAATTCTAGGTAGGGTCGAAAAGGGTGTAAAGGGATCTATAAGGTCTAAATAATCTAAGTGGTCAATTGGGGTCTAAAGCGTATGTTCCAACAGTAGTTACATGTTTAAAGGGTGTATGAGAGTTCTGAGGGGTGTTGGGGTATTAAAACATTTGAGTCTTTTTGGTCTTAAGGTACTAAAGGGTTCTAACAGGGTCTTAAGTGTTCTGAAGGGTCTTAGCGGTCCTGAAGGGTCTTGTGGGGGGGGGTCCAAAAGGTATCAAGGGCAAGGGGTCTAAGTGGTTCAAAGGGTATGTTTCAACAGTAGGTACAGGTATAAGGGGTCTAAAAGATATAAGGGTTCTAAATGTCTAAAAGGTATGTTCCGATAGTCCATAATAAATAATTAATAGACATACATGGGTCGACCAAGGCTCCACCTCGACGAGGTTTCACCGTCACCCATGTTTTTCAGTTTCCTATACGTACAGTATAGATAAAGTGAAACATGGAAATTGACTTTTCACCTCAAAAGCAATAGGTTTCCAGCTTGTCATTACATCTACCAATTGGTTGTTTCATGAAGATCAGAGTAAAAAATATGACCTGTTGCAATTCTCATACTAACAGAGCAGACCAACCAATATATTTGCAAATCTTTGATTTTGCAAGTAACGAACAGACAGACAGACAGACAGAGGTGAAAACATAATACGAGTTCCCTTACAAGGAATTTTGACACAAGAGAAGGCCATTCGGCCCATCAAAGCCTGTGTTATCATTACCAATTTATTGTTGGTTTTCCGTGCTCTATCCTTAAAAAAAAAAAAAGTAGTGAGTGTCGAGTAAGAAAGCAGCACATACCATTTTTAGTCTGGTATCACTCGGCCAGGGTTTGAACTGCCCAGTGCCTACCGCCCAGACTCGATGGACGTTGTAACCGTGATGCCACCGAGGCTGGCTGGTTATTTGACTTTTTATTTTATTTTAATGTCCAAGGTATTTGCCCATTTTAACTTTCATTCTTCCTTTCCTGCCTCGGTTTAACACCTTTCCCTACTTCTATTCCTGATTATATTCATATTTATCACTCCTTTTCCCAATCTACCATTCCCACAAACTCATTCTTTTAAATTTACTTTTGATACTGCCATTTCTTTCCTGGCATCCATAACCAGACACCGTTTGTGATCACTACATTTAATCGGCAACTTTTAATTTGCAACAATATGTGCTTCAACGTATTTTCTTTTTTAAACTGCTTGAAAAATGATCACGCAGAGGGTGAGTACTCTGCAAGTAATAATGAGTGTGAAGGAGTCAATGTAAAAAGCAAGGCTTGTAGTTTATAAACCCCTATTAGTTACTTATTTGTAAACATAGAACGAGAATGTTAGAGTAAGAGAAAATATAAGAAAGAGAAGGAGAGAAAAGGGGGGTGTCCAGCAAATACCGACAGCAATACTGTTGCGGGCCCGGGTATTGGTGGCGAGCACGACAGCTCGAGAGAGCAGTAGAGTCGGCTCCACCGAACACACCGGAATTAAGGTCATGCCTTTTGGATAAGTCCGAAAGGCACGGGTCCCTTACTGGACCATGAATCGCCAATAATTCGACCGCGTGGGGTAGGGTCAATTGCCAAACTTCAATATACCTAGAATTACCCACGCGGACAAAGCTACCGGGGAATTCACACCCTCGAGGGACCTCGAGCGGAACGAGCCGTTACCGAGCCTGAACCGTGTGTAACCCGAGCGGAGATTACCAAGGCCCGTCGGTCCAAATTAACAACTTACGGCCTCGCTACACACCGTACCAAGACAATGAAAGAAACACAGAAACGAGCCGGAACATTTAACAAAAGGGATATTTATTTATAATGGGGCAGGGGAGCACGGAAGAAGGCAGAGTTAACCGAATTATGAAGGAATAGCAATTTATGTACAAGCATTATGCAGTTTTACTTAATAGACTGGCGCCAAAAACACACACACGTACACCCAAAAAGAAACGGACCCCTCAGGTATTTATTGGAGGTCAGAACCTATTCTTGGACCTTCCTGCCTCGTGCAGTCTTCGACGATCTGGTGTGGCAGGACTCGAACCCATCACGCAATGCCGCTCCAAGCCCAGGCAGGCGATCCTCGTGGGACAGGCTAGCAGGCACACAGGCCACAAGAGAAAACGCTCTGTTGGCGGGACCCCACGAAGGCGACGACCTGCTTCAGAAGACCACCAGACGTCCGAAGACCAGCAGACAATTCTCAACTCTCAAGACCAGAAGACAGCTCTCAACAACAACTCTCGTTTTGCCCACGTGCGCTTCTCTTATCCCATGCTCGCACTCCCTCATTGGGCAGAGAGAACGCTCTTTGCCCATATTTGGAGCCAAGCCAGAACGAGAACGCTCTCTGCCCATATTTGGGGCGAAGCCAGAACGAAAACGCTTGTGCCAATATTTGGGGCGAAACCAGAGTGCAACGCTTGTGCCCATATTTGGGGTGAAGCCAGCACACCAATGTCAAGAGAAACCCCGCCTATCACACTGGACTCCGCTCACGTACATGCTGACACGCACAGTGCAATGGATGATGGTTGAAGGAAGCGAAGACAGGTGTTGTTGTCATTGGTAATTTAAATCCTAACTATCAAAATAACTCACAGCGCACGTCCAATTAATCACCCATTAAACATAGGACGGGACCCTAACTAGAAACACGTACTTACCGATATAGCTGATATATAGGACCTGGCTTTTGTGTGCAGTAAGCTTCCAAATTCGCAACACTACCCCCTCCCCTTTTTACAGACTCGTCCCGAGTCGTCAAATTTGCATGTGACCAGCATGTGTAAGTTTTCCCCGAGTACGATTTACCTATTTACCATTTTTTCCTACATGTCCCAAAAATAAATTACCTAGTGTGCTACGTAACTAAAGTATCAGACTCACACAGAAGACTTAACTACATTGCCAGCGCTAAGACAAACATGTGGGTCAATAACTTATTTACAATTTTAACTATTTACACTAACCATGGCCCAGGACCTGTTATGTTATCTGTAGGAAAGAAGCACAGCAAGTCAACAGTCATCTTATGTGGGTGAGTGCACAACAGTTGAAGGTCAGTCGTCCTCAGGGCCTGTTCAAAAGGTCCCCCTTGGGTGTTCCTTTCAGTGAACCTTCTTCCTTTTTTCTTTCATACCCCAGCTGTTGGAGGCAACTCACCCTAACACGGAAGGCCATGTGCCCTCCCACAGGCCATTTGAAGTGGCATTTATGCAAGAACAGGGAGGTAGCCGGCTGCTCAATGCAGTCCCTGGCTCCTTTGAATGAACTGGATGGAAATGGAGATGATGGAAACACACAAAATGATGAGGCTGCCTGCAGGGCAGTCCTTCAAAACACTTGCTGGATGATCCTGGCGCACATGATGGAATAGTTGACACAGGGGCAAATGCAAATAAGGGCAGCAGCAGGCATGGGGTCAAAGCAAAAGGCAGGCAACGAGGCATGGCAAATGCGGACCAGCAGATGTCGCACAAACACAGGCCGGCATATGAAGCTGGCCGGCATATGAAGCTGGCCGGCCTCTGGTCTGATCCCGTGAGGTTCTGGAGGGAGTGCGGTGGTGCCGGCCGCTCTGAAAACGGGCTCGGACCCAACCCCAAACCTATCGCCTTTTCCTGTCCTGTACCCACTCCCTTAATTTACAACAACGAAACAACAAAATTTAGCCCCTTTTTATTTGCTTTTTTTTCTCTATATTTTCGTCTCCCTAACCCCCTTTATCGTCTTTGTCCAGCTAACCTATCCTGTCCATCTACTTCCAACCCCTAAGTTCCTTTTTTGGAGGGGACTAAGGGAGAGACTAGCCTCCTGTCTCGAGGCCCAATAAAGCCCCAGAGTAGCCTCCTACATAATTCAACCATCTTACCAAGGTGGGTCCAGCGGCCTACGGAGAGCGAAGGGATGGATGGTGCGAAGGGGTACATTTCCTAACTCTCCTAGCATTTATTAACTTTAAACTACCTTGGGGCTTTTCCATACGCCTGGCTCTTTAAACTATAGGTTCCAACAACCATGATTCCCGTCACCTGTGTTGGTGTCCATTATTAATTTGAGCTCTGCCCACAAATTTTCACTCGTGCCCTTGCACAATTTCATGGCTGGGCAGCGTGACTCACTTGGCAGGGATTTCCCTCCTGCCGGACTCAAACTACGGCACCCCCGGGCCCTGAGGCTGTCTCCGAGCCTCCCTGCTCCCTATGAACGTGGGGGTTGCAGTTCCTGGCATTGCCCCCCTTCAATGCCCACATGGCATTTTGGTGCTCCGGCTTCCTGTCCGATGGTCGCCCATGCCCACCACACTATCCTGGTCCCTTGGTCTACTCTGGCCGACTAGTCCGGTGCCCGGGAGCCCTCCACTCATTACGCTCATTACAACAGCCACGCTTGCAGCCGGTAAATAAACTCTTGTACCCCTCCAAATGGGTTTCGTGCCTTCATACACCACCAACACAGAACAACCTCCTTCTGGTAAATTTGACTAACCCACTAACTAACATTACACTTACCCTGGGTTCCCTTGGGTGGGTTTCACTCCTCTCCCCACTCATTCATTCGCACCATGCATTCCACATTCCCATGTAGGCCTGCTGTCGCACATTCACTCATTGTACACTTTTTTTTTTCTTCCAATTCTCACATCACACTCCAACAACTACGTCCCCCTAAATAGCTCGTGCCCCTCGTCATCCCTTACACTAGTGCACGTACCATTTAACTCTATCACTAAGCTACTAATGGCGAACTAATATCACTAAGCTACTATCACTAATGTCAGGTCAGGTTCGATCTGTGACCTGCTACAGGTACCATGTAAACCTGTACTAACCTGTTCCATGGTCGGGTTGTCGGCGACTAAACCGTCTCCCCCACCAGGTTTTCTGGTGAGGAGGGTGTTTGGATATGGACACCCAGCAGGATTAAAAACAAAACCTGTCAAAGGGCGGAGGAGCTCCTTGTGAGCCAACGGCCATCCATATCTAGTGCCCAACTGTGTCTGCGGATGTCCTCCTGCAGTTGGGTCACTTCTTATTAGGAGGTTGGTGGCAGGATTTGCACTCCGGCCACCGTAAAACCCTTCATTCCGCAAAACGCAAAAATGCAAAAAAATCTGAAAACCCACTCCGTGGGAGTACCTCCTGTGCAGCTTCCCTTCGCAGGGCAGCTCACCGGATGACGGGATTGGGGCAAAGCCTTCGGGACCCCCAATCTTTGATAGGAGGGAAACCACGGGGTAACATCCCTGGGTCAGATTGCGGGAGAGTGTGTCGAAGTGGTGCTGAGGTGTCGTCCACCAGACGGCGGTCTCCTTGGGTTAACCTGAGGCGGTCCCTTCGGGTGGGTGCCTGGAATGTCCTATCCCTAAGAGAGGATGATCACCTGTCTCTGTTATCATCTGAGCTCAAGCGTTTGGACATCGGGATTGCAGCTCTCTCTGAGGTTCGGAGACCGGATTGCGGCGAGATAATGGTGGGTGGTTACACCTACTATTGGTCTGGTCGCTCTGATGGTTACCATACCCAATGAGTTGCTGTAGCTGTGTCCAATAAGCTGACCCCAATGATAATTGAGGTAACACCGGTCAACGAGCGTATTATGAGATTAAGGATTCGTCACTCCTTAGGTGTCATTTCCCTGGTCTCTGTTTATGTTCCGACTGAGGCGAGTGATCTCACCGTGAAGGATGCATTCTACGCCACACTCGAGTCTGTGGTTGATTAGTGCCCCAGACGAGATACACTTCTAGTCTTGGGGGATTTCAATGCATCGACTGGAACTGATAGGGACGGTTATGAGGTATGTGTTGGTCCCCATGGGTCAGGAACTATGAACCAGAATGGCACTAAGTTCCTTGACTTTGCAAGAAGTCATGGACTTAGGGTGGCTGGTTCATGGTTTCAGCGCCCACAAGCTCATCGCTGGACTTGGTATTCCAACGCTGGCGGTGTGGCAAAGGAGATTGACCATGTCCTCATTGACGGTCGTTGGAGGGTGATCCAGAACTGCAGGGTCTACCAGAGTGCTCAGTTCCTCAATACTGACCACAGGCTTGTTGTAGCAACTCTAAAGCTGCACCTTAAATCCTGGAGAATGGTACCATCCCAGCCGAGGCTGGATGTTGCCAAGCTCAGGGATGAGAGAGTAGCTGAGGAGTTTGCGAACAGGCTGAGTGGACACTTGGGGGGTCTGGGTGCTTTGGGGGGTCCTGAAGAGTTATGGAGCGCCTTCAAGACCACCGTCCTTGATGTTGCCGGTGGATGCCTTGGAGCTCACCGCAGGGCAAAGAAGAATTTTGTCTCTCAAGGGACACTGGATACCATTGACCAGAGTCGCAGGGCCAGGCTGAATGGCAGAGCTGAGCTGTTCAGGGAGCTGAGGCGTAAAACTGTACGTGCACTGAGGGTGGACAAGGAGGCCTATGTGCGAGGAATCTGTGAGGGGGTAGAGCATCACCTGTGGACAGGTGATTCTCGTCCCGCTTACAGGGGAATTCGCGCATTACATTCATCCAAGCCCATCCCTCGGAGCACTACAGTTCGAGCAGAGAGTGGTAGGCTCTTGACAGAGGAGTCTGAAGTGAAGGCCCGCTGGGCCGGTTACTTTGAGCGGTTGTACCAGGCTGATCCCCCAACTGTCGAGTTGGACGTCAAGGGTGTTACAATCCCTGTTGCTGACCCTCGAATCAACTGTGGTCCACCTACGCTTGTGGAAACACGGGCTGCGGTGAACCAGTTGAAACGGGGCAAAGCTCCAGGGATTTGTGGCATCCATGCCGAACTTCTCAAGGCTGGTGGAAATGCTGCACTCGTGTCGTTGCATGCAGTTTTGTGCCCTGCCTGGAACACAGGCATCATCCCAACTGACTGGAAGAGGGGCCTTGTTGTCCCTCTCTGGAAAGGGAAGGGTGATCGCCAAGACTGCAACAATTACCGAGGGGTGACGCTGCTCTCAGTGCCGGGCAAGGTCTTTGCTCGGATAATTCTCGATAGGGTTCGCCACCATCTGCTTGAGCACCAGCGTCCAGAGCAGTCAGGCTTTACACCAAAGAGGTCAACGATTGACCGTATCCTTGCACTTCGTGTCCTCACCGAACGCAGACGAGAGTTTCGGCAGGGGCTGCTTGCAGCCTATGTTGATCTCTGTAAAGCGTTCGATTCAGTGAATCGGGATGTCCTCTGGAGGATTCTTGGTCTTCGTGGGGTGCCACCAAAACTGATCGATCTGATGTCTGAACTCTACTCTGGTACTGAGAGTGCTGTGAAGTGTGGTGGTACCATCTCTGACTTATTTCCAGTTGTTACTGGAGTTCGTCAGGGATGTGTACTTGCCCCCACACTTTTCAGCACTTGTATGGACTAGATTCTAGGGAGGATGTCGGAGAGATCAAGTTGCGGTGCGTCATTTGGGAATGTCAAGATCTCGGACCTTGACTTTGCAGATGATGCAGTCATCTTTGCGGAGACTTTAGACATCCTCTTGGGGGCCCTCGAGGTGCTGAATGAGGAGTCGGAGCTGTTGGGATTACGGGTTTCTTGGGTCAAAACTAAGATCCAGGCTTTCGGTGACATCTTGGATGCTGCTGTCCTGTCTGTGTCTGTTTGTGGTGAGGATGTTGAGGTCGTGGAGAGATTCACTTACCTTGGCAGTGATATTCATGTCTCTGCTGGCTGCGAGTCAGAGGTCAATAGACGTTTGGGTCGGGCCTGGGGAGTCATGGATTCACTGGATCATGGGGTGTGGCGCTGCCGGTACCTGTGCGGGAGGACGAAAGTCCGAGTCTTCAGGTCCTTGGTACTTCCAGTCTTGCTCTATGGGTGCGAGACTTGGACTCTGACCAAGGATCTGAGACGGAGACTTAATTCCTTTGGTACCAGGTCTCTTCGGAGAATCCTTGGCTATCGCTGGTCGGATTTTGTGTCCAACGAGCGGTTGCTGAGAGAGACTCGGATGAGATTTGTTACCTGCATAGTCCGTGAGCGTCAGTTGCGGCTGTATGGACATGTGGCTCGTTTTCCTGACTCTGATCCTGCTCACCAGATTCTCTCAGCGAGGGAGTCTCATGAGTGGAGGAGGCCAGTGGGCCGACCACGTGCCTCATGGTTGCAACAGGTTGACCATCATCTCAAGGAGATGGGGATGGGCCTGGCATCTGCCTGGGGGATGGCCAGACGGAGGCCCCTGGAGTACCGGCGGAAAGTGGACGCAGCGACGTGCTGTTCCGGCACATGCTCCCATACCTGACCTGACCTGACTAAGCTACGTCCCCACGACACATTCCATGTCTGTCCGTGTCTCCCAAAATCCATTCTAAATCTAATTCTACTTTCCCACGAACTAGTCCACGGGCCCCATAGAGGACGGCTCATGCCCACATGAGGCCGGTCTAACTAAGCTAAACCCGTCCCGCTAACGAATGCTCCTCTTCCCGTGCAGGATGTTTACCACATCCCGGCCGGGGCCATGTACTTGGAACAAGGCCCCACAAACCTTGCACCTCCAGTGCGGCGGTCTGCGACTCGCTCGTCTATCCCTTCCGTCAGACGATACCTGGGGTCTCGTCGTCACCCTGCGCATCACAATCAGCACTCGCTTTTGAGGGGTCCGCCATGTGAGCCAACGTGCGCCACTCACCCGTAACTCGGGCCGCCACTTGCACACGGATCGAACCGCCAGGGCCGCCGTGGTGTCCCCGGGGCCCGCTCCGTGCGTCTCGCGAACGCCTCTCACACCGCGAGGTCCCCGGTGACGTCACCCGCACGGTTTCCCGTGCAGGCCAGCCCGAGCGCATCGTCCCGGGAACCCGCTCCACACGCTCTGCGAACAGAACACGCAGCGCGCAGCACCTTGAGCTTCACACACGCGCCCGCACGCGGACCCGTCCATTCCAAATTCACACAACACTCGCCCACATTTTCGCCATCCACGTGGCCGGCTCGCATCCAATGTGGAGCGTTCTCGCGCCGGATTGCGATCACGCAGACGTGCGCGTGCAGGCCGTGTGCGAAACACGCCACGGACCTCGTACGCACCGTCGCGCGGACACGACGCGGTTGCCAAATTAACCCTTTGCGGCCTTCTCGGCTCGCCACTCGAGTCTCCCGTCTGAATCCGTCCGACGTCCATTTCCATGCACGCACTCACGCACGCCATGTTACTCACACAACTCGCACGTTTCAACACACTCGCACCACTCATACACTTTACCACACACACTGGGACTTTTACATCGGGTGTTCGGGTTAACTCAAGGGGTCCCGGGATCTCTACCCCCCCCCCCCAAACTCTGCATGGACCCGTTCGTACCATGACCCGCTCGACCTCGCACGGCCCGACCAGACTTAGCTGGTCGTAATCTGCTTCGAGGGAGCCTTCCATCTCCCTCTGTTCCTGAGGGAGGTTACTCTGATGCTCGCCCTGGGTCCCGACACATTCCACCAGCTCAACCCCATTGTCCCTCACTAACTCTGTGTGTGTGTGTGTGTGTGTGTGTGTGTGTGTGTGTGTGTGTGTGTGTGTGTGTGTGTGTGTGTGTGTGTGTGTGTGCTCCTCTTTTACTTCATCTAATTCGTTCCCCTCTTTTGATTTCTGCGTCACCGTCACCTGGTTTAATTTTTCTGTCGTCCCCTCGTGTCTCACCCTACGTTTCCCCTTTAATTATCGTGGCGGTGTTCGTCGTCCCGACCTCACCCATCTCCATTGCGGGCTGACAAACCTCCACACTCCCCCTTGACTCGGTCGTCTCCCCACGTGCAGACGCCATTTTCCAATCCATCTCCCGCATACTCTCTCTCCATGCTTGCATCCATTCTGTGCTCATTCACATCCATCATTTGTGTGAACCTTTCTATGAACTCCATAATCTGCTGCCTTGTCGGCATCTCCATCATCTGGCCCACGCCAAATGGCCTCGGCGGAGCCGATCCGTCATGGTGGTGTGCGGAACCGGCAGAAATCGCGGGGGAGGGGGGGTGGTGTCATACGCCGCCCCTGCCACTCCCAATACCCCTTCTGGGTTTGGCTGCGGGGGTACGTCTTCTTGCATGGGGGTGTCCTGGGCCACTAGATCCTCTAAACTTAAATTAGAACCCACCTGGGCCAGCTCATCTTGGCTTGCCATGTTGCGTCGTGAGAAATAAATTTTACTCGCTCGCAATTTGGGGGAAACGGGGGGGGGGGTTGTTCCGTATACCCCTGATCCGAATCCCGTTAATTTTGTGGAGGCGGAGGGGTTCGAACCCCGCTCCTGAACACCAATTGTTGCGGGGCCGGGTATCGGTGGCGAGCACGACCGCTAGAGGGAGCAGTAGAGTCGGCTCCACCGAACACACCGGAATTGAGGTCGTGCCTTTTGGATAAGTCCGAAAGGCACGGGTCCCTTCCTGGACCATGAATCGCCAATAATTTGACCGCGTGGGGTAGGGTCAATTGGCAAACTTCAATATAACTAGAATTACCCACGCGGACAAAGCTACCGGGGAATTCACACCCTCGACGGACCTCGAGCGGAACGAGCCGTTACCGAGCCTGAACCGTGTGTAACCCAAGCGGAGATTACCAAGGCCCGTCGGACCAAATGAACAATTTACGGCCTCACTACACACCGTGCCAAACCAATAATAATTTGACAAATCAATATCTAACTCTTGGGTGAGACCAACGGTAGAACCATCTTTTCCAACATGTCATTCATCCATCTAAAAAGAGGTCCATCTAAAAAGTAACGTGACTGAGCCTGCTGTGTGCCCCACTTGCACAACTTGAATGAACGAGTTGCGTCAGTCTTTCGCAACATTCCAGCAATATATGATTGGTGATGGTTGACTGCGCTCATTGTGCGATTTTTTTTTTACAGGTCGTGCTTTACACGTTGTCTAGTCTGAGTCGTTACGCTATGGGTCGTGAGCAGAGAGCCATTTTGAAGTTTCTTGCCAAGCTTGGCAAAACACCTTCCGAATTCTTCGCAATTTTGCAGCAAGTCTACGGGGAAGAAACAATGTCACGTACACATGCATTTGAATGGCACAAAAGGTTCAAAGAGGGACGGGAGGAGGTTGAAGACAATCCACGGTCTGGAAGACCTTCAACGAGCAGAACGGCAGACAACAGAGTGTGTGAAGCAGATGGTGCATGCAGATTGTCGACTCACGGTGCGGATGATTGCTGAGGAACTTTCCATCAACAAGGACAGTCTGGAGCATCATCACTGAAAATCTTGAAAAGTGCAAGGTGTGCGCAAAGATGGTCCCCGAGCTGTTGTTCGAGGACCAGAAACAGCAGAGTCACTGTCTGTCAAGACATTATCGAGCGCCTGGAGGACGATCCAGACCTGCTCGGGAGAGTCATTACCGGCGATGAATCGTGGATATTCGAATACGATCGCAAGACCAAACGACAGAGTCGTCAGTGGAAAAGTCCGGCATCACCAAGACCAAAGAAAGCAAGGATGTCGAAGTTGAAGGTGAAGGTGATGCTCATCGCGTTTTTGACATCAAGGGCATCATCCACTTTGAGTTTCTACCACAGGGTCAAACAGTGAATCAATATGTGTACAAGAAGATCCTCCGGCGCCTCATGAGATCAGTCCGGGACAAGAGGAGGGAACTGTGGGAGAACAACGCCTGGGTGCTCCACCATGACAACGCCCCTGCTCACAGTGCCCTGAGCATCCGACAGTTTCTGGTGGAAAGGAACGTGCCAACTCTGGAGCAACCCCCGTATTCGCCAGACTTGGCCCCTTGTGATTTTTTTCCTATTCCCCATCCTCAGGGGGTTGATAAAAGGGACCCGATTTCCTGATGTGGAGGCCATCAAAAGGGCCGTGATGACGGAGTTTCGGAGGATTCCAGAAGAAGCCTTCCGGGGATGCATCGAAGCGTGGAAGAAGAGGATGGACAAGTGTGTGAGACTGGAGGGAAACTATTTTGAAGGGGACAAGCTGTGATTTCAATATATTTTTTGGAATATAATTTCCCTGAAGTCAGTCCCGTTACTATTGAGACGGACCTCGTATGAGTTTTTTTTGTATACCATGTCGAGGCTCGAATGACAGCTAATACACAACGCACAGCAAGGGGGGCATGAGACAAGAGGTGGGAGTAGGAAGGACAAAAGTGGGTAACAGAGACATTAGGTCTGTGGAAGGGAGAGGGATGGGGTGGGGAACATGGGGTATACAAGATGGACATTACAGGGACTTTCAAGAAGGAAAGCAGGAAATTTGAAGGAGGTGGGTTTGGGGTGGATTAACGGGGGTAGAAAAGATCGAGGATTTGTATGGGGGGTGATAAGAGGTGGTGGTGAACAGCTGTTTTGAAGGCCTGGAGGGAAGAATGGGATTGAACAGAGTGAGGGAGTTTATTCCAAAGGTGGGGAAAAAGAGGAATGAAAGAGTGAAGGTGAGCAGTGATTCGTGATTTTGGTAGTTTTACCAGAAGGGGGTTGTTGGCGGACCTTGAGCGCCCTGCGGAAATATGGTGGGGACAAATCACAGACACAGCGGGGGGGGGGGCGAGACTGGAGAGGAGACGGTAGACGACAAAGACCACCGACCTGTCTGCGGTGAGAGAGTGAGAGGCCCAAAGACTCAGCCTCATCGTGGGAGATGCCAATGATCCAAAATGCCTTGGTTTCCACAGTGCGAAGCTGAGAAAGGTGGGAGGCAGGAGCACCAGCCCAGAGGGGAGAGCAGTACTCCATCAGATTAAAAATAACTTCATAAATTTTTTTCTTATTGTTTAGTAGAAATAACATATGACATAATTGACCACAACACTTGGAATTTAATTCTTGGACCTGAAATGTTTGATCCACACCATTCTGGAAGAATTTCATTACTTCGACAGGTGATGGAAGACCATAACAATCAAAATAATATTTAACCTGATTATTATAAATATACAAACCCAATGAGAACCATTCCCATTATTATCTTCGAAATTCATAATAATATTCTTTGCATATTTTAGACAAGTTTGTTAATTAATCTCTCATCCAAATAACCACATTATCAAATTTTAATTTTTTACAGTATTTGGCAAGTCTATATTTGATGATTTATTCTTTCCAAATTCTTTAAATCACTCATCAATGCTCATTTATTAATGAGAAAGATATAATCCATTCCCCCTTTTAGTTAATTTTACACCAGCTTGTGATAGAAGAAAGCATATCTCAAACTAACATTCTTGCTTTATCAGGTTGGCTTTCAAGTTTTTCAACAAAATCTACAATTACACCACTTTCACGAATTTGTTTCTCCAACTCTTTATGTCTTTCCAACTCTTTTTGAGCCTTCCTTTCGTTGGCAGACTTTACCGCTGCTGAAATACCACCCATCAATAATCCTGCTGCACTTAAACCAGCAAATAAAGGAATTAGAAATGGAAGAAATCTCGACTCATCTCTCTCATTGAATATTTCTTCAACATTGGTTTTGACATTTTAATTTTAAGTGAGCCAGTATCGTTCAAGATTTTTACCTGTTCTCTTGTGAGCAAAACATCAATTCCTACTGCTCCTTTTCTCTGAATTGTATTAACATTAATCATACAAGATGAGAGTTTATTAAGATTGATTTGATTAACATATACCCCAGTTGGCACTTTACTACTCATTTATTTAATTAAAATTATGTGAGACAAATCATAACACCATTATCTGTATTAATGTGTAATTCTGTTTCTTCCAAAAGCAAATAATATGCATCAACTTCTTCACTCTCTCCTCTTTCAATGCATAGGGAAGTATCTACTCTATTTAACATGATAGTTTCCTTTTGAGCGCTCGGGTCAATCGCAGAGATTGTATAAAGGCTTTTAAATGTAACCATGTCCAAAATGGGTTCTTTATGACCATTGCTTTCACACACCTTTTTGGTAAGACTTGTAAGCTTCGGCATATTCATTTTTATCCCAATCAATTTACAATCTGTCTCGTATATAAAATGTTCCATCCAGAGAAACCCGAAGTTGTTTTCTTTCCTTCTAGAACACCCAAATTCCAAGTGTAAGTGGTTTGTTTCAGTTTAACATGTTGACATCTTCTTTTAAGGTAAGATACATTTAGCAGTTCGAGTTAAGTCTTCTATTCAACATCTCTTCTGCATTAAGATTAGGAGCATATTCACGAATATACCAACTTATTTCATCAACAACAAATTTCTTCTGAGTACCAAAAGCATTAGCAGCACCAAAAGCCATCTATTTTCATCATCATTCCCTTGTAGTTGAAATCTAATTCTAAATCTATACAGAACTTTATCATAATCACAACATCCAAATATACCTTGAAGGGGACTGCCACAGTAAAACTGTGTTCTGCTTTTGTATCATTGTTATACATTCCTTTTCTTTGCCTATAACTGGAGTCTGCATTTGTTCCTGTTGTCATATCAGGAATAAAACCTTCGACAGCACACTTACCCATTCTATCACGAAATGAATATAGTGTAAATTTCATCATTTCAGATGTAGCAGAGACATAATCAACTGCTTCAACTTCTTGTGTTCCAATATACAAAGGAACACTATCAAACATTTTCCAGAAGAAATCATTTACAAGTGTAGTGTTTGTGTTTTGAGCAGCCTTAGTGAATGAAAATTTACACAACAAGAAACTATCAGCAAGATTCAAATAAGTTTGTTGATTATTTATTTCAAAACTTTTTGTTCCATTTGTATTCCAGTTTGTTCCTGTTATAGCATTTACCATGAAGTAGTCTTCTTTTGTTAGTACAGTTTGAGATGATATTGGTGTCAACAAAATCATAGATGCTATGCATTGTTTCCATACTTGTACTTATTTAGTTTTTTTTCAAAAAAAGATGTTAAAACTTTTGAAACCCTGATCCAAGTATTTAAATTATTTTGTCATTCTTGGGGAGACAATGGAGTTTTGCCTTTCTTAATTTCTTTTATTGCTTGCAATTTATGGGATTCCCTTTGGGTGTCTTTTATACTCTTTTGAGCAACTGCTACATTTCCCATGGCAGAAGCAGTTGAACCAATTAAGCCTTTATGTTAAAGAATAGTTGAATCTACTCTACCGGTCAAAAGTTTTAGAATACCCAATTTTTCCAGTTTTAACTGAAATTTAAACAGTTTAATGTTTCAATGTACTCTGAAATTAAAGCATAGAACAAATAAACAATTTCAGATGAAAAAGAAATCATGGAATCGTTTTGTTGAACAAAATTTAATCTAAATTTTTGACTCATCAAAGTAGCCACCTTTTTCAGATGCAACAGCCGAACATACTCGTAGCATTCTTTCCACAATGAAAATCAAATATTGTTCGGAAAGTTCTTCCAAACGCTGTTGCAGAAGTTCCCACAAATGTGTTGCACTTGTAGGTTGCTTTGCTTTCACCCTTCTGTCTAGTTCATCCCAAAACAGCTCGATGGGGTTTAAGTCTGGAGACTGTGGCCATTCCATGATTTGAAGCCCATCGTCTTGTTCTTTTCTTCTGAGGTAGTTCTGACATAGCCTGGAGGCATGTTTCGGGTAGTTATCTTGCTGTAGGATGAACCCCTGACCAACTCGGCATAGACCAGAGGGTATTGCATGGCGCTGCAAAATGCTGTGGTAGCCCTTTTGGTTCAGGGTGCCAGTCACTCTGTGCAAGTCACCGACTCTGGATCCAGCAAAAGAGCCCCAGATCATCATGCTTCCTCCTCCATGTTTGACAGTTGGTGTCACAAACAGAGGAACCATCCTTTTGCCCACTCGACGGCATACAAAAACGCTGTGTGATGAACCAAATATTTCAAATTTTGATTCATCGGTCCATAAGACCTTCTTCTAGTTTTCAGTAGTCCACTGGTGGCACTTCATGGCCCAGGCAAGCCTCTTTTTCTTATTTTGCCATCTTAGCAATGGCTTGCTTACTGCCACTCGACCTGTCAAACCTACAGCTCGAAGTATTTTCTTCACAGTTGAAACTGAGACTTCCTTACTTTGACCAGTGTTAAGCTGTGCTTGAAGCTGTGAGCCGACTATCACACAAGCTGTTGACTCTCAGAAACTTGTCTTCTGATTGTGTTGTGGCATTGGGTCTGCCAGACCTCTTCCTGTCAGAGTTTCCTCCAGTTTCCAAGTGCTTTATGATGGTGTAGGAAACTGTACTCACTGACACCTTGGCTTACTTTGCAATTTTTCTGAAGGAAAGACCTACACTTTTAAGGGTTATCATGGTCTGTCTGTCTTTGTTACTTGTCTTTTTCTCACCATTATGACAGCAATACACTACTTCCTGCAGTGCAATATTGTCCAAATAATGCTTCAGAGGGTGTCGCAACACATTCTGTTCCAACACTGCTTTATACAGACAGAGGGTTTGTAACTAATCAACAAAAGTTAGGACACCTGTAGGAATTGCTTGCATCAACTTTCAAGGCTTCATTTATTTTCATTGCTGTAGAACAGCTGCAGTTGCTAACCCATTACTTGTTCCCTGAAAAGGGCCTTTTTTATCAACTCTGAAATTTACATTATTTTTCAGTTTTTGGTAGCTTAAACTTTTTTTTTTAACCTCTGGCAGTTTACTGCTTCTCTTTGTACCATTTCAGGTTATTCACTGGACTTGAACTGCTTAAATTTCAGTAAAAACTGAAAAATGGGGATGTTTTCAAACTTTTGACCAGTAGAGTATACAAAAAAACCACTTTCAAACGAACAAAAACATTCAATCTTTTCAGACAAATATCTCCATCTCAAAGACACATTTCAGAAACTTGAAGAGAAATAAGAAGAAAATTGGATTAGAGGGAGATGTTTGAAATGGTTTTGTCTTAATGACAACTCTTTAAAGATGTTTTAAAGATCAGATAGAGGTTAAACTTATAAGATTTAATATTAGTGTAAGATCCATTTGTGAAGCGATTCATATCTCAAAGGATTCAATTATAAAGGTTGTTAGTAGAATGTTGAAAAATAGCTCCGCAAAGCGGGCGTAACCCCTCAGCCCATGCATTGTAAAAGGAAGCGGTGATATCACGATGATGCAATCAGTTAGAGCACGTTGGACGTCATATCGAAAATCAATCAGACTTCAAGATGGCTACCGTGGCAGCGAGTCAAAATCGCAGCGCGCCCATTTTTGAAAGGAACCTTCCTCTACTCAACTCCAACACACACACTGAAAAAATGCATTTAATCGGACAAGCCAAGCCGTTCTCGATATTGACAAAAAACCAATTTCAAGACGACTGCCATGGCGGCCACACTGAAAATGGCAGCGCGCCCATTTTCGAAAGGAACCTTCCTCTACTCAACCCCAACATACCCTGCAAAAATGGATTTAATCGGACAAGGCGTTCTCCTCAAAATTGACGGAAACCAAAAGTTGACGGACGCCCGAACACCGAAGTATGAACTTTGACCTCTGTGACCTTGAAAAGTAGGTCAAATCAAAAACCTGGGTTATATATCATGTATCCTCATCAGATATACCTGTGATAAAAATTTGGCGATGATCCAGCCATTCGCTCAGGAGAAATAGCCATTTCTAGGTTTTCAGTTTTGGCCCCCTGGTGGCCTCGCCGAGAATCAAATTGCACTCATTATCGAAAGGAACCTTCCTCTACCCAGCCCCAACACACACTGCAAAAATGGATTTAATCGGACAAGGCGTTCTCCTCGAAATCGACGGAAACAAATTTCAAGATGGCTGCCATGGAGGCCACATTGAAAATTGCAGCGCGCCCATTTTCAAAAGGAACCTTCCTCTACCCAGCCACAACACACTGCAAAAATGGATTTAATCGGACAAGGCGTTCTCGAAATTGACGGAAACAAATTTCAAGATGGCTGCCATGGAGGCCACATTGAAAATCGCAGCGTGCCCATTTTCGAAAGGAACCTTCCTCTACTCAACCCCAATATACCCTGCAAAAATGGATTTAATCGGACAAGGCGTTCTTCTCGAAATTGACGGAAACCAAAAGTTGACGGACGCCCGCCGGACAACGCCTGTGACGACAATACCCCTTTTTCAGCCCAATTCGGGCTGAGGGGTAAAAAGCATGAATCATTCAAAAATATACCTTGGAGCCTCCTTTACCTTCTCAAGAGAAGATAATGTTTTTGAAGAAAAATATGAGAATGAATCCACCACACCTTATTACATCAATTGATAGCTTCCTTAAATCTCCTATTTTTGAAGAGCTTATTAGATTTAAACCAGAACAACAAGTAGTGGGGCAGATAACAGCAATTTTTGAGAGTAATCGTGCAAATGATGATACAAGCATCAAATGTGGCACATTTGTTCTCCAGGGGATTCTAATCAAATCTGCCTGATTGGCCATTAGAAAATCCAAATTTTGAAAAATAAAAAAACTTCAAAAAAGTCAATATCATGAATCAATGTTGGATGCTGGCTGAGATTGGTGAATGTTTCAGAAACATCAAAGACGTTCCAAGTCTGCCATGCAGTTTTCTTCCCTTTACCGCAGAAGGCAGACACGACGTCACATCCAGTGAATGCATGGAAGCATGGGATCCCTCGAGCTTTCTCAGGCCCTATTGCAGAAACTACCTCATGGACTGGAATCCATCACGCCTTGGCTCCTTGGCCAAAGGCAATCCACCTGTTCTCAAGACCTAGTTCCTGTAAGGATGGCAGTACAGATATTACTATGACTAGTACGTCCATGTCATTAGCCTTAATGATAATGGACTTGCTGCCATCCGTCGTTGCATCCCTGGCGTGTACAAATATTCCAGTGTCAGCTTCTTCATGACAACATGGAGACACAGCATCCAGTGACTTCCTTGTGTTGCTAATGGCATCTTCTCCTTTTGTGACAATGACTGTGCTTGTCGTCTGTGCTTCACACATCTTTTCCGCAAGGAAGTGAAACAGCTCAGTCTTGTTGCTGTCATCTCGAAGAAAGCTTCTCCAGTTACTTGGGGTCTTACTGGTTCCTGTCACTCTTCTTCTGATTCCTTGCCCCCTTTTCGACCTTGCCTCTGACTTCAGACTTGACTTCTTGTACACATCAAACACTACGTCCACCCTCTCGTACCCGGCACCATAGGATTCCACCTTTGGGATGATGTCTTCTTTAGCATAGTCATCAAATATCTTTGAAGTGCGTGGAGGTAGGGCATTGATAAGTGCTGAGCCATCAATGATGACTGCATCTCCCCTTGGTTCTCTGTCTGGGATGTTCACTTGTGCTTCGAGAATTTCAGACAGCTGTGACTTCAAATTTTTTGACGTTTTTTTTCTTTTTTCAAATTTTGGATTTTCAAATGGCCAATCGGGCAGATTTGATCTGAAAGCCCTGCAGAACAGAAATGCCAAATTTGATGCTTGTATCATAATTTGCACGATTTTTCTACTGTCTACTACACTAAAGGAAGTGGGTTCAACATTGGGAATGTTTCATATGTCGATGTTAATATTCTTAAATCCATTCCGCTGTTTGTTGATTCTTCTTGAATTGATTTACCTAAAGATATAAAGAATAAAAAGGCAATAATTAATATTAAAGATACTGACAATAAATGCTTTCTCTGGAGTATCTTAACACATCTTTATCCACAGGAAAGGGACTGTGAAAGAGTTTCAAAGTATAAGAAATATGAGAATAAATTAGAAAGTGGGGATTTAGGCATCTCTAGAGGAGAACCCATGACCTTAAAAGATATAACAAAGTTTTGAGAATATGAATAACCTATCAATAAATGTTTATGGTTTAATTGATAAAAACCAAAGTCAAAATTCTAAGAGTTGGTCAAATGACCGGCATGTAGATCTCCTTTATTTCACTAATAAAGAAACCTCTCATTATGCTTATATCAAAAACTTTGAGATTGGTAAGTAGTCAAGTTTATAAATCAAAGCATACATCATATCCTTGTAAGATATGTCTCAATATCTTTCAATCTCATCAGACCTAATAAACATTTAAAGTATTGTTCTAATCATAAAACAGCAGTTATTGAGATGCCAGCACCAGGAGAGAAAGTTGTATTTCATGAAACATATGAATAAAAAAAAAATATCCATTTGTAATGTATGCTGATTTTGAGACAATCTTGGAAAAGACTGATGATATTTAAAAAAAATATCAAAAGAATATTTATTGCAGGTTTTGTTATCACATTAAATCATCTGAAGGAAGTAAATATAAATTGGAGTTGCATTAGAGGACCTGATGCTGTTGAATTTGTTGAAAAGGATTGAGGATGATTGTATTAAACTAACTAAAAATATGTCAAGAACAAATAGACCTCTTGACTTATCTCCTAATGAAGAGAAATAATTTGAAGAAGCAAGGATTTGTCATATATATATGCTCAGAAGCTTTTAGTGGGGCAACTTAGCTAAATATAGTATAACAATTGTGCATTTTGAGGAAAGCACCAAATTTGGCACACTAGTAGCCTATCATATTATGAACAGATTTGGATATTGGGCAATCTCAAATTCAGCCGCTGATGGCTGTGGCAGCCATTTTCCACTGCCATCAAAAATTTTGAGATGGCCCAATATCCAAATCTGTTCATAATGATAGGCTACTAGTGTGCCAAATTTGGTGCTTTCCTCACAAAATGCACAATTGTTATGCTAAGTTGCCCCACTATTTGGTAAAAACTGATGAAAGAGTTAGAGATCGTTGTCATATAACAGGGAAATATAGAGGAGCAACTCATCACAATTGTAATCTTAAAATTATAGAATCCCTACATTCATATCTGTATTTCTTCATATTAATTGTCATTATGATAAGCATCTCTTAAAATAAAGAACGAAGTAAGACTCCTGGAAAGATAACAGCAATTCCTAATACAGATCAAAATTACGTCTCATTTACAAAACAGATTTATACTCGTGAAATGGGTGTAAATACAAATATTAGATTTCTTGACTCTTATAAATTTATGGCAAGCTCTCCAAGTTCTTTGATTTCAAAAATCTCCTCTTTTCCTATATTTTCTAGTAAATTTAGGACTGATGCCAACTTGGGTAAAGACATTTCTCTTCTTACTAAAAAGGGAATTTACCCATATGATTATATGGATTCCTTTGAAAGATTTAAAGAAACAAGACTTCTTCCTCAAAAGCATTTTTATAACAAGTTAGGAAGATGTCATATTACGAGTGAAGAATATGAAAGAGCGAAGCAAGTTAGGAAAGAGTTTGAAATAAAGAATATGGGTGAATATCATGACCTTTATTACTAGCTGATGCGTTTGAGACATTTAGAGAAGTTTGTTATAATAAGGATTTCTATGGACTTGATCCTGTCCATTATTATACACCTCCTGGACTAGCCTGGAGTGCTATGTTAAAAATGACTAAACGACCACTTGATCTTCAAAGACCTAAGTGATGTAGATATGCTCTTGATGATTGAGAAGGCTAAAAGGAGGAATTTCACAAGTTTGTTCAAAGAGGTATGCTTAGACAAATAATAAATATCTTCCAGACTTCTCACCTGATAAGCCCATATCTTACTTCATATACTTTGATGCTAATAACTTGTATGGCTGGGCAATGTCTAAATCTCAACCCGATGGCAATTTTAAATGGGTGAAAGAATACGAGTACAAATCTATCTTCGATGATATAATCTCCACAAGTCAAGATTTAGATAAACAGGATTATGGGTATTATTTTGAAGTAGATTTAAACTATCGAAGAAAACTTCATAAACATAAAGACCTTCCTTATGGGGTTGAAAAAGATATCCCCAATCAAGAGTTATTCGGTGGATATCAACAACATTTCTTTAGTTCTTCAAATGAGTTTAAATATATTCCTACAACTAAATTACTCACAACATTGTTTGATAAAGAGAAACATGTTTTCCATCAAAGAAATCTAAAGCAATTTATGGAAGCAGGATTAAAAGTTAAAAAGGTACATAGAGCACCAAAGTTTAGTCAAAGTCATTTGTTAGGTAAATACATTTATTATAATACGAGGATGAGAACAAAGGTTCATAATGATTTTGAGAAGGACTTTTACAAGTTAATGAATAATTCTGTATTTGGTAAAACAATGGAAAATATAAGGAAGAGACAAAATGTAAGACTTACTTCGACTTGGGGGCAGGCAGAGAAGTTGATAAATAAACCAAGCTTTAAAAGAGATGAAATATTTACAGATAATTTTTGTACTGTTAATTTTGAATAAAGATTGATGAACTGATTTATGTGGGAACATCTGTTTTATATCTTTCAAAGTATTTAACACGTGATTACTTTTATTAAAAAAAAATTTAAAAAAAAGATATGGTGAGAATATTGTATTTTTATATATGGATATGGATAGCTTCATGCAAGAGATAACTACAAGTGATGTTTATCAGGATATGAAAGATGAAAATATGTATGATACAAATAATTATGATCCTAATAACCCACTCTTTTCAAATAAGAATAAAAAGGTCATTGGTAAATTTAAAGATGAATTAGGTGAAAAGATACGAAGTGAATTTGTAGGTGTTCGATCAAAGGCATATGCTAATAAATACTTAACAAGAGGGTTAAATGAATTCAAATGTTAAAAGAAACTTCAAGGTCTAAAGAAGAGTGTATTAAAAGAGACCATGAACTTTCAACATTACCGTGAATGTATATGGAAGAGAAAAGATGTTTATAGAGATATTAATTTTATTAGAAATTATAAACATGAAATATTCTCAGAGACTGTTCGTAAGAAAGCTCTAACAGCATTCGATGATTAAAGATATGAGTTATGGAATAAATACATTACCTTATGGGTTTAAAGTATAAGTATTAATAAAAATGGGGTTGGGGGTTTTAACGGTCTTCCGCCGCCTTTTTTTTTTAACTGATGAATAAATTAAGTTATCCCGGAAATAAAACACAAACAAATATTTATAGGATCTCTATTTGACAACTTGGTTAAATAAATGATCATATGAAAGGAAGGTGAAGCCCAGCCCCCAGGGGAGTTGTGTCGAAAGGGAGGTGTTTGATGAAGTAATGTGTTCCAGTTTGAAAAGGACAAATACGAATGAGCGTAAGCGAGCAAATATTGCAACTTTGAGAAATGGGACGCATTACTGCGTCAAACCCTCCCTTTCGACACTACTGTTGCCCTAAACCTTGGTTCACGTGACAAAATGGCGGTATTTTACTTAATTTTAGCCAAAAATCGTTCACTTTGAAAGTAGCTCCAAGTTTGATGGCTTCTCAAATCATCCAATATTGTACGTAGAGTAACCAAAAGATTTCTCATTAAGTGTTTTGAACAATCCAATTTTCATGTTGATATTTACCATTCCTTGGGGTAAAAATCTCAAAATAGACACAAGATCAACTTCCTATGACACTAACTTCAGGAGATATGATAATTTTGACAAAATGTCATAAAAGTGGATATTTAGGGGTTGAGTGTTTTGGGGTTACAATGGGCCCCATCAGCATCATACAGAGCCCTGATGTATCAATATAGTGGCTTCCTTCCTTTTTCTCAGGATATGCACCATCAACTGTGGGACCTCGATGGAACTTTCCTTAAGCCAATTGGCTAAGTTTTGCCACAGAGGAAGATGAGAAGATCACTTCCATTGATCCAAGACCTGAGAATTAGAAAGCCCTTTGTAAATTTCTCAAATCTGCTTCCACAAACAATATACTTCACTATTACAGAGAAACTTTCAACCCTTGATGGTTTCCAGAAACTGAAGCCCTTTTGAAGGAGTACTAGCAGAGTACCTACCTTCTGGCTGGGTCAGGTTTGTGCATCACTTGCTGAAAAAAAAAAAAGAAAAAAAGAGGAGAGTGTGTTTTGCAAGAAGTCTACAGATGTTTGCATGGTGTGTATCCAAAAGGTTTTAGATGGTCTAAAGGTCTAAAGGGTATGCTCCAATAGAAGTTAGGGTCAAAGGGAATGAAAGTGTCCAATCTCTCATGCATGTAAAAAGGGTCTAAAAAAAGTCAGTGGTCTGAAGCTCTAAATGGTCAAGGGTCCAAGTTGTCTTGCATGTCTGCAAGATATAAGGGGTCTAAATGGTGTTAAGTTCCAAGGAGTGTAAAGGAAGTCAAGGGGCTTCAAGGGTGAAGGGGTTTAAAAAGTGTCTTAAAGGTCTTGTGAGGGTATCAGATGTCTTGGGGATTTAAAGGGTCTTAAGGGTATTGGAGGTCTTAACAAGGGTCTAAAGGTTTGAAAGAGTCTTAGGGTCTTTGAGGTGTCAAGGAGTCTAAATGTCTAAAAGGGACTAGAACTGACTGCTATCCATCAGTCTTCTGGCACATCCTTCAATCTGGAGGGAAGCTAAGGTTAAAGCCATACCCAAGCCAGGGAATCTGCTAGATGACCCTACAAGCTACTGACCACTATCATTATTCTGCACATCATGTAAGTTTTTTGAGCTTCTTCTGCTAAGCCATATCTCATCACCAATTGAGGCTTATATCCCAATGGAACAGGCAGGGTTCAGACCAAAGAAAAGCTCTGTGGATCAGGTCCTGGCTTTAACAACATACAATGAGGCTGGATACCAGAGCTCTTTCAAGAGTGGTGTTGCCTTGATAAATCTATCAGCAGCTTATGACAGTTTGGAGACATGGGCTCCTTCTGAAGACAGCAAAGCTCCTTCCCTGCAGTACAACCATGAGAGTACTGGCATCTGTGTTTTGCAACCGTCGTTTGTCTTACTTGGGGATATGACCAGTGCACCAAGAACTCTGAATGATGGTCTCCCCCAAGAATCCGTGTTAGCCTCGATGCTTTGCAACATACTGTATATACAAGTGACCTAACTGTGACTACTTCACAAATGTTTTCTTATGCCGATGACCTCACTCTTGCCTACAAATCATGCAATCTTGATGTGAGCAGAGTTCTTACGAACGACCTCAAGGTTTTGGAAGAATTTTTCACCAAATGAAGACTCCATCCCAATCCATCAAAAGCTGTCACTGCCTTCCATCTGAGCAAATGCCTGAATTATGCCAATTAGATGTCTCCTGTTTTAAGGCGGTCCAGAATGAACCACACCCCAAATAGCTTGGAATCGCAACCCAACATAAAGGGAACATCTAAAAATTGTTTGAGAGAAAAAAAAAAGAAGACTATAGTGACCCTTCATCTTCCGTAAGCTTGCTGGCACGAGCGGGAGAGCTGACACACAGTCTTCACACTTTCTACCATCTCTCTAATGTATCCTACTGAAGAGTACAGTGCACCTGTCGAGGCTGTGAGCAGTCACACTAAGCACCTTGACATCATCCTGAATTCTGCGATGACAATTGTATCTAGCACATTGAAGTCAACCTCTCTCCCTTGGCTCCCTGTGCTGACTAACTTCACACCCCCAAACATTCTCAGGCGAGCACAAACATCCCAACTGTACTTTCAAATACAATCCAATGCTGACCTACCAATCCACAGAGAGCTACGCTACTCAACCCTCCAATAATTTGATTGAAGTCACAGAAGTCTTTTTAGACGAGGGAACCTGCAGTGGCCAATACAAATGATAAGGAATGGTAGCAGGTATGGGAAATTAGACAAATGGTAGTAGTTATCAGTTCAAAATAGCAAGAAAATCCAAGATCCCATGAAGGAGCCCTGAGGCTTTGACATACAGACAACAGTAGAGTGGTCTTAACAGACTGCAAACACTACAGGCAAGGACCGCTCATCACATGTACAAGTGGAAGCAAACTGATAGCCCAGTGTGTACATCTGGCCATCAATATCAGACAGTCCTTTCATGTGTCTTGATCAGACTTGAGAAATGTCATACAGGACTGTATGCAAAAGAGATTCAGCAGGTCCTTTGCAGAACTACACAGGGCTACTGACGCTGCAATGAAATAGCTTCCATTACTACATCTTCAATTATAATTGTCTACACAATCATACGAAAGAAGGTCGTTTTTAATTTCCAATTTAAAATGAATCAACATTGGATGATATTGACTCAATTGATGTTTACATCCACAAGTAAACCAAATTGCATGATCCAAGCTGCGATTTAAACTTTCTTTTGCAGAACTAATGAAATGTCTGACACGGTTTCTTTGGCCGGCCAAGTTCAATTTATATCGATTGCACTTTGTGTTACTCTTACTGTCTTCATTCATTTTCCTCTTAATCCAAGATGTATATTCAGTTGCCAAATATGTATACGAGTCAGAAGTGCTTGCAAAACAGGATGTGCAATGAGAAGATGCTAATGACACCAAGCTGAATTCCTGCAACCTTCAACCGAACGTCAGGCCTGGCCAGACAATTTGCAAAAGACTTGGGCCAAAGACTTTCCTTGGGCAACTGCACAATGTAGAAATAATTGTGGCTGTTAATGTAATTGACTTGATATTTGAATCGCTTCTTGAAGTGAAGTGATTGCCATGCTTTAGACAGCCTTTGCCTTCCTTGATGATGTGCAATCAGCCAACAGTAAGTTGGTGCATCTCAGTAATGACTTGTGCAAAACTACTCTTCTGTGAGTGGATGAGTACTGTATTTAAGTGACTTTATTTTAGGTGCACCAATCTCAGACCATTTTTTAGGAGAAAAAAAAAAGAAAGACAAAAAAACAAACAACAAAAAAAACCTACCATCTCAGATAATCATCCCCCTCCAAAACATCTACCCCCATTAACCACCCGATCTTGTTCCAACCGTGCAACACGTTCTTGAGATGTCCCTTTATTTGGGCAATGTATAGGCAACAGACTGCTGCCTCGATCACTCCCAAAAATAAAAAGTTTCACCCCCAATTTGATTCCAACCTCATTTTGACCCTAGAAAGATAGAAAGGCACAATGGTATATTATCAATTCCTAAAACTTTCAGACATACTTTGTTAAGAAATCACATTAATTCATCAACTGAAGTATGCTAACTCGCATGGAAAGCAAGAAGCCAACATTTCAGGGGTGAACCCCCTTTGTCGGAGCATGAAACGCCAATGATCAATTCAATGCTCGAAGCTTCAGCATCGCCTTACTTCCCAAGGCGGTTAGCATAGTTCGATCGACATTCTGTAGATTTCATCCAAATTCTACCTGTCAGCCGGCACAGAACGACACTAGTCTTCACAAGGCCTGGTTTGCTCTCCTGCTCTGTAAAGTATCATGGCCAACTAGGTGGGCTTTGATACCAGGTATTTCTCCAAAAAAAATAAAATAAATGGAGTTCATAGAATACATTACCCCACACGGTCTTGAGAAACAAGGACGTGTGATTGGCAAATTTGATTGGTCACAACGTAAAATGCTCCAATATTTTGTCCGAGTACTGTGAAACAGAAGGGTTTTGAAAGTGCTAAAAAGGCGATTTGTGTTCTAGTGTTAAAGTATATCTATAATTCAATTTAAATAAAGAGATTTTAAAGGTTGTCAAATAAAATTCTGGAAGTTTATTACCGTTGATGCAGTGGCTTTTACACCACTTCATTTAACACGTTACATTAATTTATTCGTACGTGTTAGTCCTTTACGACGGCCTTAAAAACAGTAGGTTTCCTGTTTAGAATGATTTTAAATTTTGTTTGACTGCCAGACTAAAAAAAAATTCATCACTCCTCTCTGCACATGCAAGATTACGACAAATTCAGAGCCAAAGTACTGCTAAGCTGCAGGCTCGTTTTCCAATTAATGTTAAAAATACAACATTCAATTGAAACAAAGGTGTTCCTCGATCGTAAACTGACATTTGTAGACAGAAGGACAGACACCCAGAAGTGAACCAATTACTTAATCCCATTTTTCGCTTTGCGTGCACAGGGTAAAAATTATCAATTAATGCTGAGCTGCTACAGAAGCAGGGGTGACGTGATCAGGAACTGAGAGTAAAAAAAGAAAAGGCAAAAGCAAGATCACAATTTTTCATAACATCCATAGTAATTTATTCCACTGATCTAAACAAGATTGTTTTGAAGAGAAAAAAAACCCACAATGGACCAGGTTTTTACAACCATGCTGCAACAATGGAAGAGAAAGTGAATTAAAACCAAAACCAGAAGTTTTAGGCCCGTCTCTGCTCCATGATGCAATTAATGAAGCTCCAAATAACAATTTAACATCCACAACATGAAGTATGGTACAGCTTGAGAGGAGTCAGGACTAGCCAGCAAAAAGTAACCAGGATCACAGGATTTGTATGACAATTCCTGGAACCACCAGCCCTATAAGCTTTTCCACTCCTAGCAGTTAAAGAGAAAAAGGGAGGGGTGGAAGGACTTGACCAGTTGAAATCTAAACAGCTTTCCTGATATATTAATCAATTTCAACACAATGGGCAGTTGTATTGAGAAAACTCAACATTTTCAGAAATGAGGGAGGGGGAAGGAGGGAGATGGATGACAAAACTTCCTTAATTTCCACAACGATGCAGAATTCACTGGCCCAGTGATATGCATCAATTTAGAATTTTTTTATTTTTTTTTAACCAGAGTTGACATTCTTCAATGCCCCTGAACTCGCTGCTTCCCCCTTCCCCGTACTCGTCGTGAACTACACACCAACGGGCTTTTGACTAGTTACGATCAGTGTGTGTTTAACACGAAAACAAAGAAATCAATCATTTACAAAATTAAAGCAACCATTTCCCTTGTCACATCATTAGGACAGTGTGAAAGTGGGATATAACCCTCTGACGCAGGGTGTACAATTTCAGTTCCGATAGGATTTATGACATGGAATGAATGGGTGGCCTGCACAGCTCTCTCCACATGGTCCAATTAACACGAGCAATAAAATGTTTATTGTAATACAGTATCAACATGCTCCGACCTCCCACGTGGATACTTTTCCATACTCGAATAAGTCCCTTTATTTCTCGACTTAAGTGTTTACAAGATGACGGCAACAACTCTGTCTGTGGCTCAAACCCTTCACTAGACCATGGGTACACAACTCAAATCAAATGCACAGCTCTCTCCACATGGTCCAATTAACACGAGCAATAAAATGTTTATTGTAATACAGTATTAACATGCTCCGACCTCCCACGTGGATACTTTTCCAGACTCGAATAAGCACCTTTATTTCTCGACTTAACCCAAGCGTTTACAAGTTGCCGGCAACGACTTTCCTTGTGGCCCAAACCCTTTACTAGACCATCGGTACAGAGAATATGGGGGTTGGGTGGGGGTGCAAGGGAAGGTGACAGAGTGCTATTTAAAAGGCAAGAAAGATGGTAAAAAGGAAAAGGCCAGGAACAGAAGATGAAAGCAAAACAGGCATTGAAAATGAGGTATGGTGAGAAAACAAATTCAGATAGGGAGAGAAGATAAATACAGCAGAAAAAAATTAATGTTGAGTTTACACTTTCAAGATTGGTGCAGAAGAGGAAGCAAGGAAATTATAAAGTGTAGCTGGGGAAGGGGGAAGGGGGAAGGAAGAGGAGGACAAAAGATGGCACTGAAAATAGTGATTGATGATAAAGAAAACAGAAAAAGAAAAACAGACAGAGAGAGAGAAAAAGGAAGTCAAGGTGCAAGTTGCAGGACAATGATTTGAAGGACTTCTTGGTAAGGGTGTGGTGCATCAAGCATTGCAAGATAACTGCATCTTCCAGGCAAGGGTTTCATGGAAGTTGAAGGTTAGGAGGAAGGGGAAAAGGCAAGGAAAGCGAGCCGAGGTGAAGAGGTGGGCAAGGGGGGGCAAGTGAGGAGTGAACAAGGTGGGGAAATAGTGTGCAATGGGCACCTACAAGATGAACTTGCCCAAAAAAAACCCAAGGAAAATAGCAGCGATGACAACGATGAGGGAAGGAAAGGAGGCCGTTGGGATCTCCTTCGAAATGATCTGGGTCTTTGTGCCCATCGCCGAGGAGCTGCCAGTCTGGCTAAGCTTATGGGGACGAACACCATCCTCCTCCTGGGAAGCAAACACGATGTACAATGAAAGATTAAGGCAACCAAAGAGTGGTGCATTGTAGACAAATTGTTCAAGGTACAATTTCCATTTGAATACCCAACTCCCCCAAAATCTCCAAATGAGTTATTCAACGAAATGTAGTCAAGATGGAAATACTGGTCTGTCTGACCATAAAACCCATCCAAATCTACACGAATACATGCCTTGCGGGTGCCTACTGAATTGACCAGACCTCAATACCAGCCAACTCACAGAGGTTGGGCTGTTGTTGAAGTAATACCGAGATTTGCCAATAGATGTCATGTGTGGTTTTCGTTGCCCAAAAATTGACGTTTGGAGCAAATAACTCAAAGTTAAGATTAACCACCAAGAAGAATATTGAGATCACAAAATGTTTGGCAGCAGGGTTGAAACTTGATAAAATGAAAGCTGGAATTTTTTATACCCATCTCTCAAACAATGCACTAGAGCAGGCAAAATGTTTGTCTGATCAGGAAACAATACTGTGTTTTGGTTTCCAACAAAATATGCTATTCCCACACTAACAAGTTGTTGACATGTTCTACGAACATCAACTGTGGTTTTACAGCTTCGGTATGCACTCCTGTAAGACGGGAAAACCTGTAATGTACCCTTGGGCAGAATGCACAGCTAAAAGGGGATGCAATGAGGTCATATCTTGTGTATCATTTCATTGACACAGGTTTCATGTGATGTGAAGCATTTGAACCTTTTCTGCAAGGGAAGTGTTGTGGACAGAACCACAACACAATGGTCATTGTCCCATTTTCACTCTGGTATGCCAAGGGTGTTTCAAAACCATTGATATATACTTACCCATTCACAGGAATTAATTTTTGCCATGTGATTGCGAGTTTGGAGCAATTGTAAAGATGAAACGGAAGAAGGAAAAAGTTGAGATGTACAAGAGATGATAGATACCAAATTTGAAATGAAGTATACCATAATATGATCAAAAACTACAAAGATAATCTTATGAAGCAGTTTAACATTATTGTCACGAAAAACAAGGAAAAGTTCAAGGTCAGTGATTACAAGAGGTTCCACTTTTTGGCTGCTCACAAGTATACATACAGTCAATGCATCGATAAACATACCTGTGATGTTTTAAAAATGGAGTTTCCCATTCTGAAAGCAAATGTGAAACCAACATTGCAAACAAAGCCCCTCTCTACACAAGAATGGTCCCCTGTCAAGAAGCCCAAACTGAATGATTGCAAATCATTTTTCAAATACATTGGGAGGTCGGCTATCGAGTACATAAGCAATATACTAGTGAAGCTTGGTGCCGGTGACGATTAGAATTCAGACACAAATCTGTAAACTGCAAGAGAACTGAACTGAAGCCTTAACATTGATTTGACTGATGAAAAAGGCCAAAATATACGATGACAAATCACCTTTGAGCAACATGAAACCGTGTTCGTGAGTTTTTAATTTTGCAGAGCAGGCACAAGACCCATGACAATCTGAACGACGTTAACCATGTGAAATCCCAGCAGACATTTGAATTGAGAGAAAATAACTGGCAGTGTCACCAGAACTGAAGAGAAACAAGCATCAAAAACATATTTGATTACAAACTAAGGTTTAAGAACCTGGTGTAAATCATAAGCCAATGGAACCAATGTACCACTGTATAGAACCAATGGAAAGGCAGATTGTAAATATGACTGGGAAGTATGGCAAAGCACATCAAATCAATAGTTCATTGAATGCAGAGATTAATAAATTGATAGGCTCCTGGAGCATTGGATTTTTATATTCATTCCAATTTACAGCCGTGGCATCACTCTCCATATGCTGGTACCAGCTTTCCATATTTCTTTAGCGGCACAGAGACGGTGCATCAAGCTCTGCTTTAACCAAGCTTCCATGTTTCGGGAAACAGTGAACTTCATCTGCTTTTGAAATTGGCTTCAAATAACAAAGCATATTTTGTTGAATTGTGGATGCTGAAGTACAGTGCTGTGGGTGCGAACTCACAGTTGTATGTGTACAGCATATGCATTCTTTGTGCGCTCTGGTACTGTAATCTCTCAAAGGGCAAATATATTCGCACGTTGGAAATACGCGCTTCTCCATTGTTGCGAGAAATGCACGAAAATTGATGCAGCACAAAAATTTCCACTTCGACAGTATTCCGATGATTAATAAACAGAACCCATTCACAACAGTAAAGAAAACCGTGCCATATTCTCTCAGTTAATGAACAGTTTTATTTTATTGCCATCTCGTGTCATGTCAGTAATGAGACTGCATGTGCAACAGTAACAAAAATCAGGTGAGAAAAGTCGATCAAGTGGAGTCTATTTCAATGACAACTCAACTCCAATATCTTTGGTCTTCCTCAGTTACTTTATTAATGGGTATGCGATAATAATCTTAAAGGATAGTACAGATGACATAGCCATGTAACTCCTGGAAAAATATATCAGATATGGAAATATTCCTCTTATATTGGTGAGGTTTCTTCAGATTGCCCCCCCACTCCCCTCCAAAAAAGTAGCAACAGATTTGGGCTGTTATTGAAGTCAAGCATTCAAATATCAGTCATAAATGCTGAGACACAATATCAAACCATCTCTTTGCTGATGACTCCACCTTCTGTCTTCCCATCTGTCATCCCTCAGATCGGCAAGCAGCAGCCTCTTCACTCGCTGCAGATCTGGATAAAAAGCACAAGCTGCTCCAACATGTGGAACATGTCTTTCAATATTGACAAATCTCACTCTCTCACGATGTCTCTCCAAAAGGACCATCTGGAACCCCCCCCCCCACCACCCTTCCCCATCTACTTTCTCAACAATTCTCTTGAAGAAGTCTTTTCGTTCAAACTTCTGGGCCTCACCATTTGCCATGATCCTTCCTGGGAAAGACATTTCCAAGCTGGCCTCGAAAGCCGACTGGGCATCCTCTGTCGTACAAAGTCCTTCCCTGGCCTACCTGAGCTCCTGACCATGTACAAAGCCTTCATCCGCAGCCTGATGGACAACTGCTCTCCCCTCTGGACTAGTGGTCCTGCCCCTCACCTTTCTCGGTTTCACGCTGTGGAAACCAAGGCATTTCGGATCATTGGTATCTCCCACGATGAGGCTGTCTTTGGGTCTCTCACCGCAGGCAGGTCGGTGGTCTTTGTCTTCTACCGTCCCCTCTCCAGCCTCGCCACCCCCCCTGCTTTGTCTGCGATATATGTTGTTGTTGACGCGTTTTACGAACATGTAGAACTACGAACACCCCACCTTCTAACATCAAGATGTGCTCCAGATTCTGCAACCAGTCCAGACGGCATCAGCCCACGTGTCCTAAAAACCTGCCCTGCTACTCTTGCTCATCCTCTCATTTGCTCAAGGTCATCCGCCATCTGCTTGGAAATCTGCAAACATTACCGCCCTGCATGCAAAAGGTGCAAAAAACAGATCCCTGCAACTACAAACAATCAACCTTCACCAAATCATCAGTAAGGTTATGGAATCCATCATCGCTTCAGATATTAAATCCTTCCTCTTCTCCAATGGTTTGATTTCCGATCATCAATTTTTTTTCAGACCAGGTCACTCCACCCTGGATATGCTGCTTCTACTCTCCCAACAATGGATGGAGATCCTCAATGCCAGACATGAAATCAGAGCCATATCGTGTGCTTTTGACACAGTCTGGCACCCTGCCCTGCTCACCAAACTCTCTTCCTATGGTATCCAAGGACACCTCCACTTATGGTTCGCAGACTTCCTCTCCTGTCGCAACCAACGTGTGGCCCCTAATGGAGTTCCCTCATCCCCTCTTCGTTGTCCAGGCTGGAGTTCCTCAAGGCAGTCTTCTGGGCCCTGTTCTTTTTCTGGTTTTCATAAATGATCTCTCCGACTCTGGAAAATCCTCTTTATCACTTTGCTGATGACTCCACCCTCTGCTGTACCATCTGTCACCACTCAGATCAACAAGCAGCAGCCTATTCATTCTCTGCAGATCTGGATAAAATGACAAGCAGGCCAACACGTGGAGCATGTCCTTCAACCCTGACAAATCTTACACTATCACTATGTCTCTCTGAAAGGACCGCTTGGACCCCCCCCCCCCATCTCCTTTCTCAACAATCCTCTTGAAGTCCTTTCATTCAAGCTTCTGGGTCTCACTGTCTGTCATGTCATTGGTATCGCCCACGACGAGGCTGTCTTTGGGTCTCTCACTCTCTCACCGCAGGTAGGCCAGTAGTCTTTCTGTTTTCTACCATCTCCTTTCCATCCTCACCACCTCCCCCCCACTCTTTCTGATATATGTCCCCCCCCCCCAATATTTCCACCAGCAACCCCCTTCTGGTAAAACTACCAGAATCAAGAATCACTGCTTACCTTCACGCTTTCATTCCTCATTTTTTTCCCACCTTTGGAGAAAACTCCCACTCTTCCCTGTCAAAGTCGTGACGTTGACCTCGACATTGGACGACCTTGAAAGTTTATATCGTTGTGCATGTTTCATCGACCTCTATCCATTCCACTATTGGTTATTTGTCTCCACTCGGCTTGATTGTGGACGGACGGACAGACTTCGAGACTGGGGTTATTAGGTCATCTCTACTGAGATGATAGAGATGACCTAAAAACAAGCAAACAAACATACACACACTGATCAAGCAAGGTCGAGAATCTGGGGAAAGCAATCAATTTCATTCAATTCAACTAACTTTTTGTCCAATTTATTTTAATGTAATATTTTAAATATTTAAATTAAATTTTATTACATATAAATTGAATTACCTTTTAATCAATTCAAATAATAAAAATTTGCATTTTACATGTCACCAGTTGTTGCTTCTTTTTGGCAGGATGAGAGGACAATTTGCCATAGATTTATCAATGAGCTGATAAGACGGACTTGATGATATGAAACTGTGGATTGTCAACTATGAGTGACTTTCCAATAATAATTTATTATAATAAAATTTAAATTTGCCAATGCCTGTGCGATTGTATCTATGGACTGTGCAATTGCTCAATTTATGTGCGATTGTATCTGTATCTATGGGTCATATTTAAATGTTTCCCCAAAGAACTCCAATGGAAAATAAGCTGATGCAATCAGCTTTTTTGGGCTATCCTTGGTCAAAAATAAATAAATAAAACAAAATAAAAATCGTTTAGCTTTTATTATACGTATTTAAATTTATTTTGCTTTAAATATTTTGTATTTTTCTGTCATACCCTCTGTACTCCATAATCACACATATATAATCCGTTACCATGTACAATTCATACAATACATTTTTTTCAGATAAAATTATCAAGAAAATACCAATTTATATGTATAACCCACACCCTGATGATCAACTCCAGCAAAAATGAACTTCATCGAATGAATGGAAATTTAGTTAACTTAAAAGCAGTGTTTTGCCAATATATGCAGAGAGCCATTTTAGATGGTGTTTAATTGAACATAACAGATGACTTCAACCTTGTATGAAACACAATATGATTAATGACGTGGCATGTTTAATGTTCCTAGCAACGATAACCGAGTGATATGTGATGTCTATCAGATCAGCAAAGTAAGAGCTCGTGAGTAACTCTGAAGTCATCAGTAAGTCGTGAGCTTACGGTAATTCTAAAGCAGTCTTGTGCTGCAATGCACATGTTAAACCCTCAGCATTTTTGCCACTATGGCAGTGTATATCTTTTAAAGTTTTGATAAAAGGTTTTAAAAGCAAACCAATGTATTATTACCAAGCAATTATAATTCTTCTATCAAAATTTTTATTCCAAACAAAAATAAAATAAAAAAAAAGATACGTTCAATGTTGCACAATATATCCACCATTTAAAATGCAACCATATTGTTGCATTTTAAAGATAGCAGCACCCAGTAACAAATGTTGATCTTATGTCAGTGCGAGAAACCTGGAGAAATCGAGCTTTCACTTTAGTTCTTGTGGATAGTACACAAGATCTTGTGGATCACCCCAAATGGTGATCAGATATTTCTGGGAATTAAGTGTGGCTTATACATGGGTGATTGCAGTATTTCTTCATGTTGGGGTTACTGAAGAAGAAGAAAAAATATTAAAAAGTCAAAATCAATGAAAAACTTTGTGGAGTCAGTAGCTCTGTGGCCTCGATCGAGGTCAATTTTAGGCAATGCTCAAAAATGTTATTTTTTTAATACGGCACCTTTACCAATAACATAGATTAGTTAGTACTGTATATTTTGTAAACCCTCATCAGTAACGGTCACCTTCACTTTTTACCCTTTCTTGCATCAGCTTTTGGTGAAGAAAAAAAAAGTGCCCTCAATTAACTTGTGAGCCCTACAATCAATAAGAAGAAAAACAACAACTAATTAAATAGCTAAAGAACCAAGCTGCATACAGACATGTTTGATGTTTGCTTTTGAATCTCTCAATCAAAGAGCAGAGGTCTTAACTTGCAAAACTTCAACCCTGCTTACCAACACAAGGCATTCCGATACAAATCAAATCATATAATTTATGACACCATCCACGTTTACCCAAGCTCCAACAATCGTATGGTGTACTTTCAAATCACCCCAGATCCCATGCTCACCCCAAGCCGTCGGTTTTCCTCCCGGAGTTTCTGCATTTCGGCATGCAGTTTCTTGTTCTCCTCAAGCAGTTTGCGTGCTTCATTATCATCAAGCGCAGCACTAAGGGGTTTCCCGACGTTCAGCACACCGTCTGCCTTGGCAGCGGTTAACCCACCTGCCACCATTGCTTTCACTTCACCTTCAACCTGTATACCAAGAGTGCATGTTAATAAAATCAAATTATAATTTCAGTTTTGATCAAAGGGCCTTCAAGCCTAAGAAAATGATGTTCGTGACACACCTCGATTTGATATTTAAAGACATTGATTGCTAAAAAGTTTTGCTATTTTACAAATTTTGATAATTAAAATGAAAATAGCACCCTATATTGTGTAATCATGGAGAAGTCCATATAATTAGATGGGGAATTACTTCTCATCTGAGGTTGCAGATCTTACATCTTATCTCTGGTTGCAGACCATAGCTGTTTAAAGTCTTCTGCATCAATTTAGAAGCAATCACCAATTATCCTAAAAAGGTGGTTTCTCATCAACATTGCTGAAGAGCAACTTGGCAAGGATAGTCTTCCCCTTTCCTATAAACACACTCACGGAGGCACACTTAGAATCAGTCAGGGAGTGCACACCAATCAGCGTGCTTGCTTTTTCCTCACCAAAGGCATGGCTCATCTCCGATATGTCCATTGTTCTCAATGTATTACCCTTGCCGGTGTGAAAAAAACAGAATACCTGCCCTGATAGTCGAGTCAAAATAAAAGTGCCAAAAAAACGTCTGCTTTTGAACTTTTGATGATTACACTGAGTAGTTGAGGAAACCAGGGAAGAGGTAGGAACAATGGAGCAGCAGGTGTGTATCAGGTTCCTGATGACACTTCAATTCTGGTACAGGTTGGCTATTAAGCTCACCCTCAAAAGAAGACAACACATCGCATTCCTCTCCTCAAGTGATTATATATCCCTCTATACCCTTCAACATATTAGGTGACACTTGCTTCTATGTATTGGACATGAACTCCACCAAATTTTCTTTATTGTTATTTCAAAAGAAAAAAATATTACACCAATTGTGACTATCTTGTACCCACACCTTGTTTTTTGTATCCCATGTCAAGGCTCGTGTAAGAGCTAATACACAGAAACGTATAACAAGGCAGGAGACAAGAGGGGTGGGAGAGGGAAGCACAAAACAGTGGGAAACAAAGACAATAAGAGATCTGTGAAAGGGAGAGGGATGGGGGTGGGGTACACGGGGTAAAGAAGATGGTACTACAGGGACTTCATGCTACGACTGTCATCAACTATCTAGTTTGAGTGAACTGGGATATTTTCCATTGGTAGCACCCCAGAGATAGATACCAAATAATGCAGTGGTGTCAATTTGGAATCATTGTACAGGAAGCCACTTTCACTTCTTATGGAAGGTGTAGAGGTCCAAGGCAGTAAAACAGAATGCCCTTCATGTCTGCATTCCTCACTTTACTGAGAACGATTCATGGAGCCAAAAGGTCACGAAATGCCCACAAACTCATGCGCTTCCCCCTTACTGTGATGGGGGATAAGTCTTTACCCTGGTTGGTAAATGTAAGCAACTTCTTTTTCAACATGTCAAAGAAGTCTGTCTGGTCAGCTTGTAACCTCCCCCTTGCGCAATTCAAGGCAAGCCGCATCTCCAATCTGCCAATCCTTCAGGGCAGCACAAACTTTGTCCGATGCAATAGTACCAAATGAGATGCGCAACATGTCCTTTCCTTCATTTTCAAAAGGATTAACTTAATCATGTTACCAATGGTATCATTAACCCTGTGTGGCACTGTTGAGTACAGGATGTATCCAGATTTTTGCACAATCTTCCTCATTCAGGTATTTTACCAACCAATTCTCAATATTTGTTTGTGTAACCAATGCCATTGCTGACCTGCTCCTTTCTTTATAGTAAAGCCTGTCAGGCCTCCCTTTGACTTGGAATTGTGGTTACAAGTTCGTTCTATTGGCTGATCACAGGACAACTGGGCAAAACCATACTTGTCTAACAGTTAAACAGCCAAGCCACCCATTATGAACTGAAAACATGCATCTCTCTGGGTGCGTTGTTTGCAATGCACACATTTACAGACAGTTGGCAGATCCGTACCTTGCATAGTTTACCCTCTCTTAGGCACACACCGAAGACAGTATGATTCTTATGCCTAACATGCAGTTTCTAGTCCCATTCTCGGCTTGTTTGGATGACCAAAAGGAACACATGGACCATGACAACCAGGAACACAAGCATACGATCTCCAAAAAGCAAAGATTTTGCTCTCATTACCTTTACTGACATATTCCTGGGATTACTTCTCAACAAGGGCATATTCTTCACTTCAGAGCTTATTGAAGTCATCACAAAGACCAAAAAAAATTGCATCTTTTGCAGTACGACATTTGTCGACTTTGCTGCATCGATGGAAGAAACTGCTAAGACGTGTGGAGGAAAAGACCAGATGAAATGACAGGCAATCTGATCATTATCAAATGGTCACTTTTGTGATCACAACCTTTCAACCATGATTAGATCACGCCTGGTGGACATGCCATTGGAGATTCAAAGTATTTTGTTTGGAAAAACTGGGGGAAGCCTGTAATTCAATGCAGCTATCATAAAACAGTCCATGGCAACCAGCAGCGCAACGCCACAGCCACTACTCACGGCTGTTCTGCCTCCAGTAACTCACACCTTCCCTTGCGGCTCTGAACCGGTGTTAAAGGCCCAGTCACACCTTGACGTTTTAGCCAGCTTATGCCGATTTTTGGAAAATTTGTCTAAAAACGCTGGTACACGTCGAACACGTTATGGGTAAGTTTTGATAACATTGAGAGCACGCTGAAAAACACTGCCATACATCGTTGTACGCTGGCTTTAAACATTGTACTTTTCGGTTGTCCTCAAATTTTCCATGCTTGAAATTTTAAGACTGATGCCAGCGTATGACTCACATTCCGCATAACGCTGGCCATAAGTTGTAGGCACGTCACGCGATCGTTGACACACGTTACTTGTAAGTTACTCATAAGTCGAAACACGTCGAGGTAATGTTTAGCGTACCCGAAACTTATTTCTAACGTATGAGTAACGTGTTGTACTCACGTTACGCGATCGGTGACACACATTACTTGTAAGGTGCTTATAAGTCGAAACACATCAAGGTAATGGTTAGCGTCAGTGTTCTAGACTTCCTGGTTTTATTTTACTTTATTTTTTTCTTCCTTCCTTCGGTATGATGGTGATTTTGACACTTCGATTTCTGGTGCGGTTATAATATAATATAATTAATAGGCTGCCGCTCAAAGATTTAAATCATAACCGCACTGTACACTGAACACCGTCATACCGAAGAAAAAAAAAAAAACCGTAAGTCTGGAACACCAATGCTAACCATTACCTTGACGCGTTTCGACGTACGAGCACCTTTCAAGTAACGTGTGTCGATGTGTGTCAACGATCGCATATCGTGCGTACATCTTATTCCCATCGCATGCCGAGCGTGTGTCATACGGCAAGTAAGTCGTAAAATTTTCAACATGTTTAAAATTACAAGACGTACTCCATTTAATACGACGTATGCTAGCGTACTTTAGCGTTCTATTCACGCATACCAAACTTACCCATACCGTATTCGACGTGCGCCAGCGTTTTAGACACATTTTTCAGAGGTCGGCATACGCTGGCAAGATCGCCAAGGTGTGACTGCGATGTTGACACTTCCATTTCTGCGGCGGTAATGATGTGAATCGTTGTGCGGCAGCCTTTTCATAGCCTACGCCACGTCATCGTCGGCGATGCGTGCAGCGCGCTATGCCGAAGTTAGACTATCGTTGGGCATAGGTTGTGAAGGCCGACAACAGGTTCAGCATTCGTTGGTACAAGTTATCTATAACACAACGAAACGTTCTGTGTCCGTTACTAATACGTTATGCATAAGACCAAGTCGTTATGAATACGTCCGAATCTTGAAAAAAACATCAAAAGTTCAACGTAAGCCAGCGTTTTACATACATTTTAATACGTTGCCATTGTTGGCTAAAACGTCAAGGTGTGACTGGGCCTTAAGCACCAAACTTGACAACTGCGACCTCACAACCACGGTGTTCAGGCCTTGCAATTTGGAGCGGTGAGATCACGATAGATTCAACACAATGGTCTTCAAATAAATTGATTGGAAATACATGAATTACCAAATGATTGAAAAGGACTGAATTAAGACGAAGACAGATTCACTTATATATTTAAAAACAAATAAACAAACAAACAAACAAATAAATAAATAAATAAAGCAAAAAAATTGTGACAGTCGCTCTTCCGGTTGCCGGGTACGAGTCCGACAAGTGGTATCAACATGACCACGATGGTCGATCGCTTTGGGGGTCTTCCTTCGGACCATATGTTTCAAAGCCACAATATCGTGAGAATTGGAAGTCCGAATCCAGAGTGCGACACCAATGACTGGTTGCACATCCTATACAAATGAGGCCGAGTAAGCCTGACGTGCGACACAATCCGAGTGTACAGTGTTTACTCACCGTAGCTAATTATCCCTCAACAGGTCTTCCTTAACCCTTTGTTAGTCTGCTGTGTCATTCAAACGTGGTTAGTCTGGTGGGGTGTATACACACCCCAATGTGAAAATGCATATAATGTTACTATTTCTTAAAAATGTAAAATAAATGCAGGGTGCTAAAACACCCCATGGGACTAACGAAGGGTTAATCACCTCAGGAGAACTACCAGAATTTACCGAGATCAGGTATATTTATAAAGGGAAACAATGGGTACGGGCAGGTATTACAAGAATAAATTGGAGAGTTCGTAGAACACGATACCCCACGCAGTGTTAAGTATATAGTCCTTCAATTAAAAAAAAATATGGTTAAAAAAGAAATACGGAAATTTAGCGCTACTTAAGCAGTCTGATACACCACCCTTGTACATTCATAAGACGCTGAGTCACAATTTTAGGAGATGGAGGCTTTATTGATCACCATAGAACACAGCGTCAATCGGCATCACATTGTGCATAGCCACATTGGCGGTCTCTCCTTCACCCCGATATGCACTCTCACACAGAGAACGCCCTCTCATGCTATGTCAATCGACATATAGCATGGCTCTTGGAAGTATGATGAAAGTGATTTGTGTTCGAGTGTTCAAGTATATACAGTAATTAAATTTAAAGAAAAGGTTTAAAGGCGTATAAATTAATTCATTCCGGGTTTTACCTAGTGTCTATTAAATCACCCCAACATTATCGTACATGAGCTTTTTTTGTACTTGCTGTTTGTGTTTGTAAAAAAAACTGAAGTTTCTTGTTTGGAATGATTTTCAATTTTGTTTGCTGCCAGGCAGGCAGGCAGAGTGAAAAATATAAACACACTCCTCTCTGAGCATTGTGATAATGACTATTTCAAAGCCAAAGGACTCTTGAACAGCAAACTTGTCTGCCTATTCTTGTTCCGATTTGTGTTCAAAATAGAATATTTGATTTAAATAAATTGTTCCTCGATCATAAACTGATAAGATGGACAGACAGACCTGAACCAATTGCTTAACACTGCTTTTTGCATTGTATGCATGGGGCAATTAATGATGCAACCAACACAATACAATCAGAACATAATAAATAAACCCTTACCCAATACCGATCATACTACTTTACAAATACGGAACAGCGCATCTCCGCAGGTAACGCAACTCCGCGCCCACGGTAACAAATACGGAACAGGATACTTTAATTATCCTATGCCTCATCAGTCACGTCCAATTATCCGATGCTAATCCTAAACCCAGTCATGCCACAGGAGACAGACAAGACAAGAAATACCCGAGCCGTGCCAGCGTGGCACAGCTGTTAAAGATGCAGGTCGAGTCCCCTCACAGACCCAATCAGCAAAGCACCATCCCAGGACTTGAGAACACAGACATGAGGATGATGAGATGCATGGCTGGCTGAGTGGGGGTGTTGTGCCGCAGGACAGCCTGACAATGACGGTGAAGCCTTCTATGGCGATCAGTCTTGGAAACTCCTTTGAGCCTCTTCTGAGAAACTGCTGTTAAGCCAATTCCAGGAAACTCATTTTCACCCCCTAACTCAGGACCCTAAGATCCCAAGCCAGCCACCTTAACCGCAAAGCCAACACACCAGGCTTACTCAAACAACTCTGAGGCATTTCTCTCTGGCTAATGGCACACTATGTTCTCCTTCAAACTGCCACGTCCAGGCCTCAGATGCTTTAAATACTAGAGTAGCTCATGGTGGTTTTGTATGCACTTGCATGTCCAGAGCTAAACTCTTCAAAAATCATCTAATTGAAGGTCATTGAACAATTTTTGGTTGGTAACACATTTGCCACTGATGGCGAAATAGGTGAAATGGCCACGCTCCTTTTTAAGCAAAGTACTACCACCCGCTATTACTGTATCTCCAGAACCGTTGGACCGAGAAGGTTGTGTGACCACGCAAAATGTTCGGAATGTCCACATTATGGGGGGTCAGTAATACATTTCCATGTCCAAAAGTCAATGTTTTTTAAGATATTTGCCAAAAACTGATTTCAGCATGGTATGCACGACAGTTCTGACCCTTTATTATATTACCTGTTGTAATTTTGCACATTGTCCATATTTTAGAGTTTAATTATGTGGATTTCTACACTTTTTGCCTTTACTACAGCCACAAAACACCACACATTTTATGCTCATTCCTCTGCAAGTGCACGTCTTGGTACTCATACATGATGTTGGACATTTGCATGGAGGGGGCAGGTCATCGGGCCTGCACGGTACTGGCAGTATCACAGGTGTAATTCCAATATCTGTTGCTTTATAACCATACTGGCGTGGATCTGGTTTGGTGACTGCAGGATTTGGAGCTTGTAACCACATCTTACATTGCAGATATGCTCCCTTTATGTGTTCTCGTAGCGTTGAAGAACAGCACAAAAGCTGGTTGAAGTCGAGCTGGTTCTTGGAATTGTGGTACTGCTCCCAGCGATACTCATCGAATGTGGAACAGTCGGTCTTCTTTAATCCAGACACAAGGAATTTTTCAGCATTACTTATCATCTGTGGTGACAGTTCCTCTACACCAAACCCTTCCAGTAGGGAGAGATCCATGGATGCTTTCATGCCAGACAGTTTTGGACCCACCTTGCTGGTACTGTCACACCCGCTAAGTGCATGAATGGCTGGGAGACACAACACCAAATTGTTGTCCAGTTGATCAACTAACAGGTGGACTGGTACAGTTTTCTTGTTTTTCCAGTTACCAAGCTTTACAAACAGCTTTTGTAGTTGCCAGGTTTTCTTGAAGTGGAAGATGAGGTTGACAAAGACATCTGTGTCAGGTGAGTCAACCAAGACTGATTGAACCCCGTGTTTCACAATACCATCATTAATATGGAACATTATTCTGTCATCGGCTTCTTCTTGGTTGCTTGAGAGCTCTGCGATCTGTGTTTCAGTGCCAGCTAACAGTTTCCTACACTCACCCCCATATACTCCTCCAAAGATAATTTCCTTTTCTGACACAAAATTCTGCAGCATCCATTTGAAGACGTACTCCTGCAATCTTACTTTGTTCAACATTGAGCTCCAAAACATATCAAGATCGACAGGGAGTTTCTAATTGTCAGACCTAATGGTGATAGTGATTTCTTCAGAAGAACTTCTCTGTGCATGTTCCATTTGCTTGATTGATGATTTTTGATAAACATCAAAAATAATGTCTATTCTTGTGGACTCAGAACCTTCAGCAAAAATGCTGTTGGAAAGACTCTCAGCCAATTGCCAAAATGTGTCAAGGCCCATCTTTTTCATTGGTAGTTTTCGCACAAGTGCCATGAAGTCCACTATTGTCATCTGAGCATCACATTTGACATTCCTTTTCTCCTCTGGAAGTTGATTGACTAGTTCTCTCGATAAGGAGGCTTTATCAGGCTTCTTCAATCTGATGCCATCTTTACATTCAGTGGTGAGGAACTGGGATGTGCTGGTCACTTCATACTTCAGGAGCTCTAGCATGCTGTACCCTCTTTTCTCTGGCATAATCAATGTACCTAATCGTTTCTGCAGCATCTTTTTTGCCATCGATTTCTTCACTGTGGACGGTGCAGAAGCATGCTTCACGAAAACATTCTTGCAGTTAGTAGGTATTGTGTCATGTAGGTGTTTCTCCTTATTCCGGAATCTGGTCTCAACAAACTCTTGATAACTCTTCTCACCAGTTTCCAGGCATTCAAGTAATCCGTCAACAACCTCCTGGGGTATATCAGCTCCAGTAGAGATGTTGTGAAGTCTGATCCCAGTGCTGAATGGATTGTTGATGGATTTTATGTAATCCAAAAGTGTCCTTGCGCGTTCATGGCTAATCTTCGCAGAACTTGGATTGAACTCATAGTGTAGGTTCAGTTCACTATACGAGTATCGTTGGGAGCAGTACCACAACTCCAAGAAAGAGCTCGATTTCAACCAGCTTGTGTGCTGTTCTTCAACGCATCGAGAACACATAAAGGGAGCATATCTACAGTGTAAGATTTGATTACACGCTCCAAATCCTGCAGTCACCAAACCAGATCCACGCCAGTATGGTTACAAAGCAACAGATGTTGGAATTACACCTGTGATACTGCCAGTACCGGGCAGGCCCGATGACCTGCCCCCTCCATGCAAATGTCCAACATCATGTATGAGTACCAAGACGTGCACTTGCAGAGGAATGAACATAAAATGTGTGGTGTTTTGTGGCTGTAGTAAAGGCAAAAAGTGTAGAAATCCACATAATTAAACTCTAAAATATGGACAATGTGCAAAATTACAACAGGTAATATAATAAGGGGTCAGAACTGTAGTGCATACCATGTTGAAATCAGTTTTTGGCAAATATCTTAAAAACCATTGACTTTTGGACATGGAAATGTATTACTGAACCTCCATAATGTGGCCATTCCAAACATTTTGAGTGGTCACACAACCTTCTAGGTCCAACGGTTCTGGAGATACAGTAATGGCGGGTGGTAGTACTACACTTAAAAAGGGGCGTGGCCATTTCACCGTCAGTGGCAAATGTGTTCCCAACCAAAAATTGTTCAATGAACTTCAATTAGATGATTTTTGAAGAGTTTAGCTCTGGACATATAAGTGCATACAAAACCACCATGATTTACTGGAGTAAAAAGAACATTAATGACTCATTCCAAAGGGGGAAGAAAAAAAAAATCCTTAAATATGTCAAAAGGGATGGCTGTTTTAAAAACATTAAAATGGGTCGGACGCCTCTATCCATAACATAAAAATGATGCATGTCTTAATCTTAACTCCCACTACAAATCATTTCCACAACAACATGAAACACGTACAATAGACAGACAGAGTATATCTAAAAACTTACTTAATTCTAAGTTTTCAAAAAAAATAATAATAATAATAACAAGCCGGTAGGCGACGAGGGATCCGCTAGGATCGAAGCGCTGGATACGATGCTTTTCATTCTGATCGATCCACCGACGAAGATTCATTGCCAAGACGTATTGGTTCACATACAATTGTTCCTCTGCCTGGCAAGATTTTTCCTATTGCGTATTTTGCCAACTGGCACTCCTTGAGTGGAGATGGAGGAAAGTGTAAATGACAAAAAATGATCTAGCAACCATGTTCTATCACCATGCCAAAACGCAATTGTCTACATCCAACAATTTCGCCTTGGTGATTTTTCACTTGGCATATTCTCGCAACTGGCACCCTTCGGAGTGGAGATGGAGGAAAGTTTAAATGACAAAAAATGTTCTATCAACCATGCTCTATCACCATGTCAAGACGTATTAGTTTACACTTATCCGTTTAGCCTTGGCGATTTTTCCCTTTGCAGATGTTTGCTAACTTCCGGCAATGGCTCGAAAACCGGAAGTCGGAGGTCAATCACGTAGGAAAACTTTTTGTAGTTCTTGAATAGCTCTATCACGTGGTGCAATAAAATCGCTATCGAAATCCTACCACTGCAGCGCTAGGGACGAATTAAGTAAAAAATGACGGTAAATAGACACCCTATTTTTGAAGGACTACCATTTGAAAAATAAAACCGAAATCAAAAAATCGGCTCGAGTAAAATTTTCTAAATATCTTGAAGTGTTTAATTCCGAAGTCTCGTTTCTCCACATTCAAAACTGTAGGACAAGTATTGAAAATAGTGAGCGTAGGTCGAGAAAAAGTATTTTTTCAAATTTTGCGTATTTCAGCCCCGACACCCTTGGTGATTGAATCTGGAAAAATGCTGCGGTTCAATTTTGTAGTAGTTATTAAACTCTATCCATACACCGAATTTGAACGTTCCGCCGTCGACGATTTCCGAGGTCAAGGTCACTTAACATATTCCCTGTTTCACCACCTTTCCGCATTCAGAGGGCTATGAGAGATAGAAAAGGGCATTCGGAGGGAAACTATGAGAGATAGAGGAACGTTATGCCGTCGCGATAACTAGATGGGGATGCAAGGAATAGGCAGGAGTTGGTCCGGTCGCTCTACCTATCATAGAAGCCACGCTACGTCAGTTACCGTTTGGGTTCTTAAAACACGGTTTTTCGGCCGCTGCATAGCAACGGGTGGTTGCTTAGCAACTAAATTCAAACGCGCACACTCCCATCCCATATGGCACCTGTTCGCCAAGTTTCAATGAAATCGGTTTTGCTGGTTTGTGCTGTGGAGCCTCGCGTTGCAGACACACACACACACAAAACCCGACAATGGATATCTAGTGAATCCCAATGATAGATCTGTACGTGGATCGATTGGATATGATTTTGGAAATCAAAAAATATCTTTCACCGATCATTCAAACGTGTGTTTAGTCTTCTTGCACACAAACCCGACCGGAAGTGTGCACGACAACCAGAGCTCGTTAAATGTCACTCAAGCCTTCATCTCCAAACTGTTTGCCGATAGTTGACGTCATCCAGGAGACACACATCCAGCGTTACAACCAACCGCCTCATGAAAGTATTGTTGTGATTTTCACCTCTGCATAGTAAAATGATGAATCCTTAGTATAAACGGTAGTTATTTCATAGTATTTGCTGAGTTATGCAAATGATTGCATGTAAATAGATGTGCGTTGTGAATGTGTTAAAAGAGTCCATATATGTTCTTTTACCTCACACACCCTCTTCTTTAAACACTTTCATTGCTCAGAAACTTCTTCATCTCAGCTATCAAAAACTTTCCAACCAGTTTAAACCAGTCCGAGTGTGCCTCCTGATGGCACAGTGTGGTAGATGGTCAATCGATCATCATCAACGCCAACAGCACACCAAAACCCAGTATCGTAACCTAGGACCCCAACAGAGATCGGAGCACAGACCCACCAGTCAGGTGAGAGGAGAGAACCCCCAGCTCTCCACAACTCCTCCCATGAAAAACAGTTGGGGGCCGAAGAGAGAGAGAGAGATAGATAGAGAGAGTTAGATAGAGAGAGATAGATAGAGAGAGATAGAGAGATAGAGATACTTTATAAGGGAGTGAAACCAAGTTGTCTTTAAAGAAGAAAGAGCAGAGAGAAGAAGAAAGTGAGAAGAGAGAAACGAGCGTCTTGGAGAGTCTCGGCTTGTCTTTACCATCTTGCGCTCATCAGCGTCTGATCTGGACGCTACAAGCTAATGTTCCGGAGTCCACACTGTGTCCATCTTCTGATCTGGGGTCCATAGACATGTGGAATGGAGCCAGCGCCGGATCAAGACGGACCACAAGTAAAGAGACATTGGCTAAGCTGATGCAAGATGTGCTAGGACACGATTGGTCATCATATATCTATCTCTATCTCTATGTGTAAAAGTGTTCAGTGGCTGCATAAGGAATCCAATGGCAGGAATATTCATGTTGGGATAAGTGGGAATGTTAAATGCCCTGTAAATACAAGCTTAAAACCATTTTGTGTCCCGACGCCTCCTGTCCTGATGGTGGTGTATGGAAAATGTTGATGAGTTGATAAAGAAATTATTGGGCTAGAGATGAGAATGCATCACGTGACAATGATTCCACTCAGCCAATCGGTTAAGATCTGTTATGTGACTGTCGACATGATTCCCCGTTCGTAAGGCTGACCTCATTAGTAATGGCAATACGGCTGTGGACTTGAAGCTGGCTTGAGATTCGTGGTACGAAAGGTGATCATGGTCTTCAAAGACCCACCGTCTATATGGAGTTATTCAAATGGGAGCGAACCACAACAGTACCTTCGCTACAGCCGATTTGTTGTACTTTGGCATACACGGGCCTGGTCGGACACAACTACAACTACATTAGATTTAAGTTTTAGTGATACATTCCAAACACTCAAACCATGTGTTAAAGGCCCGGTCACACCTTGACATTTTAGCCAGTGATGGCAACGTATTAAAATGTATGTAAAACGCTGGCTTACGTTGAACTTTTGATGTTTTTTTTTAAAGATTCGGACGTATTCATAGCGACTTGGTCTTATGTATAACGCATTGGTAACGGACACAGAACGTTTCGTTGTGTTATAGATAACTTATACCAAAGAATGCTGAACCTGTTGTCGGCCTACACAACCGATGCCCAACGATAGTCTAACTTAGGCATAGCGCGTTGCACGCATCGTCGACGATGTCGTGACGTAGCCTATTAAAAGGCTGACGCACAACGATTCGAATCATAACTGCCGTAGAAATGAAAGTGTCAACATCGCGGTCACACCTTGGCGATCTTGCCAGCGTATGCTGACCTAAGAAAAATGTGTCGAAAACGTTGGGGCACGTCAAATACGGTATGGGTAAGTTTGGTATGCGCGAGTAGAACGCTAAATACGCTATCATACGTCGTAGTAAGTAGAGTACGTCAAGAAATTTTAAACATGTTCAAAATTTTACGACGTACTCGGCGTATGTCACACGTTCCGCATGCGATGGGGATAAGTTTTACACACGATATGTGGACGCTTACACACATCCACAAATGCTACTTATAAGCTACTCATAAGTCGAAACACGTCACGGTAATGTCTTTTTTACGCGAAACTTATTTCTAACTTATGTTTGACGTGCTTTGAACCAATTCTTTACGTAGTCCCAACACACATCGACGTATGTAGACTTATTCCAATGACGTCTTCCGGTCGACAAAAAAAAAAAAAATTAATGTGTTTCTAGCTTACAACTGCCATATAAAGACGTGTTCCCAGCGGTTTTGGGAATTGGAATATAAAAATGCTGCTCATAAAAGGGGAAACCCAACAGTGTTTGAGTCCTTTTTGAGTCGATGTCCATGTCAGCAGTAACAGTATCAGTATCAGTATTAGTATTAGTATAAGTAGTAGTTTGTTCATGTTGGCAGTAGTCGGTGAGTGTGAGGGGGAGGGTGTGGGTTATGATGGATCGTCCTTGCGTTTAACGATTTAAATGATAAACTCAACGATTTAAATGGCTGCATCTCCACTATTGAAAGTAGACGCTTGCGCTCAACAATTGGATTTTTTTACACTCAACGACTTTTAAACGGTACCACTCAGCTATTTTCATTGTTTACAATGAACGATTTAAATTGCTGTCACTCGCCTTTGTTTTTTGACGCTGGGGTTTGGAAATTTGAAGCGTTTCTTCTGAACGTGTTAAAACGCTCAAACTCGACTATTTTAAATAGACGCTGCCGATGGACAATTGGAATCATAGCCAAGCTAGACATCGAAGTGTGAACATCCTCGTCATGCCGAAGAAAAGTTTGAAGAATGCTGCAAATAAGTGTCCTGGCCGTGGCCGTGGACGCTGACGCAAGGACGATCCATTATACCGACGTCTTTCAGCCTATGAGTAACTTAAAAGTAACGTCTGTCGACGTGTGGCAACGATCGCGTAACGTGCCAACAACACGTTAATCATAGGTTAGAAATAAGTTTCGGGTACGCTAAACATTACCTCGGCGTGTCTCAACTTATGATTAACTTACAAGTAGCATGTGTTGACGTCTGTCAACGATCGCAGACCGTGCATACAACTTGTGGCCAGCGTAGCGGAACGTGTGAGTCATACGCCGGCATACGTCATGAAATTTCAAGCATGAAAAAATTTGAGGACAACCAAAAAGTACAACGTTTAAAGCCAGCGTACAACGACGTATGGCAGTGTTTTTCAGCATGCTCTCAATGTTATCAAAACTTACCCATAACGTATTCAACGTGTGCCAGCGTTTTAGAAAAAAAAATTCAAAAATCGGCATACGTTGGCTAAAACGTCAAGGTGTGACCGGGCCTTAAGCTCACTTCCACCAAGTATGTTGTCAAACTGAGCTGGCATGGAGGCCACAATGGCATTTGCTGCACAGGCAAGCGCCCGATGTAATGACACTCACTATTGGCCGATTTACGACTGGCCATTGTATTAATCACAATAGAGTCAATTCGTCACTGACGATCTGATAAGCCTTTTTCAAGTGTACTCGTGGACAAACATACCATTTTCTGTTTCAATTACAATCAAAACTGATGAATGAATCAAGCGCAAACTTACATTACACAAATGTAAAATATTCACCTTCTATGTGAAAATAAAGTAGACCCAAGAGGTGTATTAAGAAACTGCAAAAAAAATAAAATAAACCAATGTCACCCGCAGGGTGACCCGTATCTTGCCAAAAGGTGACCACGTGTGACTTCTTTAAGGTCACACTGAGGTGAACAGAGCTGCTATCCACCAGGAGCGACTCCTTGAGGAATATCTGCCTACGAGAGATTCCGATGAGAATCATTCTACAGAGTAACCATGAAAAATATGCGTTTGCCTCATAACGTCACCAAATGACGTCATAATGTCTCAAGCTTGACATATCTAGAAAGCACTCAGAGGTGTTCAATTTGAGGTACTACACGATATGGTTCCTAAAACTTGAAAATTTGACCTTGGGGTCAAATATGTTTGACCTGAGGTGCTAACCATGAAGGTCAAGGCCAATCGCCACCAAAAATTAATCAGCTGAGCGCCAGACCATGAATTATATTCCCATGAAGTTTGAAGACGATCCGATCAAAATTACTCAAAAAATAAGGGTTTCGTCGACTCCCCTGATTTGCGACAGTGACCTTGACCTTTTACCTTGACCTTCAAAATTTTATGCGCTGAAAGGGACCTCTATAGGCCTCTGATATGCGAAGTTACAAAAATTTCCAATGAAAACTGTGCTCTGCAGAGTGATTTATACATGATTACAGACCAAAAAAAAACAAAAAAAAACAAACAAACAAAAAAAAATATGAAGGTCAAGGCCAATCGCCACCAAAAATTAATCAGCTGAGCGCCAGACCATGAACTATATTCCCATGAAGTTTGAAGACGATCCGATCAAAATTACTCAAAAAATAAGGGTTTCGTCGACTCCCCTTATTTGCGCCAAAGTGACCTTGACCTTTGACCTTCAAAATTTTGTGCACTGAAAGGGACCTCTATAGGCCTCTGATATGTGAAGTTACAAAAATTTCCAATGATAACTGTGCTCTGCAGAATTTTTTATACGTGATTACAGACAAACAAAAAATATATATATATACACAAGCTGACTAACATATCTTGCAAAAACTTCGTTTTGGCAAGATAATAAAATAGCCATCCCACTGGTCTACTAAAGGTATGCATAGGAAAGTGGGAGAGGTTTAGGGGAAGAGAAGAGTGGTGGCAAGGGCATTTTAAACATTGATACAATGGTCAAGAAGTGTTAAGAGTGTTAAGCAAGATGATACAATGCTGAATAATAAAAATAAATAAAAACAAACAAACAACAATAAAAACAGGCCACTACGTCAAAAACATTTTGCAAGCTTTCTAGTTGAGGAAATCGAGGCATTCTGCAGTGGCGTTGGTCACCTTCCCAGGTTAAATTCCCCAGTAATGGAAATGTTCAAAACCAAAGTATTCTGGTCGATTTCAAGTGAGTAGCGTACAGCGTGTCATGTGCTCATGACAGAACTGTGTAATGAAGTTTCTGGCGACCGAAAATAGCAAATAAACTCAAATTTAGAGACGAGCTATACAGTTCAGCAATGTGCACCGCGCATCTAAGAGTGTGTGAGTGGTGAAAAATGTTTCAAAATAGGTGTGAATCAGTAATAGATGATAAGCACACTCACATGCAACTAAATGTTGATTTGCATAAGCATTCTGAGTATTGAACAATTGATTTTGGGCAATCTTCATATTGATGTGTGTGTGACATCATTAGCAATTATTCACATCAATGTGACATTTTAGCAATACAAGTGTGGAAACTATCATTCAAAATTAATTAAAGCAAGTGGGGCAGCGGGTTCTCAAAAAAAAAAACACTCATTTGATTGATTGGGATGGGAAGGGTTTAACCGCTCACCACACCCCCGACCCCCACGGTCCAGCCATTTCCTTTTTTTGGACCCTTCAAGAAACATTTGAGTGGCATCAAGTTCCAAAATGATGAGAATGTGAAGGCTAATTCCCTGCAATTACTGCATGCATACCTACCTACCTACCTGTCCCAAAGATTTCTCTCCCAACATTAAAATGGTACCAGAGTGAAGGGACAAATGTAGATACACAGTTGAGGAACAGCTTCAAAAGTAAGGTTTTAATTTATCAACTTCACTTTAAAATTTTCTCAATTGCAGGTTAAAATGAACCACTAAATACTTGCAAAATTACAACCATGAAAGGACCATCTATTTATAATGCAAGCAAAAATAGGAGTCATTGCTCGACAGCATTTTCTTTTCTTTCCATCTTTGTAATTCATGTCTATTGTGCTTGGCGTGTGCCTTGAACAATGATTCAACTGTTCAAAGTCCAAAAATAAACTCACTGACCTCATAAGGTGTTTAGTCACGCGACCAGCAATAACAAAGACAGAATGAGTGGAAGGACAACTTTAGGAGACATTAGTTCACCAAATTGTTTAAACAATGCACAAAATTAACGAGAGTGAAGTCAACGGCGCATCGTTACAAATCCCCACGCTTCCTACTGAAAGCAAGGTTGAAATATGGCAAAAAGTTCCACCAAGAATGACCCAATATAAATTTTTTAGTTTAAAATAAATAAATAATAATTTTTTTTTAATCTTGTTTTGACCCATGACCCCTAAATTTCCACCCCCCTGGGGCATGAATCGGGGGTCAAATATTGCATGCGTCCCCCCCCCCCCCAATGTTGATTGCATACACAAAGATTCATTAAAAATGTGTCATTGCATTTTTTGGTATTTGACCTTTTGACCCCACCACTGGGGGGCAGGGCCAAATCTGATACTGCTCTCACACCTTGCCATGTGGATCATAACAATCAAGTTTGGTGAATGTCTGCACAATGGTTGAGGAGGAAAGAGCGTGATATATGGACAAGACAGACACGGCAGACAGACAGAGCATCTTACAATATCCTCCAGACAAAAAAGGAATGCAACACCAACCATCCCTTAAATGCAAGCAAACAAATAATAAGCAAAGTACAAACATAAAAGTCGGGTCGGAAGATCCAACTCCAGTGGATTCTCATATTAAATGCACCCTCCAACCCCATCCCCACTCCTCCTCCAACAAGAAACAACCTGGTTATTAGAGCCCAGGATAAAGTGAAAATTCCTTTCCAAGCTGGATGCATGTTATTGCCTGGTGAAACTAGGGCATTCAAAAATGTCACCATAGCAGGGTGATAATAGATAAGAATCGATTTAACCCTTACTGGACGTTAAACTCACCGGCTTTTCCAGCTCCGCAGGCAGCTCGAAGACGCAGCGGAGTTTCGAATCCATAAGGTCATCTGGTTTTGCATCTTTCCACTGCCAATGGTAATAAAAGGACAAATATGAAGACATGCACGCAAATGAGAGGATCAAAAGGGTGTCAAGATGAAGAGACCAAGAGGGGTAGATGAATCATCTGGTTCGCATATTATTTCGACTGTTTATGCGAGCACATTGTAATTTGTGCGTTGTGAATTTGAGAACGACTCTAAAATTTGAACATCCACAAATTTAAATGTGCTCAGGTTGCAGCACAATGATTGCACTGTTGCACTATTGGCTCATCCATAGGAATTGATACGAATGGATTGTTCAAATTTTCAAGTCGGTCAGGATGCTGCATTAAAGGTGTTGGACGAAGTGTGTGTCATCTTTACAGAAAATAAGTTTTCACGGATGAATTTAGGTGCCGGTCGCCGGTCTTTTTAACCACCAAATCTTGATATTAGAATTTTTTTTGAAGAATTCATAATAGAAAATTGCTTTGAGTCTCCAACATCGCCTTTCATTGTCATTGTGACGAGTCCCGAAGGTCAATTTGTCCAATCAGAAGCCTTTGCCAAGTAAAAGTCAGCCCGGAAGATCGCCGGAATTTCCCCTGGTGCTGTCAAGCGAAGGACATGCAAGATTAAGCGGACATTGTTTTCATGTTGTATTTTAAGACATGTTATTAATTGAAGTATTGGTCAAACAAATTTTGATTTTTTTAAAGTTAGATTATGCTTAAAAAGTGACAAATGTTGATTTTTTTGTTTAAAGTCATTTTATGGTCAGAAATAGCTGAGAACGCATGAGTGACCCTTTGGGAACCCTACACTGGCTGCTGTGGTAGGACCCTCAACCGGAAACATTTCATTTCGACCTGCAACTGAAAATACTAAATAAAATCACTGGTTTTTAACCACTTGCTTTAGTATTTAATAAAAAGGCATTTCAAACAACTCAGACTCCCTCGGACGGACGTTAAACTGGGCGTCCTGTCTGCTGGTATTGATGGACGTTAAAGAGACCATTGTGTCCTTCGTGAAGTGTGGGCGAGCCATCAAAAGCAACTTGAACAGATTCCAAATTCCTGCACCGACTTCCTGAGTCGGAGTGGCGACCCGACCAGGACTGCAGCCGAGTAACTGCTTTGGCAGCACCAACACTCTGCATAGGAAATAGTACATGGTGGTGGTGGTGCTGGTGGTGGTGGTTATACAGGGAAGGTACACTAGATGGTTGTATAGAAAGACAAAGATAGACAAGATGCAGCAAGACAAGTTTTGATTATTTTAAAAGAACAGGTTTTGGGTTGCTGATGACTTCGCATGATTCGAAGGTTATAATCACATGAATAATTAATCGTTGGGCAATTATTTTCTTACATTTGAAACTCAAAATATGCTAAAATTAACTTTTATATCAAAACTTTTGTCAGTGATTGAAAAACAGACCGGAATTTACCGAAGATGCTATGACGTCACGTTCTCCGAAAACTTCGGGAACATTCGGAAACAGCGTGTGAACAATGGCGAGATGCGAATCAGAGAGTGATTTCAGCGGCGATGGAATTGAGTGTTTTCATTCTGATATTGCCGAGGACGAGTCGGAGGATGATGGGAATTTATACTATGGAGTTTCTGGCCCTGAGCCATATAAATTTGAGCCACTTGCAAGTGCCAGAAAACGGCCTATTTCGTGTACAAGTGGCAGGACCGACTGGCCGGCAGTTCACACTGACAGACTCCACCAGACAGATTGGTTTGTAGATTTTCATTTTCCTGTTCGATGCATAAAATAATTTAAAGTTTGATACGTCTGTGACTTGATATAATAATTTTTAACCCTCTAGTCACTCAAGTCAGAAATAGAATGAATCAATAATGGACCCAAATATATGACACACCGGAGCCTTGGCGTTGAAGTCTGACAGCTGAGGTTAACCCCAGCGAAAGTGAACAGTTAGAACAAACCCCAACTTTCAAGAGACTGTTGTGGCATAGAAATACCAAAACATGTTTAGCCTCATTGGGAAATATTCTACCAAATTTAGAAAAAAAAGTGGAAAATTGATCAATTTTTTACAATTGAAATGAAATAGCCCAATTTGCTGATGCTGTTAAAAAAGTAATTTAATCAACAATAAGTTGATTTGTTGAGAAAAATTTTCATACTTGTGTTTTTCAGAAAGTTTACTTATGTGTTTTTCCATGTACTCTTTAAGAATACATTTCAAGGTTTTTCTCACTTCAACTCAACAATTGATTGTGAAAGAGCAGTATCTGGAGAACTTGTCAACCAACAACTCATATTCACAGAGTGGTGATCAGATGGGTTTATGCGTTCGTAATCCTCGGCTGTGAAATGGTCACTACAAATGACAAGTCTATCCAAAGCGTCCTCTTCACCAGTTTTCTTTGGGGGAAATTCACCCGTTTTGTTTGTACAAATCAAATCCACTGCTGGCGAATGTTTGATTCCTTTGGAAATCGGTGGGAGCGATTACCCATTTTCCAGCCATTTTCGCAAAACATGACGACACACGTACGAGACATGATGTACATATATCCAAATAACTTTGTTCTACAATAATTCAAAATAAAAAAGGATAATATAGATAGTTGCAAGCTCAAAAAAAGCCAAAGAACGACCCGCTGAACTGGACACTTCTTCAATGAGCGAGTAAGCGTCCGCTTTGTTTTGGAGAACGTGACGTCAACATCCATATATGACATGCGTCTGTTTTTTTTTTCAACAGCCTCGAGAAATAACAACTTTGGAGTTACATTTCATTAATTTTCCCAATAGTTAGGCAACCACAATAGTTTGCATCGAAATATTTAATGCAAATATAATCATATTGATAAATTTTCAGAACATGTTTGGTGACTCGCAACCTGCTCTTTAAAAAAGAAAAGAAGATGAAACCCATGTCTGTTGTTGAGATACCTTCTCTACTGGCTTTAATAAATTATTTACATTATTTGAAATAAACAAATTAAGAGTATAATAAATTATAATAACAAAAGAAAAAGTAACCAAATGCGGGTTACATGGCCGAATCTCATAACTATCCAAACACTCTCATTAGTATTTGATTCCAACCTTTACCCTGAGGACTTTCCTAGTCACTCACTCAAGGCTATGGCAATAAAGGATTATATCTGGGGCATGTTGACTCCATTAGCACAATGGCTATATTTTTTACATTTTAGGATGTCTCACTAAAGAAGTGACCATCATAGAGGAGGGTGGGGAGGAAAAGAAAGGAGGGGGGAGAGGAGGGGCATGCACCAAAAGAGGGAGGAGGATAAAAGACCGTCAAATGGGCGATTTGGGGGAGTGGGAGTGAGAGAGAGAAGTGCTCGGGGTGTGGTAAAGCTGTGACAAGGACAGAAAAGGATAATGGTGAAGGAGTGAAACTAAAGGTGAGCAGTGGATGGGGGAGAAGGAGTGCATGAGGAACAAAAAAGGTGGCTCTAAGGTATGGCATGGTCACCGTTGGGGCACCAACAGGGAAAAGATGGGGAAAATGTGCGATGCAAAGGCCCAAGGAAAGGAAAAATAGGCATACAAGGGTTTTTCGTTGCCATTGGCTACTGGAGAATTCAATGGATAGTTACATGGCTGAATGTCCCAAACTAAAAGTATTGCACTTAAAATGACCCTGCTAAATATATGCAAAGTTTTCACACCTTTCTCCACTTATTGGATCATTGGCAGCAATGTATTTTTGACCGCATTTTAGTGGCCATGACATGGGTTTGAGTTTACTCAAAAAGTTCGAATTCTGCTGCTGGTCGGGAACACAATTTGAAATATTTTCAGGCGAGTGTCAAAAGCGAGTCAACTTGTACACTCTCAGATGCGGTTAGGCCGAGTGTCTAATCTGTACAAACAAATTCATACGTTCCACTTACCACAGCATCCATGTCTGAGATGTCCTGTGGAGCAAACATCGTCTGCACCATAAACTTGTGCCGACTTTTCTCATTGGGGTCATAATCAAATGGCTGGAGCATGACTGGATAACCAGAGGTAGTATGCAAAATACAGGAGTCATTTATATCCATAATTTTTCAACAGCTCTTCCCCAACTACCCAAATCTGCACCATCCCAACATTTCCTCTGCAAAACACTTCATTCCCCACTTTCTGGCTATTCCTACCACCCCTCTCCCCATTTCTCATCCCAATACATTGCAAGTATTCTACCACCCTCCACCCTTACTTCTCCGGTCCCAACTCTTACCAGACACGTTGATAGAAGAAGCAGCATCCAGTGTGCCGCTGTTGGGGCGCACGCAGTATCGGCGTGGCGCTGTCGTCTTTACCTTGAAACATACTCGTTTATCAGATGGATTCGACAACTTCAGATTGGTGGTGACCACATCTGTGAAAGGACCTGTCAAACCAGGGTGTTATAAATGGTTTTCATCAACGTAGGAAACCAAATGTAAAAAATAAATAAAAGCTTCACAAACCTCTCGATTTAATATAGATTTCTTTCAAATGTCATCTCATTGTGAAATCAGTATATTTTAAATTTGACACAGATAAGAATAACTAGGGGTATTCCAAAATGGTAAACAAAGGAGATACAAACAAGAATATATTTATATATTTTCATACCAATTACATTTCCTTGTATGGATATATTTAAAAATAAAAAATAAATGTTGGCATGCCTGACGATTGTAAGCATCTTGTTTGTAGAACCATTCGAATGTCCGAAATAAGAAAAAAAATCAATCAATCATATATACCATACTTTTGACAAAGCATCAGTGCTGTCGAAATAGTTCCTGGGCAAAGGTCATGCTGTGTAGTTTGCCAATGGCTTCCGAGTAATCAATGAGGGAAGGAATTGTGTAGCTCATCAAGTTGTCAGAGATAACCCACCTACTCGTTGCAAAAGACAAAGCTGTTCGGGGCATTAGTGAGTCAGCTGGGGTTTTATTGATAATGGTGTGTTAATTTTGCCACGTATAACTGTTTCTACAAGTATTTGTCCGTAGATAAATGGAGTATTACTCTCCCCTCTGGGCGTGCATCCGAGTATCACATCTGCCTCTCCTGGATTCTATAGCATCTCAAGCTCTCAACATTATTGGAATCTCCAGCGATGAAGTTGAAGCACAAGTTCTGCTGATCTCGCATTGCAGGCCTCAATGTTTTGTTACTGCGTAGCCTTGGGTCTAGCCCGCTGCTCTTTACTGCTTCAGCCCTCCGGCCATACTCAGAAATTCCAGAGTGTACGAGTTCTTCTCATAACCCCTCCTGGTTAAACTGGTTAAACGTCCAAAATCCAGACCATCTGCACATCCAAACTCTGTTGTTCCTCACTTCTCCAATCCGTAGAACTACCTTTGAGAGGCTGTTCTAGACAGTTTCCTCCAGAGCTTCAAAAGCAGGCAGTGCACCACCTTCTCATGTCACCACCCCCCCCCCCCCAATCCCATTAGCCCTTTCTACACCAGCCCTCATACTTGCAGGTTGCATTGCTCCCCTCTTATTCTGTCTTCCTCTCTATTTGCTCGTTAATTCCCTCGATTGTTGCATCCAACTTTCATCCCACTGCCCACACAATCAGTTCATAACCTTCATCACCTTCATCACCTTGCTCCTCCATGAGCCTCCTTTTGAAAATAAAAAAATTACTGTTTAAAAAAATTAAAACATCCACACCGTTTGCAATGGCATCTTTAACCTCCTAGTACCAAATAGGTGCTGGTAGACGGGTTCTCCAGCTTAACATCTATCCTAAGGAAGACAAATATTGATGCCGCGCCCTGCTTGCAAAACACCTGCTTGAGATCTTGTAACCGAGTCAACATTCAAACCAAGGTTTAACATCTAAAACGTGGGTGTACATACATTTAGGATATTCAGCCAGCAAAAACACACACACACAAATTTAAGGAATCGCTGCAAATGATATTAATTTCACAACATCCTATATTCAACTTTATTTAAATTGTAAACCTCAAAACATAGTTCCTTTATCTAAAATAAGAACCTTAACCTAAAAGCAAATGAATGACTGCATGGATCATCAGCTGGGCACCGTTCTTCCTCGAGGTTTTGATCCCTTCAGCCGAGAACCTCTCCAAACGGCAAATCCACAACATCGGTCACAGATCCACAGCCTCAGTTGCGTCCAGGCAGTCAACTCATCAATTAAACAAAACAAAAACAAAACACCTTTCACAATAGAAACTAGAGGAGCACTTGGAGTGCATACCTCTGCCATGCAATACCTGATCCACAAGAACATATCCGGTCCAATACATTTTTCAAATATCATGCTATAGTTTTTGGCACAACCTCTCAATGGTGAAGAATCACCTAAAAAAGAAAAAAAATTATCAGATCCGGATCCAGGTTCAAATTCTCACCAAAATCGAATCAATTGTCCACCAAGTTTCATCCAAATCCATCCACAACTTTTTGAGATATCGTGCTATATATCATTTTGGCCCCATCTCTCAATGGTGAAGAATCACTTAAAATTTTCAAGTCGTCGGATCTGGATCTGGATCTGGATCTTCACAAAAAAAATCTAATCAGTTCGTCCTCGTCGCACACCGAAACTGTCCACAAAATTTCATCCAGATCCATCGACAAACAAACGGACACAAAGGGGTGAAAACATAACCTCATTCACTTTCAGTGGCGGAGGTAATATAATAAAATAGCAGTTCAGGATGCACGTTATGCGAACCGGTTCTCAAGGTTGAGGTAATGTGGGGGTGTATATCCACATTGTTTTAATCAATTAGTATTTCCTTACTCTCATCTCATTATTTATAAATGAAAATACTGTCAGCTTCATCTAAGAAGGAACGTCTGTTGTCATGCAAGATGGTCCCTCATAAAAGATGCAAAATAGATAGAAATGTCCAAACTGTCCAAGTCCCTCGTAACTGAAGACGACCAATGTTGGGTTTTTATTTTATTTTATTAGCACTGCACATCATGTCACTGAGCACTGGTGTTTGCTCTTGAAAGCATCATGCAATACTTTGCAATTAAAAGGGATATGTTACGTGACCACGTGTTCAGCTGAGTTTAAATTTATATCTGTCCAAGTAGAATATTACTCGTGCAGATATTTTCAGAATATATATACACATATATCTAGATCTATCTTATAGTTTCCTTATCAAAAAATATTCACTTGTGTCTAGTTGTACATACAAGCAAGCACGTTTAGATTACATCTGTCGACATGTAAAACACAAGGATACAAGTGGTAAAAATGATCTAATATGACTCACAAATTGTGTGCAATGAATGGAACAAGAAAACGAGCCTGTAAAAGTAAACAAACAAACAAAGCTAAATTAAGTGAGCTCACTTGAATGAAGAAAAACAAACAAACAAACAAACAAACACAACTGTGCTAAATCAGGCATGTTAGCTCGTGCTGTTAGAAAGCTTTCACTTTATTGATTATGCAGACATTGTTGTTCCAATACAATGTTGTTGTGTTTTTTTTTTTTTCAGTTACTGCAGTCAACTGTGGTTACAAAGGAACCCCTATAGCCATCCAAACTATCCATGATAGGTAAAGCTCCCATATAAAAGATGTAAAATAGATTGACATTCCAAACATCTGCCGTGAAGATCAATCCCTCATAACCAGTTAATTGTGTTGACATACACGACACTCACACGGACATTTCAACTTCATATAATTATAGGCTAATGCTGACTGTCTGTCGCACCCTGAAACATGGAAACATTCCCCAGAGTAATAATAATAATAATAATAATAACAACAACAACTAGCGAAACCCGTGCAAAGTTTCAAAAGTGAGGGTTCGTTAGGACATCAATATATCCAGTGTTCACAATGTGATTTATAAACAATGTTTCTTGTTACATTTTTTTGTGTCAAATGCACCTTCTGAGGTAGTCAGCATGTGCAGAAGAGGGTTTTACATTGCAGACACCGTTTTCTAGGAGTGGCATTACGCCTCTCAGCGGTAACGGTCTGTCAAGTGTCAACGACAGACGTGTCAGTGAATGACCGATGATGTCATGACGTCATTACGCCTCTCAGCGGTGACATCACACGTCACCATTCAAACTAATGTAAAAATTAGAAAAACCACCAAAAATTCCCAAACCTGTTCGTCTGGCGTGATCTCACATAGCCTATGCTGTACATTAGACCAGATCACCCGCATGCCGAAAGTGGTGCAAATCATTCCGGCAGTTTCGGAGGAGATACGTCCACAAAATATGGCTTAGCGTATTAATATAATAATAATTCAAATTTTTTATTTATTTATTTTCTTTACCACTATGAAATATTTAACTTTCTATTTTTGAGTTATTTAAACCAGCGCAAGAATAAAAAGCTTCCTTTTAAAAAAAAAAATATAGTGTGGCATTTTTCTTTTAACAACAAGATTCTGCGAGTTCACAATAAATGTCCAAATGAGCTCCAATTCACAATATCCTGAAACTATTTCATCATTGTCAAAACCCAAAATGCCTTCGACTTGCTCGTGCATACGACCGTAGATCCTCATACAAGGAGTCGCTTTTTATGACACATGCACACAACTTACATCACGTGCAGTCATTAGATTGCACGTTACAAATGGCATTACAACTCTACTCACAAATGTACTTGCATCGACTATTCAAACAAAACAAACAAAGCATGGCATATGTCACATGGTTATTTTATTGGTCAATTTGGCATCACAGGGCCACAACTTTTCACTTAAGTGAGCTCAATTAATTACTTTCGTCTTGTTTGTTTACCTTCACAGGCTTCGTTCTCTTGCTTCTATATTTATTTATATCAATCAAAGGCACAGAGTAGAGCTTGCCCAAAACACAAACAGAACAAAGACATTAATTAATAGACTTCAGTGTACTTTTCCATGAACAACAAGGACGTTAGTAGATAATGGGCAAACATATAAATGTTTGGTGCATCAGTTGTTGGATATCAACCTGGGTTCCACGGATTACAAGCCAAAAGTTTGGAAGGAAACAGACAAACAAACTCAAAACTATTATTATTCACCAATTACTTGCATCTCTGCCGATATCGAGCAACCCCATCACCCGACTGAATCTCAATCAAACATAAAAATTTAAAATAAAAATAATGTTACGGCTGTGGAAATTCGCAAACCACCATTCAGGGCCCGTAGGTGAGATAACTCGAAGTACATGTGTAGTTAGCCCTAAACCCGTTGTTTAGAGGGAATTTATGTGATTCATTCGGGCTGCGACGCTTTGAGATAGCCGTTTTTCTGTTCTATCTTTATTTTGAACCAACGATGTCTCAACCGCCATCACACAACAACCACCTTAACCACCACGCCAGCCATCGTCACCAACTACAACCACGCTCCAACCCTCAGACAACAACAACGCCAACAGCCACGAGCTTTACCTTCACAACTCAATCCCGCAAACATCGCATCACCGTCATTCCCAAACGGCACCAAAACCATCAAACCACCACCGATAAACCGTCCACCACCCTCACCTCTCCTTCTACGGCCATTCCCGCACCACCTGTGAACACTGAGCGTCGGGCTGTCTTGGGCTCGTTCAGCGATACGCACCGAGCCGCGAGCGCAGATGGCGGCCTTTCCGAGGGAGAATTCGGATCAGGAACGCTGCATGCCCACTTGTGATCCGTCCAATTAGCAAGCGCGGAGCGGCTTGGCCCCGCCTCCAGGCGTGTCTGTGTGAAATCGAGATATGTAAATTCTAGGATCAGGGGAGGTTCCCGCCCACTTTTCGTCCGTCCAATTGGCGAGCGTGGCTCCGCCCCCGAGGTCATCCTGATCCGGATATTTGCATATTGTTTTCTCCTGCCGGCCTATAAAACGGCGAGCGCAAGGCGAATCAGAGCAGAGTGTGGCAGTAGCAGTGTGTGTCGGCAGGGCAGAGTGAGGCGAAGTCATCGGTGTGGCATCGAGTTGGGTTTTGCAGTCGGCTGAGGAGAGTTGCGGGAAGAGGCCAAGGAGCTCGGGTCCGAGGCGAGAAGGACGGCGGTCGGCGACGAGGTCGCGGTGTGAGATCGCTCGTCGCGGGACCCAAGCCAGTCAGCCAGCCATTCTCCCTCCCCCAGGGAATCAACAATTCCCCCTTTCCCCCACGCTGAGATAGTGCAACAAGGGGGCCCCGTTCACACCCCACTCCAAACGTCGTGCCAACGAAACCCGCCAAGGAGCACGGAGTCGGGGCACAGCCACATCTGCGGCTCATCTGCCAACGCGTCACGAGGACGCGGGTAGGACCCACTCGGTCTCGCGGACCTGGCCGCTCCTTCAGGTCATGCGCGCATATTGGCCTACAGGTCTGTCTGCCCCCTTGTCTATGAGGGTGGCTTCTTTCCTTTGCTTTTGAGTAAATGTGTGTTGGCGCAGTCTGTAAAGTAGAACTGTATAAGTGTTGCCGTGTGTGCGCGTATTCGGTAGTAACTCTGCGTCATTGTTTCTTTAGTTTTAACTGCTATAGGTGCATTTTGACTGTACATGTGTGCTTTCCGTGTGTCGCGTAATAAATGTGCATTGTGTGAACAGTTTTCCCGTTTCGCTTCGTCTTTTCTTTGACCTTCCATCCTGCTTCACGTAAAGGGTTCGTAGTGGGCTTAATACGCCCGGTAATTAATCTGAACCGTCCAGGTCGGCGATAACACCGCTCGGTTATCCTGATAGCACGGAACGGGCCGCCCAAGCGGCCTGTGTCCGGAGTCGACCTGCGGCGAGGTGCGATCGCCCGATCGACCATTCGCGCAGGTACTTAGGTAGATCGAATTTGGCGAGCGACCCTATCCTGCGCGGGTGGGCGATTGGCACGATCGTGGTGAGGTTAAACCCCCAGCCGTGACTAGCTCCCGGCGTTGGTCCGAGAGGGTCACGAAAGAATTGTCTGTTCCGGTGGGCGAGGCGGCCGCCATTCGAGTCGAGCGGCCGATCGCACGCGAATTCGCAACAATATATATTTTTAAAATTTTCTGAACTTGGCTCAGGATAATTTCATCAACCTCATCTCATTGTTGTAATTTTTAAAATGCAATTGGAAGATATAAAAATAAACACCGACCTGTTTTAGCTGAAATTAGATGGCAAATGCCAAATGAGTTACAGCACTTAAAAATACCCCCGAGCGGGAGTGCCGGTCATCCCTGCCAGAGGTCGAAAGTAACTCTGTGCCAGACTGGAATAGGGGCAGTTCATAAAGTACGTACGCTCTACTTCCGGGTTTCAAAACCACCCACCCCCTCTCTGTATGCAGGCTAGTGACCACCCACCCACCCCCCTCATACATCGCTAATCACTTGCAAAGCCAGCAGTTCCTTATGAACCGATGTTTGCAAGTCATGACAATGCAGTCCCTAGCGGTGTAATTTACCTTTTTCTTTTAATATCACAGCACGTCATTTATGAAAATAAAAGTACAAATTGACATTCAAGACAATGTTAATGTCATAAATGAAAGTAAGTGTGCATATAAACTTGTGTTCCATTGTTTTAGTTAAATCTGACAAAAGCTTCAAATGTAATATTTGTATCGGAGAGTTTCGGTTGTTAATTTAATACTTTTATTTTTGTATGTACTTTATGAACGGCCCATACGGGGAATCATAGCGAAGTTTGAAGGGCTATAAAATTGGAACGAGAGCAAATTTCAAAAAAATGGCTCGTGTTGTTCCAGATAATAGTCCATAGTATCTGAATCACTAATAACATTTGATCTCTCTTGATAAATGAGGGAGGAGATACGATTTGAAAGACGATTTTCGAAACTTTGACAGCCTCGTGACGTTGACCTCGACCTTGAAAGTTATATCGTTGTGCATGTCTCGTCGACCTCTATCCATTCCACTATTGATTATTTGTCTCCACTCGGTTTGATTGTGGACGGACGGACGTACGGAAGACTTCGAGACTGTTATTATTAGGTCATTTCTACTGAGATGATAGAGATGACCTAAAAACTGGAAAATAAAATAAACAAATAAAAAATAGGTAAAAAAATTAAATGCTCACCGTTTTCAAAGTGATCCACATAATCATGTAAAGGGTAAGCTCAAATATAAAACAAGGACAAATGTGTCCACGAGCAGCGTCCTAAAGGTTTTGTCGGCTAAAAAAAATAATTTTTTTTTTGAAAAAAAACAACTTCCGATATTTCGTCACATGCCTTGATTAAGCCAATAGCGAAACGCATCATAATGTATTTACATATATCGTGTATTTACGAAATTACAATACAATAAATGGAATAATCTTTAAATAGTAACGTGAACTTTTCGAAACTTTAAAGCAAATGTCCGAATATATTTAAAAGATCATGATAGAAGCTCTCAAAAGGCACCGTCTATGTGAGGATGTGTACATGTGCTCAGTATTTAAGGAGATCCGGATCTTGTATATACAAGAGCTGAGTCCTTGAGATTAAGGTTTTGTCTTCACAAGAAGAACAAGAACAAGAAGAAGAAGAAGAAGAACAACAACAACAACAACAACAACAACAACGCCGAGCTCTCTATGAGCAGCGTTCGCTATGCGAGACGCTGCTAAAAATTATAGCTTCTCCAAGAGCTCCCAGCTTTTAGTTCCAATAGGATGGTGCAGAGGGAGAGCACTTACACTTGAGGTGTGTAGTCTGGGTTCAGTTCTCAATCCAACTATAATCGAATTGGCATTCGCAAGTCAGAGCATTGCATCAGTTAATGCGCCATCCATCGGTAGAAGGGCAAGCAGGGCATCCCATCTGCTTGCATTAGTCGACGGACGTTAAAGATGCCACGGTGTCTTTAGCAAAGAGTCGGTGAGTTATCACCGGCAGCCTGAACAAATTAGAAATTCCTGTCACCTTCAGTCGAACATCAAGCCTGGGCAGTTGATTCGTGAAAGACTTGAGCCAACATAAGATGGAAATAAGAGGGCATGAAAATGATAAGATTAGTTGACTCAAGACTATAGCTTTTAGTTAACAATAAATAAATAAATAAATCACTCTGACTTGAATGAGGACATTATGAAAAGGAAGTGCATGAAGAACAAGATTTATAAAGCTCTTCTTGATGCACCCATAATTAATCAATAAACTATGAGGGCCGACAAATGAAGAACATCATGCACGGCAAATATTACACTGTTCAAGACAAGTTAGTTTATAAACTAAGGTGTGTGTATATTATTAATGGTTCAACAAGAACAACAGTTTGGTCTCATGAATGCAAACAATGCATTGCTGCTGTGAAGAGGATTATAAAAACGATAAAAGTAGTGAAATACATCAGCGAGGAATAAAATAAATAAAACAGCAGCAATAAAAGGTTAATAACTAAATAATAAAAATAAAAACAAGACGAAGATGTACAGAGCACGATACTTACAAAATGCATAAAACAAATTTGATCTTAAAAATAATTAGTGGTTGAATTCAATGATCAAATATGCAAATTTCAAATCAATCGGATGAAAATTGAATATTTTAGAAATTCGACAAAGTTGTTGACCTTTTGACCTCAAACAATAGGCTTCTTGCTTATGATGAACTCTACCTTGTGGTGAAGTTTCATGAAGATCGGTTTAAAATTGTGACCTGCAGGCGATTGACAAACAAACAAAACGACAAACAATAACATACAAGACCAACCAATATAAAATACTTGAAAAATCTCCGATTTTCACAGGGAATAAACCTACAAACTTTAATGTCCGTATATTTGGGTTTTTGGAAACGGCGTACCTGCATTTAAATGGTGCAAAAGTATTGGTAACATATTAAATATTAAAACTGGATATTAACGATCACACGTATGTAAATGAATTATTAAATCTTTGCAAACACGCAACATCGTGTGTGCATGTCAAAATTTGTTCGAGGGACTACATCATTACAGCGCAGTTCACACAATTTACTTGGCATGACAGCAATGCGGTGAAAGAGGTTTTGGCGAATACCCACAATGCATCAGTAATTAGTTGGCAAATCGCCGTTCGAGAAGCCTTTTAAAGCTACGAGCATTTTGGGTTACAGGGTAAAGGCTCAGTCGGCTAAGCTAACCAACCCATCATCCTTATGACATGTGCCTTGCTAGGAACACTGTGCCAAAGTTACAGCGGACCTTATGAGCAGGGAGGGGGTCATGGTAGGAATGGAAGGGCAGGCCTAATTTTAGTTGCAAGATCCCGGGCCCAGTTTCAGCACTCGTGAGGTGATAGTCAGAGGAGGTCCAAATCCACCGGACCAGGGCGGTCTGAGCGATCGCAGATCCGACCGTCGTTCCTCGCACGTGGTGTTTGGCAAATCACCTGTTGGAATTGAATATGGCGATGCAACAATATGCAATCCTGCACACGCTCGAACTCCCTTAAGTAAGTCAACGCCAATGAAGCTTTCATTTTTGGGGCTGGCAGGATGGCCCAAAGGTACGCACACTCGCCTCCAAGCTGTCTCGTCTGGGTTCAAATCCAGACCCAGCTATCAAGTGCCATCATGGTGTTTCATCAATGTGTGCCGTCCCTCAAACAGACAGCAAACTGGGTGCATCTCCTCCCCCACATCTGCTGACATCAGTTGGTGACCATTAAATACGACAAGGTGTCCATTGTGAAGAGTCGGCGAGCTATCGCCGACAACCAAGGAGAAATTCCAAATTCCAGCCAAAACTACCTACTCGAGCATCAGGCCTGGCCAGCTGGTTTGTAAAAGACTTGGGCCAAAGACTTCCCCTGGGAAACCCCACAAGAATGTGGGAATAATTGTGGCCATTAAAGAAACAACTTACGATACAAAGTATGGTACATATAATTGGAAACATTATAATTACCTATTACTTATATGGGGGGGGGGGGGATGAAAGGTGGTTTACTGGAATTGTGAGCAGGTCGTTCCAACAACTTTTTGAACGGTGCACGTATAGACCCTGAAAGTATTCATGTCAGTTGGTCAGTCACATTGACATTAGGTCAGTCACAGCCATGTGATTAGCAACCCAGGAGTTGTGCTGGAACCCATCCAAACTCTCTGAGCAGAGACGACTGCCATGGAAATAAATATCAGTATGCAAACCAGGGAAGCTGCAGTGAGCAGCTAGGGTTTGAACCCATTGCACAGGCCTTGAAAGACAATTCCATGCTCTTTATCCGTTCACAAACACTTCGTCCACGTTGCCATTTGGAACGCATTGCAGCAACCAAATCAGAAATGCAATTAGAAGAGCTGCTCATAAAGAAAAGGTATTCATTTGTACCACAGTAACTACAAGGACCAATTAATAAATCCACACAACTACAAGGACATGTATGCACTGGAGCTTGCACTGCAAAGGCGGCCATTTGGCCCGTCATGGCCGTGCTTTATCAACACCGCATTAATTTGATCCATCAGTACATTCACTCAACTTCACGGTTTTGTGGTGGGGGGGAGAAGAGTAGGGCAGGTAGCGTGAGTGACATCACCAGGGTGGTTATTTTATTTGTTTGGGGATGAAGAGGGTCCTAGGAATGGTTTTATGGGGATGTAAATCTTGATCAAAACATTTCTTCTTATATACAGCATGTATGGGTATACTGGAATGGGTGAGTGAGGTCAAGGGGTGGATGTGTGGATGTGTGGATGTGGCTGTGACAGCCTACAGAAGAGAACAAAAAAAACAGTCATTCAGGTAACAGGCACAGGTGTGGATGGGTGGATGGGTGGATGTGACAGCCTACAGCAGAGAACAATAAAGCAGTCGTTCAGGTGTGGATGGGTGGGTGGATGTGTGGATGGATGTATGTGTGGATGGGTGGATGGATTTATGTGTGGATGTGTGGATGGATGTGTGGATGGATGTGTGGATGGATGTGTGGATGTGTGGATGGATGTGTGGATGTGTGGATGGATGTATGTGTGGATGTATGGATGGGACAGCCTACAGCAGAGAACAATAAACTAGTCGTTCAGGAAACAGGCACAGGTATGGATGGGTGGATGGGTGGATGGGTGGATGGGTGGATGGGTGGATGGGTGGATGTGTGGATGGGACAGCCTACAGCAGAGAACAATAAACCAGTCGTTCAGGTAACAGGCACAGGTGTGGATGGGTGGATGGGTGGGTGGGTGTATGTGTGGATGGGTGGATGTGTGGATGGGTGGATGGGTGGATGGATGTGACACCCTACAGCAGAGAACAATAAACCAGTCGTTCAGGTAATAGGCACAGGTGTGGATCGCTAGCAAAGTGGGGTTGACGAAATGGACAGAGGTGGGCCCGTGGAGGGATTGCAGGGAGCAAAGTTAAGTCGGTCCAAGTCGTCCACTCCGCGTGGCGCTGCGGGTTTTCTGCAAGGGCGGAACCCAATCAATGGATGCCAATCCTTCTTCCTCCTCTTCTTCAACTCTCCCCCCCCAAACCCACCTCCTTCCCCCGCCCTCCAACCCCCCCCCCCCAACGATTCCTCAGTTCCTCCCAATGACAACCAAAGGCCAAAATTCCAAGACTTTTCCTCAATAACCATCCTAAATGGCATTTCCCACGATCCATCCATTCAATCCGAACGCTCTCCTCTCGCATCAAGCACCGCTCGTTCCTCACACGCGACGCCGGTCCGATTCGGCGAAACCTTGAGCAATGGCACACACGATTTCAAGTCCCTCTAATGCTGAAGCTGCAACGACTCGCTCGGGTACTCAGGAGGGTCCATGTACCCGAGTCTGAGGTGAAAACCTTGAATGGGCCCTGAAGAGGAAGAGGCCCACGAGGGCCTACGTACCCCGCGGCATTGTGCTCGCACCATCGCTAGTCCCACCGGCGTCACGACTCCGTCGGCGAAGGTTAAAATCCCCCGAGGAAGCCGAGGAAACCAGGCAAACAGGCCGCGACTCAAAAATGGCGAGAAAGGCCCGAGCGCGTCCGTATCTCCTGCCGTGTTATTTGTCCCTCGTCCCTCTCATGTCCCCCCGAATCTTTCACCCTGTCCGTGTCCGTCCGTCGCTGCCGTTCCCTTCGACCCTTTCTCCTTCCATGAAGCGCCATTCTCTTACCTCGAAACTTGAGTTCTTGGGGAGGATCCAGCTGCAGTACCTGATCGCACTTCGACATGGTGGAGCTGGGCGGGAGGCGGAGGGTGGAGGATGTTGAAGGAGGGGCACAATGGGATCATCTACCGGAGGAGGGAGGGGAGAGGAGAGGGACGCCTTCCACGAAGGGCCTTTTAGCCCTCGATTACGGACACTTGTCGGTTTAAAGAAATAAAAATGGAAACTCTCCGTCTCTCGTCACGAACACGTTGATTAATGGACGGACTCGTGATTTTAACATTGACGACCACGTGCCTCGAAAGTATCGATTTAACTAATTCCACTGGGTGTTTGTGCATAACGATCATCCACAGAGTATGTTCATTGTACCATAATGATAATTTTAATATAATATATAGATGAGCAACGCACGTGGAATTGCGGGGTTCAACTGGAAACTACCGAGCCCTACTTGGTCCGGGGTGAACGGTAGTTTTTGGGGGTGCCGCATCTCGGAGCACGCCGTCCTGCGAGTTGGCTCGCAAGTTGGTTGTCCCACGTACATTAATTTGGGGGTTAAAGATCCCATAATGTGTTTCAAGAACACAAGAGACCGTTCGCTACCATGGCGTGCTTGAAATTAGTTTCCTGGTTCTTTCGAGACCAGCATGATGAAGTGAGTCATGGTGTTGGGATGTGGACATGATACAACACAATGGACCAAATTGTCTTTTCATGGCAAATACTGGATTATTATTATTATCTTCTTCTTCTTCTTCTTCTTCTTCTTCTTCTTCTTCTTCTTCTTCTTCTTCTTCTTCTTCTTCACCTTCTTCTTCACCTTTTCTTCTTCTTCTTCTTCACCTTCTTCTTCACCTTCTTCTTCTTCTTCTTCTTCACCTTCTTCTTCACCTTCTTCTTCTTCTTCTTCTTCATCTTCTTCTTCTTCTTCTTCTTCTTCTTCTTCTTCACCTTCTTCTTCACCTTTTCTTCTTCTTCTTCTTCACCTTCTTCTTCACCTTCTTCTTCTTCTTCTTCTTCACCTTCTTCTTCACCTTCTTCTTCTTCTTCTTCTTCATCTTCATCTTCATCTTCTTCTTCTTAACCTTCTTCTTCTTCTTCTTCTTCTTAACCTTCTTCTTCTTCTTCTTCTTCTTAACCTTCTTCTTCTTCTTCTTCATAACCTTCTTCTTCTTTATCCTCCTTCTTCATCCTCCTTTTTCTTCTTCTTCATCCTTCTTTTTCTTCTTCTTAATCCTCCTTTTTCTTCTTCTTCATCCTTCTTTTTCTTCTTCTTCATCCTCCTTCTTCTTCTTCATCCTCCTTTTTCTTCTTCATCCTCCTCCTCCCTTGTGCATCAATCACGTGCAGGACAGACATGAGTAGACATCAATGCACATGAGTTACAAGGACATCAGTAGACAATGAACAAACACATGCTCCACTGGGGTAATTGCCAATTATTTTTGGATCAAGACATTCTCTTTTTAAAAACAGTTGACTCATCTATTTATTACATATGCAAATATAGTGTTATGGCCTGGGGTTGGAGGTTCACCATGAGGAGAAGTGCTCGAGTTTCTCCTGAACAACTGGTCCTGAGGCCACCGACCACAGATAACTCCATGGTCCAACGGGCTGTAGTTCTTATACACAACCACAGCCATTTGATTTAGACTACCGTCCAAGCAAGCTGGGTTACCCTTTGATGTTTCCACGACACCTTTCGATTGGCACAGCAACCTGACAAGATGCCACACCCTTGGCACCACACCTGGTGATCTTCTGCGGAGCGGAACAGATGGGCGCAGCACCGGCTAACAGAGCAAATCAGGTGGGATACAACTTCCCGTAGAACTATACTTGTACACTGGGACGGACCAATGGAGGAAAGGACAACCGAGACAGATTTGAAATAACCAACAATTATTTATTTACACACACACACACACACACATTTAAAAGCGAGTATCTACAGGCAAGCAAGCAAAAGGCACAAAAGAGCAGATTTTACCATAACACATATTCTTATTCAATCATATTTCCACAAAAGACACATGGCCATCATTCAATCTGGGGAGAAGAAGACATGAAGAAGAACTTGAGAAGAAATGAAAAGTACAGAGTGTGGAGTCAACTCCTTCCTCTACCATGCACAGCCCAACAGGGCTGTGCTAGTCCAAATATACTGGGGAATGGATTGGGAAAATGGGTCATGGGACGTCCAGCTGTGTTTCTGACATGTCCAGACCCGGTAGCGGTAGGCAAGTGTGCAAAGATATGTGACGGCAAGCAGCACGTTCGATTTCTACTGGGCCGCCATGTCAAACAGCTCCCCACAAACCAAACTGCGTTGTGGGCTTTTTATACTGACCTCCTCCACGCCATGGCCTCCCTCCCTCTCTTCACACACTCTCAGCTCCTCGCGGGCCAAGCTTTTTGGCGTCTCTGTCCGTCCACTCCTGGTGAAGGGTTTGGTGAAGGAGATAATTGGTGGGTCAAGAAAGGCAGAGGGGAGAATGGACCGATGGTGTGAAGGAGGGATTGTTGAAAGGAGAGGGTGGGGGGAGAGGGAACAGACTGATGGGGGTAAAGGAGGGATTGTTGAAAGGAGAGGGTGGGGGGAGGGAACAGACTGATGGGGGTAAAGGAGGGATTGTTGAAAAGAGCAGAGGGGAGGGGGGGAAACGGACCAATGGGGTAAAGGAGGGAGTGTTGAAAGTTGCAGGAGTTTGGTGAGGGGTTTATTGGGAGATTAAGAAAGGCGGAGGGAAGACATCACACCAGGAAAACATGAACTAACCTCAACACATGCCCCCCCTCCAATCCGAAGACGAGGGGCAAAGGTCTATCTACACATAGACTAAAGAAAAAGCTAATCCTCTGGTCTCCTCAATGTCCGTGTACACTCTCCCCCAGGTTACATTTCCAAAACCATAACAGTATGCCTCCTCAGTGGGCTCTTTTATTTGCCTCTTCAATAACTGTTCTTACTTTCATCTCCTCCCAAACTTCTCTCCACTCTCCCCACAACCATACCCTCCTCTCCTCATCCCTAACATTTCCTTTCTCCTCTTAGTACTGCAGCATAGCAAACCAATTGTTCGACTTTTCATAAAAGCACCAAAATTGGTACATATGTTGACTAATGTATTCTGAACAATTCTGGATATGGAGCCACTCGAGATTTTGCCTTGGTCAGCTTTGGTGGCCATTTTGGAAAATGGCTGCCATTCTACTTTAACAACATGGGATATCTGTCATTGTTATTCTCTTTGTAGGTTTCTCAGAGGTGATAAATACTCCATGTGATGTGCATTTACAAAGGAAAACAATACAAATGTCATTTGTGTTGATTCATTATATTTCCAACCATTGTATTGGGGAAAAATGGTCATTTTTATGGGAAAATCCATTTTCGCACACAGTATCAGTGACAGGTTCAGAAGTATTTTGTTGTGGTGGTAGTGGTGGAAGTAGTGTTGTAATTGGTAATATTGGCTACATGTGGCCCATGCTGCAGAACATGACCACCGTCGGATTCAAGTTCGAACCGTAGACACCGACGTCGTCGTCTTGGCGGTGATGGTAGCCCAGGCACTACCATGTGTGGATGAACTCTGGATTGCCTTTGGGACGGGCAAGAACTACCGCTACATCCCTGCCCATGAAATAGCTGCCTCCCTCGATCCACAGAAGGCACGTGCCCTCCCTGTCTTCCACGCCATGACCGGATGTGACACGGTATCAGCATTCGTGGGGCATGGGAAGAAATCTGCCTGGGCCACATGGAACTCGTTTCCAGAACTGACAGATTCTCTTGTGACCCTGACCACCATGCCAGTCAACATCCAGGATGACACAATGCACTGTATTGAAAGGTTTGTGGTGCTCCTCAATGACCGCACCAGTCCAAGAGGAACTCCGTCCAGCGCATCCCACCTACCTACGATGCTTTGGAACAGCATGTGAAGAGATCAGTCTTCCAGGGTGGCTATGTCAGTGGGCAGGTCTTGGTCCCTCAACCCGTGCTTCCATCACCAACAAGCTGGGGCTGCCGGCAAACAGAGGATGGGTCCTACGAACCGCTCTGGACCACAATCCCTGAGGCTTCAAAAAGCTGCTTCGAGCTGGTGTCGTGCGGCTGCAAAAAAGTCTGTAGAAACTGTTGCAAATGCAAGAAGGCTAATCTGCAATGCACTGGACTGTGTGCTTGTGAAGGAGAATGCCAGTAGACAGACGCAGTAGACACAGACTGAGATATCGGCCTAACTTAGAATGTGCAAATGCAAAGTCGCATTGCTTGTAAAAGTGTTGACTTCTTGATCCAGAGCCAGTACACTTGAGCTCAGAAACTCATATTGTACTGGACTGATGTATGCGTGTACCATGTGTCCTGGTAGATTGGTAGTAGACAGTAAACCGTAGCCGCTTCAAAGTGAAGTGTGCAATAATTTGACTACATTTTCTGAGTTTGTCATTATCACGATTATCAGTTCCCTTTTCAAAATAGAGTAAAGTATGTAATCTATAATGCAATTTTTGTTGATTCCAAACCCATTGAATGTGATGAATATCATTTGACTCTTGTACTCCAGACAATAATGGCTACTTTTCAGCGAAAAGTTTCAGGAGAGCAGAAATTTACAAATCAAATAATGCCTTTTTTACCGAAAATACTGGCTCATAATATTTGAATACGTCTTTTCATGGTCAATTTACTGAATTTTACACTTTCCTTATATCTACCACCGATACAATAAGAAAATAAGAGCATATAGCCAATTTCGCTAAAGTAGAATGGCGGCCATTTTGGAAAATGGTCGCCGAAGCTGACCAAGGCACAATCTCGGGTGGCTCCACATCTAGAATTGTTCGGAATACATTATTCTACATGTGTACCAATTTTGGTGCTTTTATGCAAATTGGAACAATTGATCTGAAATATCAGACTACGCTGCAGGACTATCTTACTTTTCTCAAATTTCATTTTCTTATTCTTACCCCTTATCCCCCAGTGTTTACATAAAAAAAAAATTACCTGAAGTTAAATCCACTAGTAAAAAAATAAAAATTACGGTTTGCTGGAGTTTTAATAAAAGCGTTTTCATAAAAGGATAATTATATGTTTGCAATCGTTAAAAGCAATAAGCCTGGTGTTGGTTTAATGGCTAAGGTGACTGGCTTAAGATCTTATGGTCTTGGGGACAAGCCCCTGTCGTGCTGTCAAATAACACCAGGTGGGTTGACTCAGCCTGTCGTCCTTCTGAAGTCAGCAAAATGAGTAGCAGCTTCCTGGTAACAGGGGAAACTGCATCCGTGTCACAGCTGTGCTTCCAGAAAATGACGTAATCATGCAGCCATAGGCTGCATACAAAATGATGTGATGATGAGTTAAAAGTTTAACCTAGATCATATTTCAGAGCAACTTTGGTAAATGATATGACACAATCAGATGTGTTCAGTTACAATACCAAGTTTCTTGTAGAGCACTCGCCAAGTGGCTTAAGCACTCAAGCAAGCATTTCATTTAAAACCGTTGATAAGGAACGGCTGGCTTGGCAAGCTCTGGCTCGCTGTTTGGTAACTGAACCCACCCCTGATGTGTACTGCTGCTTTGGCTGTGTTTAGGTGTGAGCTTTTCAATAAGTTTTCCAGAAGGATGATGTAATACTCAGAGTGTATGGGTTATGATGTAAGCATACTAAGAGAGTGTGGGGCTGACATCAATTATAGGTATGTTCACAGGTAGGACTAGAACGGCACTCGGCGCATTCCTCTGCCAGGCTGAACAGTTTACGTTTTGTATCCCACTGATAGGCCAAAACTGCATCTGTACCTTAACCAAATTTTAATCGGCTTGTTCTTGTCACCTAACCAACGTGTCCATCAAATTTCCAAAATCCATCCATAACCTTTTGAAATATCCTACTCACAGACAGAAAGACAGACAGACAAACATGGGTGAAAACATAATGCGACACTCCTTAGTGATAGGCAATCTTATCACCCCTTTCCCCCTCTCCCCCATCACCCAAACTACACCAAGATATTGATGTGAGACCAAATCGCTGGAGAAAATAGACCTCTATCCGAGGTTGATTGCACAGATATTGAGGAAGATTTGCCAGTTCTCTAAAAGTAGAACCAAGGCATCCATCCTATGGTATTGGAAGTAATGATGAGAGGTTGGTTCTGTGATTGGAAAATGCAGGAGCAATGAAATCTTAGGGTTCAGGTGCTCGGCATCACAGCCAGTGATGTCGGGGCCGGCTCACCCAGTATGGGCAAAAAGTGATGAACCATAAAGTAGGAGTCTGCTGGTGAACCGCAGAGCACCTAAGTTGACCTCACCTCCGTGTTGGTGCACCCCGAAAACTAACACCTTGGGGTGAAGGCCGACGAGGCTCTGGTAAGGGAAGGAAAACCCCCAAAATAAACCTGCTGCAGAGGGACAACAACCCACTCTGTTCAAAACTGTTGTTACGGAAACTGCAAGTGAAACTCAAATACCAGCTCGTGTTGGTTATGGTTATGGTGAGGCGACGGTCCAAATCTCGGAGGATGACGACATCAGGTTTGTGGACAGTATGGCGCTTCTGGACCAAAGCAGAAAGGACGTTCAATGGCCGACAATGTCGATAACCAGGCCAAAATAAATACCTAATATAGGATGCTGGAATGTAAGAACCCTATACACAATTGGTAAATCCACTCAACCTGCTAACGAGATGGCAAGATACGATATTGATATATTGGGGATTAGCAAATGCAAGTGGACAGGGAATGGAAAAGTCAAGTTGAATTCTGGAAAGATTGTCATATTTTCAGGGAGAAAAGATTATTTACACCACTATGGAGTTGCAATTATGATGTCAAACAAGGCTGAGCAATCACTATTTGAATGGAAACCGATCAATGAAAGGATAATATATAGCAGATTCTTCTCTAAATATGTGAAGCGTTCTGTGATTCAAGTTTATGCACCTACCAATGAAGCAAGTGAGGAAGAAAAAGAAAGCTTCTCTGAGCAAATACAATCAGTGGTCGATGGGGTATACCATCCATCCATTGGGACCATACTCTGTGCAGAGCGTTGGTGCTGCCTAAGCAGTTTCCTTGGCTATTGGGCAGAATCCTGGACGGGTCACCACTCCGACACAGGATACCAGCAAGCGAGTATCTACTCACTGCTTAGGTGAGTCATTTTTTTTGGCACTCATTTTTTTTGCACTCATTTTGCCGACCACAGAAGGATTACAGGCAAAGTCAACACACACACACACACACACACACACACACACACACACACACACACACACACACACACACACACACACACACACACACACACACACACACACACACACACACACACACACACACACACACAAGCATTTAAAGGCCATTTTCCCCGCTAAAGCGGGGGTTAGCCTTGCGGGCCCCATGACAATCTTCTCCACTTTACCCTGTTTTCTGCATCTCCCCTTCTTAATCCCCTTGCCCACATTTCCTCTTCCACCACATTTAGCCAAGTTTTTCTCGGTCTTCCCCGTCCTCTACTTCCGACTACACTCATTTCCAACACTCCTCTCACCCAGTCACTTTCATCCTTCCTCAACACATGACCCAACCATCTCAACCTGTTTCTCTTCACAACCTCCATCACAGACTCTATTCCCATCATCTTCCGCAAGTCATCATTTGTCTTCCTCTCTCTCAACGATACTCCACACATCCACCGAACCATTCGCATTTCCACCCTTTCCACCCTTTGTTGCTGCTCCATGTTCAGTACCCATGTCTCACTCCCATAAATCATCGTACTCCTCACACATGTAGCATACACCTTTCCCTTCAGCTTCAACGACACTCCCCTCTTTGTCAGCACGCCACTCAGTTCCCGAAACTTCTTCCATGCACATCTCACTCCAGCAACCGTCGAAGAGTCTGATCCACCTTCTCCATTCAGCATGTCTCCGAGATAGCAAAATGTTTTCACCCCTTCCAGCTTCGCACCATCTCCAAGATCCAACTCAACAATTCCTTCATCTGCTGCTCCCTCGATGCACACCTTACACTTGAATGTAGCTGCCACACTGGTTAATGACCCTCTCACCCCACTACATTTTCGATTAACCCATTCAGCACACATTGTACACTGAATGGAGTTCACTCCGACACCCTTCCTGCACACAGCACACGGCCATTTCCCAGTCCTTTCCACCTCACCACATGCTTTACCACTTGCCATCACCTTCGTCTTTCCGATATTCACCTTCAAATCTTTTGCCTCCATACATTCCTTCCACTTGTTCATCTTCTCCTTCAGTCCATCCATACTCTCTGCAATCAACACCAGATCATCTGCATACAGCAGCTCCCACGGGAAACCCTCCTTTACCCTCCGAGCCAGCACCTCCATCACAACTACAAATATAAGTGGACTTAGTACCGACCCTGGTGCACTCCTACCCTCACCTCAAACTCACCACTGTTCCCATCCTTCGTCCTTACAGCTGTGCGTGCTTTCTCGTACATGGCCATCACTACTCTGATTAACCATTCCTCCACTCCTAACTTCCTCAATGCCCATGTCATTACTTCGCGTGGGACCCTATCAAATGCTTTCTCCAGATCAACAAACCCAAAAAACAACTTCTTCCTCTTCTCCATGTACTTCTCCTGCAACTGCCTTACAATAAAAATTGCATCTGTCGCTCCTCTTCCTGGCATAAATCCAAACTGCATTTCGTCACTCTTTACCTTCTTCCTTATCCTCTTCTCCAACACCCTTTCCAATACCTTCATTCCATGCTCCAATAACTTTATTGCTCTATAGGAGCCACAGTCCAGAGGGTCACCTTCCCCTTGTACAGAGGGACGAGGGTACTCAGTTCCCAATCCACTGGAATGCGGCCTTCTTTCACCACCAGATTACAGATCTCTGTCATTCTCTTCACACCCCAACTTCCCGCTGCCTTCAACATATCTCCCACAACTCCCGTCGGCCCTCCTGCTTTTCTACTCTTCATTGCTCTTATAGCTTCCTCAACTTCCTTCTCAGTTATCTTCTCTGCTGGTCCTAAAACTGGGTTACTCTCGATGTTTCTATCCCATTCATTTTCTACATTCAACAACCTTTCCATATATCTCTTCCATCTTCCTTTAATTCCATCTGAATCCACAACAATTTGTCCCACTTCATCCTTCAAGCAACTCACCCCCGTCACATCAAATCTCTCTCTCGCTATCTGCTTTGCGATCCTGAATACCGCTCTCTTACCCTCCTCCGAATCCAAGCGTTCTCCAAACATTTTCCTATGGGCCTCCTGCGCCTTTGCAACCTCTTTCTTTGCAGCCTTCTTGGCTTCCTTATAACTTTCATGTGCAGCCTCTTCTTCCACCGTATCCTTTGCCTTTTGCCATTCCTTGAACTTCTTCCTCTTCTCTTCAATCCTCTTTCCAACTTCATCATCCCACCACCATGTTTCCGAGTGCCTCGGTGGTCCTTTTGTCCATCCACATACCTCACCAACGGCTCCCAATAGACTATCTTTCATTGACATCCAACCACTTTCAAGCTCAACCACATCATCTTCAACCATACTCAGCCTCTCTCTTAATGCTTCCTTCACTGTTGCCTCTTTCAACCTCCACACCTTCATCCTCGGTTGGTACTTCACCCGCCGAATTCTCCGCGCACCTTTCACCCTTATATCGCAGACAACCAGGTGGTGCTGCGAAACAGTCTCCTCCCCTGGGATCACCTTTGTGTCCCGGAGGTTTCCCCTATCTCGCCGACGCACCATCAGGTAGTCAATGGTTGTCGTCAACCCACCTGACGTGTATGTAATAAGCTTATTATCCGCTTTCTGGAATTGAGTATTACAGAGCAACAAATCAGCTCCATCAGCAAACTCCAAGATCCTTTCACCTTCTCCATTTCTCACACCATATCCATAACCCCCATGGACTCCCTCAAAACTGTCTGGACTCCTTCCCACATGTCCATTCAAGTCTCCTCCAACCACAACAACTTCCTCATCTTTCACATTTTCCATCAACTTCTCCATCGCACACCAGAACATGTTCTTCTTTTCATCGCTTCGACCGACCTGCGGGGCATATCCCGAGATGACGTTCACCAAGAGATTTCCGATCACGATTCTCACAATCATCAACCTTTCACTCACTCTAGTCACACTCACTACACTGTCTTCAAACTCCTCAGAAAACATGACACCAACACCATGCACGCCTTCCGGGCACCCTTGCCACATAAACATGTACTTCTGCCCCTGCCTTCCCTTCACCATTCTCACACCACTTCCCTTCCACCGTGTCTCCTGCACACAACATATGTCCACTCTTCTTCTGACCAATGTTTCAACCACTTCTCCAGATCTCCCTGTCATTGTCCCTACATTCCATGTACCAAACCTCAGAAACCGATCTCCACGTGGGGCATCAGACGATTGGTCATCATAAATGGAAAAATTTCCTCCCTTGCTTCGATCGGGTTCCCCACCTTGAGTTTTAATGAGAGGGCGTGAGGACCCCCACGGGGTACTTCGGGCTGTACCCTGCCCATCAGTTGTACTCATCATGGTTTCCTTTTGAGGCGATGTTTTTATGGCCGGATGCCCTTCCTGACGCCAACCCTTTTAGTCGCCTTTTACAACACGCAGGGATACGGTGTACCTATTCTGACCGGGGTACACACCGGGGATATTCAAAGGCAAAGTCAACCCCACCTGATATTAATTCAACAGCTGAGGGGCATTTGAATTCAGGATCCTAGGATCCCAAGCCCACCACGATGGGGTATACAAACACGACTTATTGATAATAATCGGTGATCTGAATTCCAATGTGAGAAACACCAACAAGGGATGTGAGAGGGTCATCGGAAGTCATAGACGGGTGACAGAAATGAAAATGGAGACTTCCAAAAATGGAGACTGGGTGACAGAAATGAAAATGGAGACTTCTGTGGACTCGGTAATCTTGTGATAACTGACACCATTTTCCCGCGTAATATGATACAAAAGCAAACATGGACCTCACCAGGAAGAAAGGCAAAGAACCAGATGGACCATGTGGTGATAAGCAAACAACATAGGACATCGATGATGGACACTCGAGTCATGAGGGGTGCAGATATTGCAAACGACCACCAACTAGTATGAACTAAAATGAAATTGAAATTAAAGAGAAAGCAAATGGCCAAGGAGAACAGAAATATATTTGATACAATCAAACTTCAACAACCAGCTATCAAAACACAGTTCTCATTAAAGATAAGAAACAAGTTTGATGTGTTACAAGGTTATGAGGAATTGAAGGACATAGTGGAGAGAAAGTGGCAAAATTTTAAGAAAGCATATGATGAAACTTCAAAAGAAGTGCTAGGTTACAAAAAGAGAGGTCAAAAACCATGGATCAGTGAGGAGTTTTGGGAGCTAGTTGAGGAGAGAGGAAGATTGAAGGGCAATGCAGAACAGGCAAAGTCAAATAGAATCAAAAAAATCCTGAAAACAGAATACAGGAATAAGGATAAAGAAGTAAAAAAAAAACAGCATGAGAAGAGACGAGAGAAAATAGGCAGATGACCTTGCTCTGACGGCTGAAAAAGCAGTGTGTAATGGGAGGATGAAAGCTATACGTGATTGCAAAGACCCTCAGTAATGAAAGAAGCAAAACTGTGAATGCAGTTAAGGATAAGACCGGAAATCTACTAACAGAAGAAACAGCCAAGAAAGAAAGGTGGAGAGAATATTTTGAAGAAATCTTAAATTGACCAATACCTGATGATCCTACAACAGAAGAGGAGTGGGATCCCTTTTTTGGAAGAGTGCTGATGCACATAATTAGAGATGGAGTTGACAACAAGTTGAGGGATGAGCAAACAGGCTTTAGAAGAGGTGTAAACACAGGTGAGCAAATCTTTATTTTGCACAACATAATTGAGCAGGTAGCAGAGTAGTAACTCTATACATTACTTTTGTGGACTTGGAAAAAGCCTTTGACTCCGTGCACCGATAAAGCCTTTGGAAGATCATGGCTTATGGAATCCCTCGCCAAATAATCAGAATGGTACAGATCTTGTTTGAGGATATTGCAATGTGCATTGCTATAGGAGGGAAAGGAATCACAGTGGGTTCATGGTAAAAACAGGAGTGAAGCAAGGAGGTGTAATGTCCGGTTAAGCTATAATTTGGTCTGGATTTATCACTTGGCCCATGGAGGATAGATGGGATGATGATGAAAAATTTGTGCCCATTTAAACATAAAAAATGCTTGTTTTTAAAAGCCCATCTTCCGAGTTTGAAGAGAAAGATGCGGGCTTGCAGCTTCATGTAGAAGTTCCAACGGTGACATATATTATTTTGTGACAAGCAAGAATCATTTAGAAGGATACGGAAGGAGCACACAAACTACAACCACAGGCACGACAACAGCAGCAACAACTACTACGTGTTATAAAAGATCCTTTTTGCATGTTCGTTACATTTTACATTCTCATTGACATTCGCAAATGGACATGCACTACTTATACTATAAAAGGAGCTGTGCATGTGTCTGTCCATCTGTCCATCAGTGCGTGCATGCGTGCGAGTTCCACCCATTGGTTGGACAGTCCGTCTGACTCCACGCACAATTTCTATATTATGGCAGCCAATTTAGGAACCCTTTAGAATGTATCCTTTAGAACCCTTTCTCTCAAGCAGCACAAAAATGTAAGTGTGTGTGTGTGTGTGTGTGTGTGTGTGTGTGTGTGTGTGTGTGTGTGTATGACTGTAGGGGGGGTTATGCAATCACCCTATTGGGAACGTGCCAGTGTTTGTGAAGTACAACATGCTGTCTTTTGATTAAGCCACGTCCTAGTTTTCTACATTCAGATCACACTGACAGCCTACCTACAACACTTCACCCAACATCACACCTGGCTGCACCGATCATTGCCTGATGTTCGTGATGAAACGATCGCATTTATGTGCCTTCTAGACCTTACACATCCCTTCTATGTGGGACTATCTGCTCAGCAAACATGATTAAAGGTTTTTCACTGGCCGACACTGGACTTTTGGAGTTTTCTCATCGTCCTGTGGTCAATGGACAACTGGAGATTGATATAAACAATTGGTTTGATGTGTTTAGGTTCGCAAATTTAGATAAAGAAAATTAAAGATAGCACCCGGAACCTTTTTCATTAAAGGTTCACGGATAAGCCAATTTCTCCGTTTTCATTTCCTTACCTTGTCGTTCCTAACTGCTGTTCTTGCAGTTTTTAGCCAGTAGAGAGCATCATACATACACAACATTGACAATTCCACAAATATACATGTATCAACACGAATATCGTGATATAAATTACTAATCTGTGCTCACGTTTTCAGTACTATTTAAAGTGTTAATTATAAAGTTCTATATTGTTTTGATATTAAAGGCAGGTTACATCAATATTACAAAATTATTTAATAATTATTTACAGGATGATTGCACTGCAACACGAGTTGGTGAATCATCTGTGTTTGTTAAGACTTATCTTGCTACGTCGGCCGAATAAAAGTATAAAATACATTCCAAAAGGTCGTTTTCCACTGTTTGGCTGACTTTATTAGGGAAGCAGGGTCCTAGAGATTTAGGGGTAGTTCACTTAATTAGTAGTAACAGAGAAATAATGGGAAGAGTTGTCAGGATTGCTTAAATGTATGTGCACTTCTAGCCTGGGTTTGAATCCCAACCCAATTATAAACTAGATATCTGTGATCACAATGTCACTGCTGAGGGTAAGCCTCCCTGGTGCCTGAAATCCAATGATGGGCCATTTTTTTTTTTGAAAAAAAAACCTAAATGGTAGTTTAGTATTCCTCGGGATCGAAGAAATTCTGAGGTAGGCTACCATAAAAAAAAAAACTGGGGGCACTAATTGCAGAAACAAAACCCTACAACAGGCATAAACTTCCCCCTTTCCTACAAGGGGAGGCTTAACTACCATCCTGGTGTTTCGCAGGCAGAGCGAGGCATCAATGCGTGTGCCGTCTCTCGGATGGACGTGAATCCGGAGGATGCGTCTATCAGAGCTGGTAGCATTGGCATGCGTTAAAGATCCCACGGTGTCCTTCGCGAAGAGTACGTGAGTTATCGTCCATCGGTACCTTGAACAAATTACAAAGTTCTGTCCAGGTAGGATCGCCAGGTAGGCACTAACAACGGCAATAAATAAATGAATAAATAAACATAACTATCTAATTAATTAAAATAAAATATAATTAATGAATAAACTATTATGTCCATCATGCCTGTGTAATGGCAATGGTTATCAGCTTATGGTTGCTTTTCCATATTTCATCCTTTAAAATGCTGATCCTCAAGCTAAGAAGCAACACGTACCATTTATTAAAGTCTTTGGTATGACTGCCGGGTTCGAAGCACCGAGCTCCCAATCTCAGACCATTACGCTCTCACCATTACACCACCAAGTCTGAGGATCGAATGTGATTCGGTGAGTAAATGGAGACGATGGTGAATACTGGAATTGGAAATGCTTTACCGATGCCACCATCAAATGGCATCCTTTGCGATCAGCGTAAATTTCTGCAAACTCGTCCAGAAGTTTGAAAAGGCAGTTATTATAATCACCTCTATTTCAAAAGAGTTCGCCGAGGGGGTTATGAAAGGTAATTACAAAAGAATGGCTGAATCGTGAGTTTTGCGTTTACTTAGTTCGTTATTCCTACGTCATCTCTTTGACAACCATGTAATCTGTGCAAGTGCTTCCAAGCAACTACGCAGTATGTTGTAAAACAATACTGCAGGGGCGGATCCAGAATTTTTTTTAGGGGGGGGGGGTTCACTTAAGGTTGAGATGTTCTCATATTGTCAAATATACCACCAAGCCTTATTCAAGTCAATGTAATCATCAAGGTAAAACCGGTTAATCTATCCAGTGTCCAACCATTAATTTACTTTCTCCACAGGAAAATTTGGGAATATCAAGCTACTTGCCGAAAAGGCCTCAGGCCTGTCACTAAGAAGAAAAAAACAGTTAATCTATCCAGAGCTAGCAGTGTCCAACCATTAATTTACATTCTCCACAGGAAAATTTGGGAATATCGAGCAACTTGACGAAAAGGCCTCAGGCCTGTCACTAAGAGGAAAAAACAGTTAATCTATCCAGAGCTAGCAGTGTCCAACCATTAATTTACATTCTCCACAGGAAAATTTGGGAATATCGAGCAACTTTACGAAAAGGCCTCAGGCCTGTCACTAAGAAGAAAAAACAGTTAATCTATCCAGAGCTAGCAGTGTCCAACCATAAATTTACATTCTCCACAGGAAAATTTGGGAATATTGAGCAACTTGACGAAAAGGCCTCAGGCCTGTCACTAAGAAGAAAAAAACAGTTAATCTATCCAGAGCTAGCAGTGTCCAACCATAAATTTACATTCTCCACAGGAAAATTTGGGAATATCGAGCAACTTGATGAAAAGGCCTCAGGCCTGTCACTAACTGATTGTAAAGAAAAGCTGAAGATTTTGGAATCTCCTCGACAGATATTTACAACAATGTAAATACACAAAATGTTTGCAATACAAATCAATGAAAATATCGAACGGACAAGCACAAAATGCATTCAACCTAAACTCGCCATTGCGGATCATCAGATCATTAATTATCACTAGACGACCCTTGAACCCGTTGGGGTCCCGTTGTCATAGCGGTTGATGAAAAAAAATTATTTCAAGAAAAAAAAAAGCTCTAGCAAACTATACCTCTGAGGTTGTTTGCATCTATCTATAATTCCAGCAATCTCTGTGTGTCTGTGACCGCTGTTTCTCGACAACCACTGGTCCGATCTAATTGAAACTTGCCAGGTATATTGCTGGGGACCTGAGTATGTGCCTGTTTAAGGTTTGATATTAATCGGACAAGCGGTTCCCAAGTTATGGCCATTTATTTACCAAACCAATGACAGGACACATTGCTGCGTAGGCATGGCCGATGGGAAAGGGCGCCATTTAGTTACCAATGACAGGACACGTTGCTGCGTAGGCGTGGCCGCTGGGGAAGAGATCCTCAGTTACCAATGACAGGACACGTTGCTTGGTGTTTTGCACCCACAGTATCTATCTTCTATCTGTCTATCTATAATTCCAGCAATCTCTGTTTGTTTGCTTTTTCAAGGTTTGAAATTAATCGGACAAGCGGTTCCAAAGTTATGGCCAAGTTAGAGCGTGTTCTCCATTACGGGTTACAACGTACGGACTTCCGGATAGTGATGACTTACTGTATTATAATAATTTCTCGATTTCTTATGCGCATTTATAGATAAACACAATGCCCCAATCCAGTCGTCGTTTACGAGAGCGAAGGAACGGCCTGTGTAGTTGTTTGAAAGTTTGTTTTTTTTTTTTTGCACATACGGCCACGCACGTACGGCCACGCACGTTCGGGCATGCGAGGGCGAAGGAATAGCCTGTGTGGTTGTTGTTTCTGGCACGTGGTTTGAAAGTTTTATTTTTTTGCATGTACGGCCACGCACGTATGGCCACGCATGTACGGGCACGCACGTATGGGCATGCACGTACGGGCACGCACTAGTTAATCAAATTCTCCCAAAGAGTACTTGACTGAATCGGGAATTGATTTTTTAATAATTTTTTTGTTGTCCGATTTGAACGAAACTTGATACTGCACACCTCAGGCGAATGGTGAGTAAGGTGGCCCTAAAATTTTTGCGCTATCGTGTACCGTTTTGGCTGTATTTTGGGAACATACATACAAGATGAGAGTTTTAGTAATATATAGAAGATAGATAATGGACGATGTAGCCACTGAAACTTTGAATTACTGGGGTTAAGGATTACACTGTACTTTGCTGGAGGACACGATCCCGAAAATGTTGCCTTTCTCTTCAGAGCCATAACTAAACACTGAGTCGCAGGGATTAATACAGAAAAATATCGCGGCTCGAATTAATTGGCGAGTGAAAGCAAAAGACATGCCATTGTCCAGTGATATCTCACACGATGATCATGCAACAATTGTAAGGGCAGAGGGGAGGAGGGGGTTCACGTGCACCTGGTGAACCCACCCCCCTGGATCCGCCATTGAGTGACTGAGTTTCTGTGTTGTGTTATCACTGCTGAGGTCAAATGTATCGATCTTAAAAACTAGCCAACAACATTTTTATACCACATATCTATTGAAATTGTTCATTTGGCTGTATGAGTGTTCGATTTTGTCTGTTAAAAACTGTGGAGCAGAATTCTCCAAACTTTGTACTGCATTGTTTATTACACCCGAAAGTCAGGATTGAAGACCAGAGTTGATGATGCTTCATTAACTTGCTGTCTCGTTAAACAGCCATCCATGACTTTTGCTTACGATAGGAACCTTCTGATCAGATTGTATTTAGAACAGAGGTGTGCTCAGTTTTGACCAAGTTTCTTGGAGAGCGCTTTCCAAGTGGCTTAAGCACTAAAGCAAGCACTCCATTTGAAACCCTTGATAAAGGCCCGGTCACACCTTGACGTTTTAGCCAACGTATGCCGATTTTTGAATTTTTTTTCTAAAACGCTGGCACACGTTGAATACGTTATGGGTAAGTTTTGATAACATTGAGAGCACGCTGAAAAACACTGCCATACATCGTTGTACGCTGGCTTTAAACGTTGGACTTTTTGGTTGTCCTCAATTTTTTTCATGCTTGAAATTTCACGACGTATGCCGGCGTATGACTCACACATTCCGCTACGCTGGCCACAGGTTGTATGCACGGTCTGTGATCATTGACAGACGTCAACACATGCTACTTGTAAGTTAATCATAAGTTGAGACACGCCGAGGTAATGTTTAGCGTACCCAAAACTTATTTCTAACCTATGATTAACGTGTTGTTGGCACGTTACGCGATCGTTGCCACACGTCGACAGACGTTACTTTTAAGTTACTCATAGGCTGAAAGACGTCGGTATAATGGATCGTCCTTGCGTCAGCGTCCACGGCCACGGCCAGGACACTTATTTGCAGCATTCTTCAAACTTTTCTTCGGTATGACGAGGATGTTCAGACTTCGATGTCTAGCTTGGCTATGATTCCAATTGTCCATCGGCAGCGTCTATTTAAAATAGTCGAGTTTGAGCGTTTTAACACGTTCAGAAGAAATGCTTCAAATTTCCAAACCCCAGCGTCAAAAAACAAAGGCGAGTGACAGCAATTTAAATCGTTCATTATAAACAATGAAAATAGTTGAGTGGTACCGTTTAAAAGTCGTTGAGTGTAAAAAAAAATCCAATTGTTGAGCGCAAGCGTCTACTTTCAATAGTGGAGATGCAGCCATTTAAATCATTGAGTGGCAGCCTATGAATAGCAAACCCTACGTCACCGGCAAAGATAAACTGCCGCACGATATGGATAAGTTAGGCTATCGTTGGGCATAGTTTGTGAACGCCGGCTTCACGATAATTATTCGTTGGTATATCGTATCTATAAGTAATCAAAGCGCTCTATGCACATTATTAGTTCATTGTGCATTTGTCCAACCCGTTATGAATAGACCTAAGTCGTAAAAACAAGCTATAGCTCATTCTTGAAAAAGCCCCATAAAAAATTAGCTGCGAAAAAGTTCGAACAATGGTTAAAAGATGTCTGCTACCCGTGGACACGCGGACGCAAGGACGATCCATCATAACCCACACCCTCCCCCTCACACTCACCTACTACTGCCAACATGAACAAACTACTACTAATACTAATACTAATACTGGTACTGATACTGTTACTGCTGACATGGACATCGACTCAAAAAGGACTCGAAAACACTGTTGGGTTCCCCTTTTATGAGCAGCATTTTTATATACCAATTCCCAAAACCGCTGGGAACACGTCTTTATATGGCAGTTGTAACCTAGAAACACGTTAATTTATTTATTTTTGTCGACCGGAAGACGTCATTGGAATACGTCTACATACGTCGATGTGTGTTGGGACTACGTAAAGAATTGGTTCAAAGCACGTCAAACGTAAGTTAGAAATAAGTTTTGCGTAAAAAAGACATTACCGCGACGTGTTTCGACTTATGAGTAGCTTATAAGTAGCGTTTGTGGACGTGTGTAAGTGTCCACATATCGTGTGTAAAACTTATCCCCATCGCATGCGGAACGTGTGTCATACGCCGAGTACGTCGTAAAATTTTGAACATGTTTAAAATTTCTTGACGTACTCTACTTATTACGACGTATGATAGCATACTTTAGCGTTCTACTCACGTATACCAAACTTACTCATACAGTATTTGACGTGCCCCAACATTTTAGACACATTTTTCTTAGGTCGGCATACGCTGGCAAGATCGCCAAGGTGTTACAGCGATGTTGACACTTCCATTTCTACGGCAGTTATGATTCGAATCGTTGTGCGTCAGCCTTTTAATAGGTTACGTCACGACATCGTCGGCGATGCGTGCAACGCGCTATGCCTAAGTTAGACTATCGTTGGGCATCGGTTGTGTAGGCCGACAACAGGTTCAGCATTCGTTGGTATAAGTTATCTATAACACAACGAAACGTTCTGTGTCCGTTACCAATGCGTTATACATAAGACCAAGTTGCTATGAATACGTCCGAATCTTTAAAAAAAAAACATCAAAAGTTCAACGTAAGCCAGCGTTTTACATAAATTTTAATACGTTGCCATTGCTGGCTAAAACGTCAAGGTGTGACCGGGCCTTAAGGAACGGCTAGATCAGGAACTGAACACACCCCAGAACACAAGTCCTCAACAAGGACACGCACACAACGACATCCTCCCTATAATTCACGGACTGGTGTTTGTTTGTCAGGCCACTCCGAAAGTTCTGGGCTATTAACACCCAGGCTTACTACATAGGATCATCATGACCCCAATGAATGTAATGGGGTGTTTTTGTCTTTGCTGCTGGTCTTGCAGGGAGGGGGTGGAGACCCAAATTCTCTACGTAAATGTGTATCGTGTAGCGCCGCCTCCAGGTGAGGGAGGTGAGATGTACGAGTAGTTTATGATAATGCAGGTGTGGAAGAAATAATTATATTAATGTATTCTAAATTGTAATTGTGCTGGTGTTTTATAAATGTAATTTTTATGCTATAAGTCGAATTGGCTGTCAGTGTTCCTTCCCTTTGCCAAGAGTCTTTTGCCCTAAATGTTGATTGTCTTGCTCTGGAACAAGGTGACCTTTCTGATAACACCAAGATTGTTATGATTACAAAGTTGCTTTTCACCTAGAAGACACGTATTGCATTTTAGAGTTCTTTGTTTAAGGCTTAACAGCCCCTACCACTCTCCCATGAAAGGCATATAAATACCAGAAATTGTAATCTTGTTTTAGTGCAAGCACGTGTGATGTATAGCATCTCAGTGGCTTGTACTCCTTGGGACTGACCAAGTACAAATAATAATAAAACTCCCTGATGTAATGCACTTTCACGCTGTGATAAGTGAATTAATCGGGTTGGTTTAACGGTTAACTAAAAAGTAAGAATAAAATAGAACCATAATAATATTGCAGCAAATGGGGGTTCTCAAGTTCATTGGGTGAAGTGTATGAGGGAACAGGTACATGATACATTTAAAACCGAGTCGACTCGACGTAAAACCCTGCAAGTTAAATAAGATTCCACAACAACGCAAGAATTATACAACGATCACTACGAGGTTCAAGGAGAAAGAATCCACATCAGTTGGTGCCGTGACCGGAGGTGCCTAATCTGCTGGAGGCTGTCCCTGGAGGAACAGCAAGTGCTTGAGCGAAGGTAAGCAGAGAGCGTTCCTCGACGGTGGGCTGTCTTAGCGGGTAATGCATTCTCGAACAGAGAGTACATGCCAGAGAATATTATTGATAGAAAGAAGAGGAGTAATTAAAGTAAACGATAAGTGTATATATAGTTGTTTTAGAAAAGTGATGGAGGAGAAGAGGAGTCAGATGATGGCATAGTGCAAGAAGAGGCTCGACGAGGAGCCAGAGGAGTAATTAAATGGGCATGACGAAGTGACATGCCACAGAATGGCTGAGAGAGGCCGAGGAATCGCGCGAGATCTATGTTTGCATTGATACGGACCGGCTGAGAGAGGCCGAGGGGCACGACTGAGAGAGGCCGAGGAGGACCGGCTGAGAGAGGCCGAGGAGGACCGGCTGAGAGAGGCTGAAGAGCAACGGCTGAGAGAGGCTGAAGAGCAATGGCTGAGAGAGGCCAAGATATGGTTAGGAAGGACAATGGTTAAGAAGTGGAAAATAGATAAGTATTATAAGTTACCTGTTTGTAAGGGTTTGTAAGAGATTGTAAAAGTTATAAGAGTTACCTGTTTGTTCATTGAACTCACTGGAAGTTTGTTTGCAGTGAGGTTGTTGTATTGTATTGTGTGTAGGGGTTTTACGGATTTGTAAATGCAATGATTTGCACGAAACGTTTTGTAGGGTGGAGACGATTGACCGGCTGGGAGCGTGGCTGGTGATTTGCATTGAGATGCATGTGTTGCTGAGTGAGTGGAGAAATGAAACTTGTGCGAGTCCAATAGATTCACTGCAATGAAACGTGCTCTATTGGGACTTGGCTTTGAAACCGGATTGAGAGGTGTGGGTGTGTGTGTGAACTCGATAGGGAATTGGAATCACGCGTGGTGGTCAGGAGGGGAGTCTGTGCCAGCCTGACTTGCTAAGCTGTTGGATTATGTAAAGATTGTTTGGGGATGGCTGAATATCATGGTGTTATGACATTGACTGAGAAAATAGTTTTTTTTTTAAATAATTGTGTGAATTGCTGTGGGGATCTGAGATTTTTGCTTCGATCGACGTTATGGGTTCGTTTTAAAGTCAATTTAAATTGTTTTCATTTTTGGTGCTTGTATTTCATGTATTGGTGCTTGGTCGCTGACGTGGATTTTTTAAACCCACCTTGTTGTGATCGTTGTCCTCCTGAAGGATTCTAACTGGTCGATTGTGGAATCCTATTTGACTTCGGACAGAGTTTAACGTTTGTCCGATTTGATTATAAAATCCTACAAAAAACCCTATCGACACTGATAAAACTGATGTCCACACAAGTCCTTCCTTGTGAAACAATTTATTTCCTAATTATACACCATACACTTCTCACCCTTGTACAATGAACTTAAGAATCCCCATTTGATTGCAATATTATTTGGTTCTATTTCATTTATTCTTACTTTAGTTAACAGTTAGACCAACCCAATTCAATTCACCTCTACATTACATCAGAGAGTTTTATTCTAACTTGGTACTTGGTCAGTTCCAAGGAGTACAAGCCACTGAGAAAATATACTTCCTCACGTGCTCGTACTGAGAACAATGTGCCTTTCAAAATATTTATACTTCCATGAGAGAGAGGTTGGGGGATATTCACCCAAACTGTAGACGTGTCCTTTAGACAAAAAGCCACTTTGTACATTTTCTAAGCAAAGGTTCATTTATCAGCTCGGTCACTCTGCTCCAGAACCATACATTTCTTATTTAGGGCAAAAGTCTTTTGGCCAGAAATGACAGCCAATTCAATTTGCAGCATAAAAGTTACATTTCTGAAACTCCATTTGTTACAATTTAAAATACATTAATATAAATTTTTCCACCACACTCCCCCGTTTTTTTTTTTTAAGGAAAATTTGAATAATTTTTCTTACACATGATTACCATGTCCCATTCCTGAAGGAGAAAAGATTTCCATTATTCAAGTTCAATCAACAATGGCAGCGAGTGTTCATATCAGAAAATGAGTGAGTTTCCATTTAATTTATGGCCTGTTCATCAGCATGTGTCACACATTGAAAACATGCTACCCGAAGTCAGAAGATAAACAGGTCAGGGTGTGGATAGAGCGGCACCCCACGGGAAACACAATCGAAGCACTCCTTGAGCTGAGGAGAAGGTAGATGTGGGCAAGTACAAGTTTGGGCCAGACACTGGGTTGAAGGAGCGCAGTGTGGAACTCCAGGCCTGTCGTACATTGAAGCAACCACAGCAAGTTCACGATGTATTTGCAGAGCGGCAATCGAGAGTGTGGCTGAGAACATTCCTCCACGCAGGCACCACACAACGCCGACGTTAAGACTTTGCTCAACCTTCTCCTCAGTGGGTTTTTTCTTTCTTTTCCCACATTGGTCCATCTTATCTCCTCAGGAAGGGGAGGCATAATTATGTGTTGAATGCTCAATCACCCAAATGTGGCTTCTCCCATCGTCCAATCTTTGTGTGGAAACTTCATTTAGATGAAATCGTACATTGCTTCAAAGACTGCTTTCAACACTCCGAAACAAACAAAGCATCAAGTAAACACCAATCAATAAACGTCATGGGCACATGTAGTTCTACAAGACTAACAAAGATTCTTATGGAAGCATTTAACTTGCATTATATGTCATATCAATATTTTAATCCCTTTCCTTGTTATTTCCCAAAACAACATGCTAAAATATACAGAAATCCCAGTTGTACGTATACTCAAAACATCCATCTCATTTGCTATTTCCATCGACATTTTAAATCTCTGACATTTCTCCATCTGTCCACTTCTCTCTCACCAAAACAGCAAACATGCTGCCATTTTTCCAATTCACATACACAAACCATCTATCACTTCCTCCGACCTTCTTAATTACGAATCCATTTTCTTTTATCAAAACAAATAAATCATTTTAAACAGTTGTTCAAAAATTGTCAAATCACTTGTCAAATCTGTTATGAGGCGAATATCGTTTAAATTGCAGCTCAAACACTCTGTCTACACATGCAGCTTCACCCTCCACAATCTTTATCCCAGTCTTGGAAAAGCATCTTAAACTTCAGACAAATAAACATCCAAACTCTCTTAAACAACTTTTTGGTCAAAACAATAAAATATTTCCTTTTAAAATCCATAAATGAAAAATTAAATCTTCAGCATCTATCAAATTATATCATGAATTTACCTTGACTGAATCGATCAAAGGGTTACACTCGGTTGTTTGCCATTGCCTTCCCAGCACAAGTTCAGGTAACCTCAACATTTGCAGACAAATAAAACAATATTTCAACGTCCATCCGAGGGAATCATCTATTATCTGTGAATTGCCCCACGTGCTAAACATCATCAAATCATTAACATCATTCCAAATCACGTTTCTACATTTAAATCACATACAGTATATCCACATTCACAATTGTTATTTCACAATTTATTCAAAATCCTGATGGTTGTAAAATAAAACTTCAACACTTTTTCCTAAATGGACTTCACTTTAAACATTCAGTAGAGAGGGTGCACCACAAACACCAAGGAACGAGGAACAGGAAGTTCTCTCCACATCCAGTGGGAAGAAAAAGGAAAAAAACTCTGACAGGCAAAACCCACAGTTTGCATTACTCTGTCATGGCTTCAACACATACACTAAACAGCATTGCATCTCATAGACTCGCGTGTGATCACGTGACAAATACCAATCACATTTCTATCTCATCCTCTTGAATCTGCATATGAATCGAATTTCATACCTAAAGCAAAGGCTCGAACAAAGACTCAGTGTAAAGATAGGCCACCCCCCACAGATCGAGTGGAGGGGGTCTCACACAGTGTAGTTTGCGACCTTCGCGTGGAAATACAACGCCAAGAATGTATAACATGCCATTTCAAACAGACCCACAGCTCAACTCAGCACGAGTTAAAATATCGTCAAAATCCCAACAGAACACGTTTCATTGCAGTGAATATTGGAATCGCACAAGTTTCATTTTTTTTTTTTTTACTCTCAGGAACAAATCACCCACCATGCTCCCAGCTGGTTAATCATCTCTTGCACTCTACAAAACGTTTCGTGCAAATCATTGCATTTACAAATCTGTAAAACCTCCACACAATATAATATAACAACCTCACTGCCAACAAACTTCCAGTGAGTTCAATGAACAAAAAGTAACTCTTAAAACTCTTACAAACAGGTAACTTACAATGTTTATCTATTTTAACCCTATCTCGGCGTCTCAGCCATGTCCTCGGCGTCTCTCTCACAGCCGGTCCGTATCAATGCAAACATGTGGCATGTCGCTTCATCATGCCTATTTGATTACGCATCTGACTCCTTAACGAGCCTCTTCTTGTCATCTGACTCCTCTTCTTCTCCAGCACTTTTCTAAAACAACTACAGTACTTATTGTTTACTTTAAAATGGACTGTCTCCGCCAGATCCTCTTCTTTCTCTCAATAAAATTATCTGACAATGAACTTTTCTTTGTTCGAAATGCGTTACCTGCTGAGAGCGCTCTCCCTTACCTTCGCTCAAGCACTTGTCGTTCCTCCAGGCACTGCCTCCGGCAGATTAAGCACCTCCGGTCACGAGCACCGCACCAACGTCAGTTCGAATCCGAGTCTCGGCGCCAACTGACGTGGATTTTTTAAACCCACCTTGTTGTGATCGTTGTCCTCCTGAAGGATTCTAACTGGCCGATTGTGGAATCCTATTTGACTTCAGACAGAGTTTAACGTTTGTCCGATTTGATTATAAAATCCTACAAAAAACCCTATCGACACTGATAAAACTGATGTCCACACAAGTCCTTCCTTGTGAAACAATTTATTTCCTAATTATACACCATACACTTCTCACCCTTGTACAATGAACTTAAGAATCTCCATTGATTGCAATATTATTTGGTTCTATTTTATTTATTCTTACTTTAGTTAACAGTTAGACCAACCCGATTCAATTCACTTCTACATTACATCAGAGAGTTTTATTCTAACTTGGTACTTGGTCAGTTCCAAGGAGTACGAGCCACTGAGAAACTATACTTCCTCACGTGCTCGTACTGAGAACAATGTGCCTTTCAAAATATTTATACTTCCATGAGAGAGAGGTTGGGGGATATTCACCCAAACTGTAGACGTGTCCTTTAGACAAAAAGCCACTTCGTACATTTTCTAAGCAAAGGTTCATTTATCAGCTCGGTCACTCTGCTCCAGAACAATGCATTTCTTATCATTTAGGGCAAAAGTCTTTTGGCCAGAAATGACAGCCAATTCAATTTGCAGCATAAAAGTTACATTTCTGAAACTCCATTTGTTACAATTTAAAATACATTAATATAAATTTTTCCCCCACAGTCGCTAAGCATGCTTAATATTTGATTGTCGAAAATCTGTCGAAAAAACTGATATTTATGGGGTTTTTGCAGGTCACGTGATGCCGCGGGGTTTTTGCAGGCAAAAAGGAAACCTGAGAATTGTCCCATGGTGGACTGCTTATCGTGAGGGTCTACGAGATTAATGATAACATAGAAGGTTTAAGGACGTCCTTCACAGGTTCCTGTAAAAAATTCCGATGAAAAATGAACATTTTAAGGTTTTGTAAAAATATTTGTCACGTGATCGCACGCGATCACAGGCGAGACGATGAGATGCAATGCTCATGAGAGTGCGCATTGACGTAATCGCGCGTCGGCTCAGCGCTTTTTCAAGCTTGAGAGTGCAATTAAATCTGACCTTTTACTTGTGTTCATCTGCGTTAACGGTAAATTGTTAGGTAATCCTTTCTTTCCCCTCATCATATTGCAAATTCTCATCCAAACTTAAAATGAAACGAATCCGAAATATACTTTTAATGAGGGAAATGTATCCTGGGTTTGATAGCAATATGTGTCAGGGAAAATTATGCGTCCTGTGTAAGTCATAGTGGTGTAATGCCAACCTATGGCTCTTGCCTGTGATAGCGTTTTTTTTTTTCCCACCAGATGTGGAAAGAACTTCCTTTTCCTTGTTGCTTGGTGTTTGTGGCGAGCGTCGCGAGCTACACTGTACGGGCCAACCCTCTCAAACTGAGTCTGTTTTAAGTGAAGTCCATTTAGGGAAGCAAGTGTTAAAGTTTTATTGAAAAGCCATAGGTATTTTGGATAAATTGTGAAATAACAATTGTGAATGTGGGATATATTCGGAAGGTGAAGTCCAAGGGAGGTGAGCTCTCACTGGCATTGTGAGGAAATTGTAATTACTCAACCCGGCAGGTTTGAGTGCTGGGCAAGCTGTCCGGACGTGTCAGAAATGTTTCGAAGATTTTGATCTGAGTTGTAACCATTGTACTTAAAAGATGTGATCTAAATGTAGAAACGTGATTTGGAATGATTTTAAATGATTTGATAATGTTTCGCACGTGGGGCGATTCACAGATAATAGATGATGCCCTCGGATGGACGTTGAACTCGGCGTGCCGTTTTTATTCGTCTGTGAAAGTTAGTTGCCTGAACTAGTGCTAGGAAGGCAATGGCAAACAACTCAGTGTAACCCTTTGATCGATTCAGTCAAGGTAAATTCATAAGATTTAATTGGATAGACGCTGAAGATTTTATTTTTGATTTATTGATTTTAAAAGAAAATATTTTATTGTGACTTAAAATAATAATAAAAGACCATAAAGCCGTTTAAGCAAGATTTGACAAATGATTTGACAATTTTTGTACAACTGTTTAAACTGTATTTATTTGTTCTGATCAAGGAAATGGATTCATATTGAGAAGGTCAGAGGAAGTGATCGATGGTTTGTGTATGCGAGTTGGGAAATGGCAGCATGTTGCTGTTTTGGTGGGAGAGAAGTGGATAGATGGGCAATGTCAGAGATTTAAAATGTTGATTGAGTTCTGGAGTAATGATAGAGATTGGTCAAACAAAGAAATGGAGGCTCACCAGGTTAATGAAACTATGTTAGCCTTTGGTGTTGTTTAAACTGTTTGGAGAAAATTTGTAACAATGTTATCAAAGTTCTTGTTTCAAAATGGACGCTCTGCAGCCAAAGTGTGATCTGCAGTTCGGCAACTCGCCATGCCGACAACAAAGGAGTGGAACTTTCACCATGGGGGGGGGGGGGTTGCACAGCTGAGAGTCCGTGGAAGACTCAAAAGAATCACTCTGTGATTATGATGATAGCCATGCGACTCTTGTTTAATTACTCCTGTGAATTAATGTAGGAATGTGCAACTTAGCTTTGAATTATTTTGGGAATCTATTTAGTAAATTATAATAACTTTGCACACAGGTATGCTTTGTTTTTGACCTGTAATGGTAGTGATGGGGATAATCTTATGGTCAAAAGGACCAACAAGTGATACTCATGATAATGTTTGCATGCACTGGGTTTGTTGTCACATGCATAAACATGGGGAACAGTAAGCAAATGGGGGTTGTGCGGTAACTATGTTAGTTACTTTCAGACTAGGCTCATAAAAAAAAAGGGAACTCATTGAGAACGAACTATCATGTTTCTTTTGGTTAAAATTGATATGAACTTTTGTTTCGAGATTACAATTTGAGAATCATTTTACCTAAGGACCTTGTTAATCTGTTAATTGAGGATAGGGAAAAGTTACTGAGAATTGAATCAACATAATATTATGGCAGTTGCTCTGGAACTACTTGTGAATGAAACTGTAAATTGTTTATTAGATGTGAATGTTAAATGGTAACTGTGCAAAATCGAATTTATTTGGATTCAGTACTCGAAAGAAGTAGCTTACTTTTATATTTTTGTATAGATGATGGAATATTTTTGGTGAAAAGAATTATTGATTGCAAATTGGAACCCTGATAAAGACTGTTGCTTTTTCTACATGGAAATAGCAAATGAGATAAAATGTTTGAGTATACACATGCAAATGAGATTTCTGTATATTTAAGCATGTTGTTTTGGGGAAAAAAATAACAAGGAAAAGGATAAAATATTGATATGACATATAATGCAAGTTGAATGCTTCTGAAAGAACCTTTGTCAGTCTTGTGGAGATACATGAGCCCATGACGTTTACATGATGACATGTTTAATCGATGCTTAAATTTGATTTTGTTTGTTTCGGAGTGTTGAGTGCAGTTGAACCATGCACTGTACGATTTCGTCTCATGAAGCTTTGAAAAGTACTTCCACCGAAAGATTGGACGATGGGGAGAACCCAGATTTGGGTGATTGGGCATTCAACATGTGATTATGAAACTACCCCCTTCCTGAGGAGATAAGATGAGCAATTTAAAAAAGAAAGGAAAAAAAACCCACTGGGTAGAAGGTTGAGCAAAGTCTTAACGTCGCCGTTGTGTGGTGCCTGCCTGGAGGAATGTTCTCAGCCACACTCTCGATTGCTGCTCTGCAAATACATCGTTAACTTGTTGTGGTTGCTTCAATGCACGACGAAGGCCTGGAGGTCCACACGGCGAGTCCTCTGCAACGTGTGTTCAATGGTGCAAATGGGGGCTCGTGCTGCCACCGCAACTGCATCTAACGTGCTCTGTTGGGGCTGGATCTCTGTTCACCTCTCGAGTCCTTTTCGTCTCCTTCAACCCAGTGTCAGGCCCAAGCTCGTCGTTAAACATCTACCTTCTCTTCAGCTCAAGGAGTGCTTCGACTGTGTTTCCCCTTGGGTGCTCTATCTACACCCTGACCTGTTTATCTTCTGATTGCGGGGAGCATGTTTTTCAATGTGTGACACATGCTGATGAACAGGTCATAAATTAAATGGAAACACACTCACTCACTTTCAGATTATGAGACTGAGCACTCACTGCCATTGTTGATTTAACTTGTATAACGAATATCTTTTCTCCTTCAGGAATGGGATATGGTAATCATGTGTAATATATTTATTCAAATTTTCCTTATAAGGAAAAAATGGGTGAACTGTGGAAGAAATAATTATATTGTTACGGCTGTGGAAATTCGCAAACCACCATTCAGGGCCCGTAGGTGAGATATCTCAAAGTACATGTGTAGTTAGCCCCAAACCCGTTGTATCGAGGGAATTTATGTGATTCATCCGGGCTGCGACGCTTTGAGATAGCCGTTTATCTGTTCTATCTTTATTTTGAACCAACCACGTCTCAACCGCCATCACACAACAACCACCTTAACCACCACGCCAGCCATCGTCACCAACTACAACCACGCTCCAACCCTCAGACAACAACAACAACGCCAACAGCCACGACCTTTACCTTCACAACTCAATCCCGCAAACATCGCATCACCGCCATTCCCAACGGCATCATAACCATCAACCACCACTGAAAACCCTCCACCACCTTCACCTCTCTCCTTCTACGGCCATTCCCACACCACCTGTGAACACTGAACGTTCTCGGGCTGTCTCGGGCCCGTTCGGCGATTGGTGCCAAGCGCACCGAGCCACGAGCGCAAATAGCGGCCTTTCCGAGGGAAAATTTGGATCAAGAACGCTACATGCCCACTTCTCCGTCCAATAAGAAAGCACGGGGCGGCTTGGCCCCGCCTCCAGGCGCGTCTGTGTGAAATCGATATATGCAAATTCTAGGATCAGGGGAGGTTCACACCCCCATTTCCTCCAACCAATGGGCGAGCGTGGCTCCGCCCCCGAGGTAATCCTCATCTGAATATTTGCATATTAGCTGCTCCTGCCAGCCTATAAAACAGCGAGCACAAGGCGAATCGTGGCAGAGTGAGTCAGTTTTGGTTGGAGAGTGGAAGAGAGCCGGGGGAAGAGAGTGTCATCGAGAGAGTTGGGTTCTGGAGTCGGCTGAGAAGAGTTGCGGGAAGAGGCAAAGGAGCTTGGGTCCGAGGCGAGAAGGACGGCGGTCGGCGACGAGGTCGCGGTGTGGGATCGCTCGTCGCGGGACCCAAGCCAGCCAGCCATCTCCCTCCCCCAGGGCATCAACAATTCCCCTTTCCCCCGTGCTGAGATAGTGCAAAAAGGGGGCCCCGTTCCCACCCCACTTCAAACGTCGTGCCAACTAAACCTGCCAAGGAGCACGGAGTCGGGGCACAGCCACGCGGCCACATCTGCGGCTCGCCTGCCAACGCGTCACGAGGACATGGGTAGGACCCCCCCAGTCTCGCGGACCTGGCCGCTCCTTCAGGTCACGCGCACAATTGGCTTACAGGCCTGTCTGCCTCCTTGTCTATGAGGGTGGCTTCTTTCCTTTGCTTTTGTGTAAATGTGTGTTGGCGCCATCTGTAAAGTAGAACTGTATAAGTGTTGCCGTGTGTGCGCATAGTCGGTAGTAACTCTGCGTCGTTGTTGCTTTTGTTTTGGTTGCTATACGTGCATTTTGACTGTATGGCTGTATATATGTGCTTTCCGTGTGCCGGGAAATAAATGTGCATTGTGTGAACTGTTTTCCCGTTTCGCTTCGTCTTTTCTTTATTGACCCTCCGTCCTGCTTCACGTAAAGTGTTCGTCGTGGGTGCAAAACGCCTGGTAAATAATCTGAACCGTCGAGGTCGACAATAACACTGCTCAGTTATCCCGATAGTACGGAACGGGCCGCCCAAGCGGCTCGTGTCCGGAGTCGACCTGCGGCGAGGTACGATCGCCCGGTTTACCATCCGCGTAGGTACTTAGGTAGGTCGAGTTTGGCGAACAACCCTATCCTACGCGGGTGGCCGATTGGCACGATTGTGGTGAGGTCGAAAGGCCCACCCGTGACTGGCTCTGGGCGATAGTTCCCGGAGGGTCACGACTGAATTGTCCGTCTGGTGGGCGACGCGGTCGCGATTCGAGTGATGTGGCCGTCCGCACGCCGGCGGGTGCTAATTCGCAACAATATTAATGTATTCTAAATTGCAATTGTGCTGGTGTTTTATAAATTTAATTTTTATGCTTTCAGTCGAATTGGCTGTCAGTGTTCCTTCCCTTTGCCAAGAGTCTTTTGCCCTAAATGTTGATTGTCTTGCTCTGGAACAAGGTGACCTTTCTGATAACAGCAAGGTTGTTATGATTACAAAGTTGCTTTTCACCTAGAAGACACATATTGCATTTTGGAGTTCTTTGTTTAAGGCTTAACAGCCCCAACCACTCCCCCATGAAAAGCATATAAATACCAGAAATTGTAATCTTGTTTTAGTGCAAGCACGTGTGATGTATATCATCTCAGTGGCTTGTACTCCTTGGGACTGACCAAGTACCAAGTAATAAGAAAACTCTCTGATGTAATCTACTTTCACGTTGTGATAAGTGAATTAATCGGGTTGGTTTAACGGTTAATTAAAAAGTTAACTAAAAAGGAATAAAATAGAACCATAATAATATTGCAGCAAATGGGGGTTCTCAAGTTCATTGGGTGAAGTGTACGAGGGAACAGGTACATGATACATTTAAAATCGAGTCGGCTAGACGTAAAACCCTGCAAGTTAAATAAGATTCCACAACAACGCAAGAATTTCTACAACGATCACTACGAGGTTCAAGGAGAAAAAAAAATCCACATCACAGGCATACATGGGTGTACCGGGGCGTGGTTAGGCAGAGTGATGTATCCGCCCATGTTCCGATGCTGTGCTGCATTGTGCCCGTGTCCAAATAAAACCTGTTATTCCCACTTCAGAGCCTTCGTCCTTGTCTATCGAGTACATTATAGTGGCGACGAAGATGTCTTCGTGCATCGGCATATTGCAAGAATACGCAGTGGGGGATGATTGGGAAGACTATACCGATCGTCCGAAGCAGTACTTCGTGGCAAACAAAATGGACGCCGATGAGGACGATGAAAGGCGGCGGGCTGCATTACTGACCGTATGTGGCGCCCCGATGTGTCGCCTCATCAAAGATCTTCTTACCCCAGCTAAACCTTCTGACAAGTCATATGAAGAGCTCGTCAATCTCGTGAAAAGACATTATCACCCTACACCGGGTAAAATCGTCTCGAGATATAAATTCTATTCCCACCATCTTCAAGATGGTCAGTCAACATCCGAGTTCGTGGCTGATATACGGACTTGCCGAACATTGTGAGTTTACAGATAAACTCGAAGAGATGTTACATGATTTCTTTATAATAGGTATCAATGGGGACTCTTTACTTCTGTGGAAACTCCTGACTGAATCCGACCCCAATTTGGCTAAAGTCATCGAAATAGCCACTGGGTGTACGTGTCGGAGCATCGGTCACCTTTCCAAATATAGTATAATGACGTCGATGTACTTGAGAGAAAACCGTTTATTATCTATCATTCGTGTACATGGAGAGCAACAAACACCAGGAACACCAATTATGTAATTGAGGAAGCCCGGAGGGTGCCCCTCTGCCAGAGTCGGCTGGGTCACACTCATATATTCGGTTCCTATCTTTGACAAATGCTTATTTCGCAATTGTCCTTTGTTTCAACCGAACCAGCTGCAAGCAGCTGGCTTATTCTTATTACCAACTGTGAATAAGAAAGATAAGAGGAAGTAAAAGTCACTCCCTAATGCTGCTCGCACAGCGTTCCTCTGGATCACTCAAGGTTAACCACATTTTATCTTTTACACACACTGTTCCAATGTTCTCTTTTCTAAGCAGCCACCAAGAGTATATTTGATCAACAACAAGCCTTTAAAAGCTAGCAATACAAAAAAGGAAGTTGGGAACAAGCAAAGCTAATAAGAAAAGGTACAAATCCCAACATACGCAAACTGCCGAGAGCCTGGCGTGTGATCTCTAACAAGTCAAAACTTATCCAGCGGGACCCATGGGTTAATAAGGTAACCTTTGGCTACAAGCAAAAGTGTTTTAGCAAGCCACTAAATTCACCTCCACCTCCTGACATTTCTTAAGCTACCCAGAAGGTTGGGGTAACTTGTTGGTGTTGTGGTGGTAATGTGGTGGTAAATGCCTGGTGTTGACTTAATGGTTAGGGTGGTGGGCTTGGGATCCTAAGATCCTGAGTTCAAATCTCCCTCGGCTGTTGAATTAATACCAGGTGGGGTTGACCCTGCTGTCATCCTTCCGAGGTCGGCAAAATGAGTGCCAGCTTGCTGGTATCCTGCGTCGGAGTGGCAACCCGTCCAGGATTGTACCCAATAGCCAAGGAGACTACTCAGGCAGCACCAACACTCTGCACAGAGTATGGTCCCAATGTAATGGAATGGTAATCATCAAAACCATGGTCCAGAGTACACATCGACCATGCTGGTCCATTTCAAGGGAAGCTTTTCCTTGCCGTAGTTGATGCCCACTCCAATTGGATTGAAGCCCTCGTGGTGCCATCCTCATTCTCTGCTGTAACAATTGAAGCTCTACGTCCCATGTTCGCGCAACATGGTATTCCAAACTCCATTGTATCAGATAATGGATCGTCATTTACGATTTCAGAACTTTCGTAAAATGAATGGCATTAAACACTCACTACACAACTGCCCCCTACAAACCTGGCAGTAATGGTCAAGCCGAACGTGCTTTCAGATCATCAAGAATGGTCTAAGCTGCGTCAAAGGAAGGCTCCATTCAATCTCGTCTAGCTCGAGTGTTGCTCAACGACCGCACCAGACCACATCAAACCACCGGTCGCTCATCTTCCAAGTTTCTGATGGGTTGTGAATTAACAACACGGTTATCATGAGTGCACCCGGACATAACGGTCCAGGTCGAGAATAACAAGTATCAGCAGAAACGTAATAACGACCAAAAGTCTGTGTACCGCAACTTCCACATAAATGATCGTGTATCCGTGTTGAAGTCTGGATATGGAACCAAGTGGTTATCTGGCATCATTATCGATAACATTGGTGAAATGATGTTTCTTGTGAAGGTGTGTTGGTAGATGCATGCTGTAATGTATCAGGCAGGGAAAGCAGTTTGAGTGCACCATCAGTCTTTTATTGTGCTCCACACACAGAAACCTCAGAACCATTAGTGAGCCCAGATTCGTTGTGCGCAGCTCTGTTCCCGTCTCGCGATGACCGCGCTTCCGGTTGATCTGATACATGAATACATGACATCTCCCCCCCCCCCCTCTCCCATTAAGTGTGAAAATGCATTAAAGATGAATACAATAGTAATGAAGACACCAGTAAATAATACAAAGATCATGAATATATGAGTATTGGCTACAAATCGAGGCAGATAGGCATCTTTGGAACTCCGGATGATCGTCGGGGTACAAAGCTGACAGATGGCCCCGCTAGTGGCGCTGCAACAGCATTATTAGGGTCAGCCTCAGTGAGTGGTGCAGTACCATCTGCAGCACCAATGTCGCTCTTCACAAGTTCAGGAAGTGGCAAGGCATCATTTGTGAAGATGATAGGATCGCAGGACCGATACCAGACATGATGAAGGTGCCTCCTGACGACTCGATTGTCCTCGAGTTTGATCTTATAGGACAACGGTCCCTCGTTTTTCTGAACTCTCCTTGGTAGCCAAGCCTTTCCGCGACCAAAGTTTTTTTTCACAAACACCGGGTCCCTGATGTTTATAGAGCGCGGTTACTGCATGTTTGTCATGATGAAGTCTGTTTCCACTGATTTTGAGACACGACCGACGCCATGTCTGGTCTTAGACAATGCAGTCGTGTTCGCAAATGTCGTTTCATCAGCAACTCAGCTGGTGTCACCCCCTGTTGTAGTGTGGGGAGTGATGCGGTGAGTGAAAAGCAAACGTGATAGTCTGGTCTGAAGGCTTCCACAGTGTATCTTATTTAGACCAGACTTGATGAAACTCACGGAGCGTTCGGAGAGTCCATTTGAAGCTTGATGGTGTGGGCTCACAAACTTGTGAATTCTACCATTTGTACTGTACTGAAATGGGAGATGCTTAGCAGGCAGACACGAGCGGGAGGACAGTCGAGCCGGGCTGTGTTGTACAAGTGCGAGCGCGGGCGTACTCTGCCCGGCGGCTCTCCTTTATTCGTATGCACCCGCACGAGCCGGCCAACTCCAGCATTACTACGACGCCTCAGACGGCGCGCACACCCTATATCCCTTGCAGATACGATAACCACCACGACCACTCCTCCAATCATCACGCCCATCATGCATCACCATCATGCCCCTCCCCGTAGGCCCGCAGACTACACCACACTCCTCCCTCCTAAAAGTATGAATATTAAATGATCACCATTATAAGAAGCATTATAAGGACTTCGGTATAATAATCATGAAAATAAAATGAAAAATAGCGAAGTATAATAGCACACCACATCATATAATGTGTCGATGCGAGCGAGTGGAGCAGCAAAGGCCAGGTTCCAAAGACGGAGGTGCACAAAGCACCCACCAAATTCTGACCCCGTTACCAATATGAAGCAGCAAAATGAGAAGCACAGCAGCACTACGCAGCAAAAACGCCCCCAGGCGGCCCATGCTGACCTGGCCCTCGCCGAGGTCGTGACGACCTTTCGAGCCAACCTCCCCCGGCACCATCAAACGCCTCCGGCACACTCCCCCCAGGCAGGCCCGACGTAGATAAACATCCCGAGGCCGGAAGCCCGCTGTCTGGAAGCCGTGGCGCCAGCCTTGATCGACCTTGGCCGGGGGCACTGAACAGCGCCGCTGGCTGTATGCATTTAATGCTCCAAAACAACTCACGCACCACAATCAGTTGAGACGCCAACGCCCGTCCAAACGGCCTTGAGCGAACACAGAGAGCTGCGCTCACAACCAGAGGTGGGGGTAACGCCGACCAGGGCACTAGCCTTGGTTCCGAGTCGACCTCCGAGACCCGCACGGCAGCTAGACGGGAGCAACTCCATTTAAACCACACTGCAATCATAGGCTCGTTATAAATCACTACGAACATCACTCGAAGCATTGCAAACTCACTTTTCCGTACAGCGCGGTCTTTTGATAAACCCCCAGCACATGACAAAGCAACTACCTGCGGCCTGGGGCAACTGGAGGCCAATAAACCTTCTTTATTCGCCCCCACATCACATTGATCATAATCCCAACTCCATTGACTGATCCCCGCCAAATCCACTTTCACACGAGAACTGCTGGCATTTATTTCAACAACGTTAAACTGCATCACTAGAGCAAGGAAAAACACATATGCCATGAACAACAACCCACAACCCACATCACGAGTCCGATTCTTGGTTGTCGACTCGATGTCGTGACTCGCGACTCCCTTTAACGCCACGGGCTCCCCGCCACCTGTTGAAGCTGCCTGAGCAACACCGACGCGCATTGCCTCATGAACACTGCCGAAGCGCGGGAATTCATCGCGAGCAAAGCGCGGGAACTCATCGCGAGAGCTGATACGGCTCTCGCCGCTCCTGAACCGCACATCACTGCCGCCGGCAGCAACGAACGGTCGCTCCCGCTGCATCGACGCGGCCCCCGCCGCCAGAGCCTCGCCCTCGGTACTCGACGAAGGCCTCGAAGAGAGCACTGGCACATCTGGAGGTACGAACCGGAGATCCAGTCCGAGGTGCGCCAGCCCGTTCCGACCCAAAAGGGTCCGGCTCGCCGGGTCCGGCTCCTGCTGCGGTGCCCCTTCGCTCCCGGTGCGACCGTGCTGCGGTGCCCCTTCGCTCCCGGTGCAACCGTGCTGCGGTGCGCGCCCTCGTCCCGCACCGCTCGGCGCGCGAGCACCCTGCGGCACTTGTGCCATCGCGCGGACTCCGGGCTGCGCGACCTGCGGCACTTGTGCGGTCACCGCGTGGACCTCGGGATTAGCTGCCATGCCCCAGCTGGAGCTACTCATTACGTCCTGGCCAGCAATGGCGCGGACATCCGTGAGTGTCTGCTCGACAGATGAAGCAGTCGCGACCGCCGAGTCGAATGTGATGTCGGTCAACCGTAGGATGGCTGCTCGCAGACCAGAAATAAAACGATCTCTGAGCCGTGCCGGACGCTCCTCTGTCGTGAATTTGCATGGCACAGCCGAATGCGATGCGCGGGCAGCACGAGTGGAATCAATTCGACACCCGATCCGTGCCTCGATCACTTCAACCTCCCCTGCCACTGATCTTGTCATCTCCGGATCAATTGGAAGCAGGTTTTGACCCGGGACGGAAGGATCGCTTCGCACACCGCCATCTATGACTGTAACGATGGCCGATGACCCTTGGCCCACACACCGTAGACGACCTCGAGTGCTCAGACCGCCGTCCGAGTGATTGCATTGCAACGCTCGCCCACGACCCGCGCCGCAGACCGTGCGCATGGCCGTGCGTGCCTGGCCCATCGCGATGACCCCCAGACCATCTGCTGTGCCCCGACCATCGAGACCTCGGACATTCTCCAGAGCTTGCGCGACGTTCCACGCCGCGTTCGAGCCGAAACGCGTGTCCTCGACAAAACGAACAGTGAGCGCGGCCGTTGCCCACTCGACGTGGCCGAAGTCGATTCCGACGAAGGCGGGCACGCGTACGTTTGCCGTGCACCGACCCTCTGCCATGCTCGTGCTGGCGAGACCTTTGGCTCCGTAGCTTGGAACCACACGGGTCATTTGCCGCCCTGCACACGCCGATCCGAGGATCCTCGTTGCCAACTGTACTGTACTGAAATGGGAGATGCTTAGCAGGCAGACACGAGCGGGAGGACAGTCGAGCCGGGCTGTGTTGTACAAGTGCGAGCGCGGGCGTACTCTGCCCGGCGGCTCCCCTTTATTCCGTATTCGGCACACTCACGAGCCGGGCGACTCCAGTATTACTACGACGCCTCAGACGGCGCGCACACCTTATATCCCTTGCAGATACGATGACCACCACGACCACTCCTCCCATCATCACGCCCATCATGCATCATCATCATGCCCCTCCCCGTAGGCCCGCAGACTACACCACACCATTCAGGTGGGTGAATTCAGTGAACTCAGAGCTTGAGAAACCGGTTCCATTGTCAGTGACTATCATGCGTGGCAAACCATGAGTGGCAAAGCACTGGCGCAGCCTCTCGATAATGGCGTGTGAGGTTGCTGCATGTGTTGCAGAGGCATCGATCCATTTAGCGTGAGCATCCGTAACAATAAGGATCATACGGCCTTCGATGGGTCCAGCATAATCAAGATGAATCCTCTGCCATGGTTCAGTGGGCCATTCCCAGGTGTGCAGTGGTGCCTTTGCAGGGATGTTTTGATTGCTTTGGTATGGATAACAATGTTTCACACAATGTTCGATGTCAGAGTCAAGGCGAGGCCAGCAGACATAGTACCGTGCCAGCGATTTCATTCTTACAATGCCTGGATGACAATCGTGAAGCTGATCCAAAATCTTTGTGCACAAGTCACTCGGCATCTCCACAGCAAGCAGCCATTCTCGACACTTCGTTCATTCTGCCTGGCCTTGTATGAATACAATTCAGGGTCAGCATCACATAGAAGGCCCCACCCTTGCCCAGTAGCATGAATGACCTTTGAAAGAAGTGGGTCACGCCTGGTGTAGGTCCGTATCTGGTTGGCATCGATTGGGTTGTCATTCAAAAATTCCATCAGAGATGTCACACTGCCAGGTGTAGGGGGGTTAAACAATGTGTCTGGAAGTGGCAGGCGACTCATGGCATCTGCATTTGAAATTGTGGAGCCAAGTGTGTACGTAATGTCGTAATCATATGCCAAGAGTGAAAGCGACCAGCGTATGATCCGAGGCGGTAAGACCTCTGAGGTAGCTTTTGTTGGACCAAACAAACAAGTCAGTGGTTTGTAATCCGTGTAAATCGTGAAATGTCGCTCGAAGACCTACTGGTGAAATTTCTCAACTCCGAATACAATGCCAAGTCCTTCTTTGTCCAGCTGACTACAGTTCTTCTCAGCCGGGGACAGTGTACGAGATGCGAATGCGATTGGTCTCTGTGCAGTCTGGCATGATGTGTGACAAAACAGCACCAACCCCGTACTGACTCGCGTCACATGACAGGACCATGTCTTTGTCTGGGTGGTAGTGAACTAGCACATTTGAAGACTGCAGCATGTCTTTTGACTTCTGGAAGGCGGATGACTCTGGAATGTCCCACTTCCAGCTGACACCTTTTTTAACAGGCAAAACAGTGGGCCAAGCAGGGTAGCAATGTTTGGGATATACCTGCTGTGGTAAGCCTGGTGTTGGCTTAGCGGTTAGGGTGGTGGCTTGGGATCCTAGGGTCCTGAGTTTGAGCCCCTTTGGCCACTGAATTAACACCAGGGCGTTGACTCAGCCTGTCATTTTTCTGAGGTCAGCGAAATGAGCACCAGTGTACTGGTACTGCATCAGCGGCATAGCCACGCCCCTAACCAATGATGCAACCAGCAGCCAAAAGGCAGCAAATGATGGGAACCTGCTGTAGTACTGCAGTATGCCAATGTAAGCCTCGAGTTCAGAAATGTTGGTCAGAGCTGGGGCGTCTTTGATTGTTCTGATCTTCTCTTCAGTGGGATGTTAGCCTTTGACATTGATACGATGACCCAAATAGGTCACAGACGGAATCATGAACTCGCACTTGTCTCTCCGTAGGTGTAGTCCAGAGTCGGAGATAATGCGTAGCACACGTTCGAGGTTGTCACGATGATGAAGCTCTGAGCGGCCAGTGCCTAGGAAGTCATCTTGGTGAACGACAACGTGTGGTTCAGCAGCAAACAGGCTATCCATACAACGTTGGTAGATTCCTGGTGCCTATTTGACACCAAAACTCAGGCGGTTGCATCTGTAGAGCCCCCGATGCGTGTTGATGGTGAGATATTCTTTGGAATTCTCATCAAGAACGACTACTAGGTAGGCTGATCTCATGTTGAGCTTAGTGAATGACTGTCCTCTGCTCAGTTTTGCGTACAAGTCAACGATCCTTCGGATGGGATATTTGTCTAAGGTGGAACATTTGTTGATCGACATTTTGTAATCCCCACAAAGTTGTATTGATTTGTCTGCCTTCACAATAGGAACTGGAGCAGCCCAAATTTGAGTACTCAACTGACTCAATGATACCTAACTTTTCCAGTCTGGCTAATTCTGCATCAACCTTCTCTTGCAAGGCAAGAGGAACTGAGTGTGCTTTGCAGAAAATTGGCTTCACATTTTTCTCAACATTGAGCTTGGCAGTGAAACCCTTCAATGTCCAAAGTTCATCCTTGAAGACGTCCGGGTATCTCGCGAGGAGGTGCTGTTGTACGGTTGGTGGCTTGGAAGCCTGCAGTCGATGGAAGTGTTCCCAATTGAGTTTGACAACATCGAGCCAGTTCCGTCTGAGAAGTGTGGGTCCATCCCTCGGGACGATCAAGAGTTGTAATTGGTGAGTGCTGTTGCCGAAGGTTACTGTGATATTGTTACAAATCTGGAACCCATCGCACACAACAGCCAGGGTCCCTATAGAACAGTTATATCGGTAAGTGTGTGTTTATAGTTAGGGCCACCTACCTGTGTCTAACGGGAATTACGTCTGCGCTGCAGAGATTCGTTTACAACAACACGCCTTCACCTCACTTCCTCACACCGACGCCATTGTCTACGTGCGTTATACCACACAAGTGGGCGGAGTTTCCTCGGCCACCAGAGCTCCGATTCCGCCCCAGAGAGATGGAATGTTCCCCGCGACCAATGAGAGGCGAGACGTCTCAGATATCGACTTTCTCACGAACCCCGGACCAATGGGAGGCGAAACGTCTCAGACGACGATCCTATACACGACACCCCAGCCCGCAGGAGAAATGCAATATAACAAACGCCAGGGCTTTGGAAACAGCGTCAGGGTTGGGCGATCGGGTTCGAGGTGCCGGAGATCGACTCGTCTGGTCTGGTCGGCTTGGCAGTGCTTGGTCGTCTCTCGTCTTGTCCACCTGGTGTCCAACGCTTTTCCTCTGTCCGTGGTGCTTGGAGTGGCATCGTTGCTGCGGGTTCGAGTCCCAAAGAACCAGATCGTCGAAGACCACATGAGGTGGACAGGTCCAAGCGCAGGCTCTGGTCTCCAGCTCCCTTTGCTCGAGCTGGAAGACTTCAATAAAGACCAATGGAGTCCATTTCTGTGTGTGTGTCTGTGTGTGGGTCCGTCTATAAGTGGCAACTGTTAAGTGCTTTTTGCTTGTACATTGACTGCATTTATCAATATTCGGCTAACTCTGGCCTTACGTGCTCCCCTCATTTCCCTATTGTTAATAAATATCCTCATTTGTGAAATGTATCAGCTCGTTCGTGTCCTTTCCTCCATTGGCTTAGCGTGCTACGTGTTGGAAAATTGGCAAGGCCGTTGTGCCGCCGTAAGGGGACATTTGGACCGACGGATCTCGGTGAACATCCGCTCGGGTCGCACACGGTTCGAGTACACTAGCGGCTCGTTCCGTACGGGTGCCGTCGAGGGTGTGGAGACTCGGTAAATCGCCACGTGGACATCTAGGTATTTTGAAAATTGGCAAATAACCCTGTACCACATGGTATAAATATTGACGCTTCACGGTCCAATAAGGGACCCGTACTTTTCGGAGTTTTTCGAAAAGATACGATCTAAATTCGGGTGATCGGTGGAGCCGACTCTACTGCTCCACCTGGCTGTCGTGCTCATCACCGACGCCCTGCCCACAACAATATCACACGACCTTCAGACTCCTATTTACTCACCAGTATATGTAGTGAGTCGGATCGAGGACCATCGGAGGCTGGGTTGTTCAGAATTCCTCCACAGGTTATGGAAAGCTGTTTCACTCATGAGTGAGATGGCAGCACACGTGTCTACCTCCATTTCCACGGTCCATCCACCTATATCCACAACTTGCTGGAGAACCCGGCGTTGCCCGGGGAAAAAAAACATAGGAATAAGAAAGGGGTAAATTGTGGTGCTTAATATATATATATATATATATATATATATATATATATATATATATATATATATATATATATATATATATATATATATATATATATATATATCACATTTAATTTGGACACATTTCACATTTCTTTGTCGTTGTCAGCCTTCGTTATCAGTGCTCATGAGGCTGTCACGGAGGTTGTCGTAGTTATCAGCAAGCAAGCTCTTTTGCTCCTGGTGGATAAAGCCCAGTTGCTCTGTCTCGATCTTGCAGTTAAAAAAAAAAATCGACCAGAAACTGCTGAAAGAGTCATCGCATCTGCAGTACGTGGTTGCCCTCTCTCACCATGATGTGGTCGCTGTAGTACTACAGCTATGTGAGTTTACACCCATCCTGTCCAGTAGCAGTCCTGGCCACCAGATGGATGCTGTAGCCATCTGTTCCATATGGGAACACTATGGGATACTGGAGTGCATCATAAGATGCATGCAGCTCACTGATCCTTTTAAGTGCCCCATCGAAGTCTGAGGACAATGTCTCTGGGTTCTGTTGGCTCATTGTCCATTAGGATGGCAACTTCTGGTGCAGACTGGGTGTTGTCGCGGCGTGTGTGCTCTCCTTGCGGTCGATTGTTCTCTCTGATGATGATCTGGCGCTCTTCAGAGTTGCCTCCTTCTGCAAGTACATCTCTTGCAGTCATGAGCTCATGGACCAGATGGTTATTTCCGTGAAACCACTTTGTGAGCATCTCGAGGATGTGTGGTTTGAGGCCGCTGTGGTCCTGGCAGCCAGCTCCTTGGCGTGTGAGTTCAGGAAGTGGACCTGTAGGAACTTTGGCTGGCCCTCTTCAGGCGGGAGCAATCTGCCAATGCGGTGGAACACTTGACCTTGGATCCGGAAGCTCGGGTTCCAGTCCTGGACTTCAGCTTCCTTGTGCCCGAAGCTCGTCATCGAAAAGCTGCCATTATACGTCCGAATGTTGTCAAGGAAGTGCTTGCTGAGAGGACCTTCGCCTGAGAGAAGTTCCTTCAGCAAGGGAAGAAGGGCAGGAGAGGGCTCAAGGATGACCTTGCCATCGCTGCAACACACACCCTTGGTCTCTCCCTTGAACTTGTAAGCAGAGCAGTGGGTGCAGACTTGGTCCATTCGGCTGATGTCTGCATGAGTTGTTGGGTCAGCCGGGTCATACGTGAATGCCACCCTGTTGGCATTGTTGTGCTCTTGTGCCCAGGCCAGTGCTCATGCTTCAGCAGTGTGGTGACGCATTGCCTCACTTTTGCATTACACTCTTCCTCAGACTCATTTGCTCACCGCTGTTGTTGCAGCTGTGCCTGTTCATTTAGCCTGGCATCTTGCTCCTCTTCAGTCTCCTGTTGTCTCTTAGTGTGTTTTCGCTTAGCTGCAGTTGCCTTGGGACCAATGAAGTGCTTCCTTCTTTGGGGCATCTAAAATCAGAAAGTCAAATTTTGATCAGAAACTTTGTAAACCTTCACTGGTCTGTCTTTGTCTTATTTTGATCAGGTTGTGAATAAAAAAGTTGCGACACGGAAAAATCAATCAATTGTGGCAGAAAAATTGAAATGGCCAAAAAAAATAGTGATGAATTTTTTTTCGGTTTTTTAAACATCTAAGGTGTGCTGTGGTACCTCTGAGACGTGCTGATTCCGAATATGCCTTTAGTTTTGCTCTGTGGTCCGTAGTTCTCCAGTTATAAGAGGACAAACAAACAAACAAACAAACATACACTACTACTTTATATATATTTTTTTTTTTAAAGAAAAGATAACCAGTATAGGAGTACACTATCTGCCAGACTGCGTGGAAAAGGTAATACTGTTGTGGGGCCAGGTATCGGTGGTGAGTACGACCGCTAGAGGGAGCAGTAGAGTCGGCTCCACCGAACATACCGGAATTTAGGTCATGACCCTCGGATAAGTCCGCAAGGCACGGGTCCCTTACAGGACCATGAATCACAAACAATTCGACCGCGTGGGGTAGGGTTAATTGCCAAACTTCAATATACCTAATTACCCACACGGCAAAGCTACCGGGGAATTCACACCCTCGACAGACCTCGAGCGGGACGAGCCGTTACCGTGCCCGAACCGTGTGTAACCCGAGCGGATGGTTATCGAGGCACGTCGGTCCAAATGAACAATTTACTGCCTCGCTATTTCTCAACACGCACCGTGCTAAGCCAATAAAATAAATGACAGGGAACGAGCTGGGACATTCAACAATTGGGAAATTTATTGCAATAAATTATTTGGGAGGGAAGCACGTAAGGGCAGAGTTGTCCGAATATCAGGCAGGCAATATACAGTGAGCAAAAGCACTTATCAATTCCACTTAAGAGACGGGCACACACACAGACACACACCCAAAGAAATGGACCCCGTCGGGTCTTTATTGAAGGCTTCCAGCTCGAGGAAAGGTGAGCTGGAGACCAGAGCCTGTGCTTGGACCTATCCGCCTCATGCGGTCTTCGATGATCTGGCTCAGTGGCGGGACTCAAACTCGCAGCTTTCATGTGGCGTCAAGGACGAAGGCACCAGGAGTGGAGCGGCAGACGCCAGCACGATCCGGACGGCAAAAACAAGCGAGGAGGCGACGAGGCAGGCGAAGAAAGTGGTCCTCCTCAGGCTCCGACACACAACCAGGCTCTGACACCAACACGAACATGAACACGAACTCGAATCCAAACAAACACTCCAAAGGGAGCCTGGTCATTTTATCCGCTCCCTGAGCGGGGCAGAGCCTCGGTGTCGGACGCTCTGTCCATGCTTGGTTGGACAGGGATCAGGTGTATTGACGCTCTGTTCGCTCCTGATTTGACAGCAAGGGGAGCCTGGAAAGCACTAGTTCAGTGGAGGAGCCGTGAATGGGAATGCGCTATAAAGCGCTAGTTCAGTGGCAGGGTGGTTGGTTTGTTGGATCTAAGGATTTAAAGACCTGACTATAAAACAACTTCACAGCGCACGTACACTTAATTACCCATTAAACAAGGGATGGGACCCTAACAAGAAACAAATACTTACCGATATAACTGATCTATAAGGACTCTGGCTGTTGTGTGCGATGGGTTCCAGATTTGTAACAATACGACTGAAGAATGTGGCTGTTAGGGCCGTCTCCATCAGTCATGTCTTCCTGGTTATGCTCTGAGTCAACGAGGTGGATTTTGCATTCGTCTCTCCTTGCCCTCCGTTTTTGAGACAAGCACGCAGAAGCAATATTGTTACGGATTTGGAAGTTTACTGCACTCAACATACAGGTCCTATAGCTCAATTATATCGATAAGTAAATGTGGATAGATGGCTCCCTTTTCCCTTGTCTAATGGGTAATTAAATGTTCCTGCGCTGTGGAGTTATTTTGATAGTCAGGTTTTCCTTTTTTTTATTGTTACACCACCAACGACGACAACAACACCAACGATAACACCACCAACGAAAACAACAACACCAATGATAACTACAACACCAACTATGACAACAACACCAACGATAACTACAACACCAACGAAAACCCTGTGCTCCCGGCATTCTCCGCATGCTCGCTGAAATGAGGGTGTGTTCAGAATGCATTCAGGGCGTTTCATGCCACGTGTACACATTTTTCAGTGAAATTTTGACACACCGTCTCAGATTTCACTCTTTTTTGTGCAAGTGTTTGTATCCACGGTAAAACATTGTGTCAATTCTCAGAACTGGGGGCCCATTGGGGCCCATTTTAGCCCCCCCCCCCAATTTTGGCGCCCCCGGTTGACCCACAATCTTCCGGTGGTCGTATCACAGGTTGTAGTGGTCCGATTTGGATGATTTTGGTATCAAAATGCTCGTAAAAGTGAGATCTTTCGAATCGCGTAAAGTAAAATCACTCCGAAACAGTAATTCAAAAAGTTATAGTTTGGGGCGCCCTTTGACCTTGGGCCCCACCCCCCAGCCAAACCGATGATCCCAATTTTTTTGTGTGAGAATACCCCTTCATATACTCCAACACCTCAGCATAAATTAAAATGGGATCTCAATGGGTTCAAGTATGATGATGGTTTTATTGTTCGGGGTCCACATATCACTAATTCTTGATTCGACATTGGGCGACGTTTGCCATCATCGTTCCAATGACGTCACCTGCTGGCAGGCGACTTTATGTCTGTAATTGACAATCATCATCTCTGGACTATTTTATATATATATATATATATATATATATATATATATATATATATATATATATATATATATATATATATATATATATATATATATATATATATATATATATATATATATATATATATATTGTTACGAATTTGGAATTCAATTGCACACAACATACAGGTTCCCTGAGTCAGCTATGTCGATAAGTGCATGTTCCCTAGATAGCTCACCTTCCATTGTTTAAATGTTTTGAAATCGATTAGATGCGTTGCGGATCGATTTAATAGTTAGGGAGTGAACAATGGAGACGTCCCTCCCCCTCTTCTGCGAAGAGGAAGAAGAACCCTGCGGTGACGTCAACAACTCCCTCCCACCCGTGGTTGAGCAGGGGGTGGATCACGAGGGCATGAGTCACGCCGGGTGCGGGGGAGGGGGTGCAAAGGATAAAGAGGACATCTTTTCTTTGTTCGTGTGGGAGTCCCGGGATAGGGCTGAGTTCGTGTGCTGAGTTCGTGGGAGTCCCGTTCTGAGTCCCGTGGGCAGAGTTCGTGTGCCGAGTTCTGTGGGAGGAGTAAGCTTTTTGCTTCGGAGAGAGCAGTCATTCAGCAGGCCATCGGGTCCTGCTTGGCTTGCTTGGCTTGAGGCCTTCGGAAGCTTTTTGCTTTGGCTGGCTCAGTGAGCTTCGGCTGCTGCTTTGTTTTGGAAGGAACTTGAGCCGGTTGTTCGGCTCGAGCTGCGAGTGGAGGCTTCTTCCTCTTCTTCCTCTTCCTCTTGGTTCGTGGAGCTTTTTGTTCTCCATTTTGTATCCCGGCTTGGTGCGACGCATCGGCCTCTTCTTAGAGTTGGATCCTCGGGGAAGCGACAATCGACAGGAAGGATCGGCTCCTCGTCTCACCGGCACGTTTTGAGAAGCGCGGGAGGATTCGCGGGAGCTCAGGAAGGATTGCGGCGATTGGATCCAGCTCGCTCTTGCTGGAGCCCCGGTCCGGACAAGTTGAAGACCACATGAGGTGGAAAGGTTCGAGTCAAGCTCTGAGTTTCAGCTCACCTGTCCTCCGAGCTGGAGCTCGTGATTAAAGGCCTCAGCCACCATTTATTGGGTGTGTGTGTGTATGTGTATGTGTATGTGTGTGTATGTGTATGTGTATGTGTATGTGTGTGTGTGTGTGTGTGTGTATGTGTGTGTGTGTGTGTATGTGTGTGTGTGTGTGTGTGCGCGCACGCGTACGTGTGTCCGTGGGCCCGTCTAATAAGTAGGAACTGCTGTTAAGTGTAAGTGACTGTACATAATAAGTAGACGGTTGTAGTTCTTTTGTCGTGCTTTTGTTGCTTGTATCATTGCATACGTGTTTTGCCTTATTTAATTGCATCCGTGTTTCATTATAATAAATGTCCTTGTGTGAATGTAAACCTGCTCGTTGCATCCATTCCCTCATTGACTGAACATTTTGTGTATTGGGAGTTAGAAAGCCGTTGGTTTGCCGTAATAGGGGGACATTTGGACCAACGGTTCTCGGCGGTTACGCCGCTCAGAATCGAGCACGGACAAGCTCGCCTGGGCGGTTTGCTCCATACGAGTTCCGTCGAGGGTGGAATACCCCGGTAGTTGGATCACGTGGGTATTTAGGTACATTGAAGATTGGCAATCGACCCTACCCTACGTGATCTGCTGATTGGCATATTTTGGTTCTTGTACAAGGACCCGTCGCTCGGAGTTATCTGGGCGGCGATCTATATTCCGGGCGATCGGTCGGGCCGACTCGACTTGCGGCTCCGTTCAGAGCGGTCGGTTGGCGGCTGACCCCCCGGCCTGTAACAATATTATATATATATATATATATATATATATATATATATATATATATATATATATATATATATACATATATATAGTGCAAGAGATTGACTCGCCCTCTAAAAGTTGGTATTATGAGTTTTTTCACCCAAGTGAATAAATGACCAACATATGGGGAGAAAATGAGGTATTAGTGTTGGGAGGGTGTGTACACTTGACATTGAATGCCCCATTCGTGAACTGAATTCCATTCCGTAATATGGACATGAATCGAATTGTTTGACTGCACTCCAAGAAATGGAATGTGTCGGGTCCCACCCAACGATGAGCGAACTGAATTTCATTCCGTAATATGGACATGAATCGAATTGTTTGACTGCACTCCAAGAAATGGAATGTGTCGGGTCCCACCCAACGATGAGCGAACTGAATTTCATTCCCTAATATGAACACGAATCGAATCGCTTGGCTGCGCCCCAAGAAATAGAATGTGACATCCCCCACCAAAGTTCACTTGGCGGCGCGCGGAGTAGGGGAAAGGTCAAGCCCCACCCTTCGATTCACTGGGGGACTCCAAGAGATGGAATGCGACAGCCCCCACCAACGGCGAATGGGCCACGCCTGAACGAGCGGCGCCCGAGAGGATAAAAAGGGAGTGGAGAGCACAGAAGGGGGTTGTTGGTGGTTGTTCGGAGAGACAGAAGTGGGTTCTTGTTCTTGGTTGGTGGTTGTTCGGAGAGCAGGGAAGGTGGTTGGTAGTTCTTCGGTTGAATCGACTCAAGTGGATTGTGAAGGATTGGCGCCTTGTCTTTGCCAGTGCATGTTCTGGAGCACGAGAGGATCCGCCGGAGCTCGGGAGACTGATCGCGGCTCGCCGGTGGCTGGATTCAGCTCGCCCTCGCTGGTGCCCGGTTTGAATCAGCTCGAAGACCACACAAGGTGGACAGGTCCGAGGCAGGTTCTGGTCTGCAGCTCGCCTCTCCATCCGAGCTGGAGGCCTAAATAAAGACCACTTTGGGTCCGATTAGTGTGTGTGTGTGTGTGTGTGTATGTGTGTGTGTGTGTGTGTGTGTGTGTGTGTGTGTGTGTGTGTGTGTGTGTGTGTGTGTGTGTGTGTGTGTGTGTGTGAGTGAGTGTGTGTGGCACCAATCTGCGTAATGAATTGTTAATTGCCTTGCTGTACATACGTGCTTATCAATGTTTGGATAACTCTGCCCTTACGTGCTCCCCTCATTTCCCTATTGTTTAATAAATATCCTCATTTGTGAAATGTATCAGCTCATTCGTGTCCTTTCCTCCATTGGCTTAATGTGCTGCATGTTGGAAAATTAGCAAGGCCGTTTTGCCGCCGTAAGGGGACATTTGACTGACGGATCTCGGTGACCATCCGCTCGGGTCACACGGTTCGAGTACGCTAGCGGCTCGTTCCGTACGGGTGCCGTCGAGGGTGTGGAGACTCGGTAAATCGCCACGTGGACATCTAGGTATTTTGAAAATTGGCAAATAACCCTGTACCACATGGTAGAAATATTGACGCTTCACGGTCCAATAAGGGACCCGTACTTTTCGGAGTTTTTCGAAAAGATACGATCTAAATTCCGGGTGATCGGCAGAGTCGACCCTACTGCTCCACCTGGCGGTCGTGCTCGTCGCCGACGCCCGGCCCGTGACAATATGACCCACCTTGTGGCTGTAGTTGCAAGTGGAATTGTTGAGATGGCACGTAGTGGGAGAATGCGCACCGTTGCAGCAGAAACAGCATTTAACTGCACCAGCCACCAAGCAGTTTCCAGGTTTTTTGGCGTTGGATTTTCTGGTTGCATGTTGTTCCATGCGATTGACAGATGCCAGGTCAGCTCCAGGCTGGTAAGCGATGGAACGAGCAATATCTGTCTGTCTGCACAATCCATTGCGATAGCGATGTCCTTCGCAATGGAAAATGTCAGAGTCCATTCATCAAGTAGGCGCCGGCAAATTCGATCTTGCTCCACACCCACTACGAGCAAGTCCCTTAGCATGTGGTCGAATGTGGTACAAATCTGGCAATGCTGGGGAAGGTGTTTCAGGTGAGCTATGAATGCCGAAATGGACTGTGTCGAGGTTTGGTGACACATGTATAAATTTAATCGACTCACAATGACTGAGAGTGTGGGTTCACAGTCAGTGTTCCTTCATAGCTGCCACAAGCTCGGCATGTGCTAAATCCATCGTGGTCCTGGGCATGGCGAGATTCTTCAGAATAGTAAACGTCTCGCTGCCGCATCAGGATCGCTTTCTTCCTGGCATCATCCTCCATGCCGTTAGCTTGGTAGTAATAGCGAATGCAGTGAGCTTCATACTTAACGTGTGCACACGAGAGAATAGGAAACAACAACAACAACAACAACAACAACAACAACAACAACAACAATACCCCTGGCTATTTGGAATCCATGTCGTCAGCTATGACCTTTTGCTTCCGGTTGTTGTTAAACGCTGTGCGGTGTATAAACACGATTTGGTTTTATTTCTATCTTGTGAATATTACTTAACGCATGCACATGAGAGAATAGGAAACAACAAAAACAACACAATACTGTGGTGAACGGAAGGTCGTGACGTGTGACCACGTGATGCCCGGCTCGAGCACAGAAGAGATAAAGCTGAGGTTCGGCTCGGCCGCGGGGTTTTGTCCCTGGGGCATTGCCGTTGTATGTCGCCGGCTCACTTGGTGCTCATTGAATGGTGAGAATACTGATTGATATATAATACTGATTTATTTTGCGGTGATTAGTTGTGCGTGTGTACCTTACTGCTTATGTACTCCATGCTGCGTCTGTATTTCCTGGTGTGCCCGTAGAAGCGGCTTCAATCAAATGGAATAAAGCCTAAACTCTGAAGGTTCTGCTCTCGACTTCATTACAATTTATTCCATTTTGGTTTTCTCGGCTCTCTCAACCAACGATGGACAAGATCTACAAACCCGAGAGGTTCGACACAGACCCAAACGCGACTGACGCAGAAATGAAATGGTCGCATTGGTTCCGTTCCTTCTCACACTATCTGACCATCATCGAAGAGGGAGCTGACAAATTTGCCGCCCTCGTGAATCATGTCTCGCCCGGCGTGTACAGGCTCTTCTCGGAGTGCGACACTTACGAAGCAGCGATCGATGTGCTGCAGGCGCTCTACGTGAAGCGCAAGAACGAGGTATACATACGACATCTTCTCAACACACGCAAGCAAGCAGCCGGGGAGACAATCGATCAGTTCCTGCAAGCTCTGAAACAGCTGGGAAAAGACTGCAGCTTCCGGGCCGTAAGCGCCGAGGAACACCGAAAGGAAGCCACACGGGAGGCATTCATCCAAGGACTCAGATCAGCCCACATACGGCAATGCTTACTAGAGAAAGCGCAACCCACTCTTGACAAGGTAGTCGATCAGGCTCGAGCGATGGATATGGCTCAGCAGCAATCTGAGTCATTTGGGACACCGATGCTGCTAATGAACGCTGCTACGATGGGAACCCAAGGAACCCCACTGGCACAGACACAGCCAGACATGAGGGATGGAGAAACACCCGAGGAGCCGGATACCCAGACCACGTCAAACTCCTCAGCTGCTACTCCGGTTGGTAAATGCTTCTTTTGTGGGTTCGTGGTGGTCTCCTCACGAACGTTGTGCTCGTGGTGCTCCGTGATTTGTGCGCAGACGTAATTCTGGGTCATAATGTCCTCAAGCAGCACACGAGCGTCGAAATACCCTTTGGAGGAAGCAAACCTCGTCTAATTTTAAATGCTTTGACCACCGCCGAGGTAACGTCCCCCCAGCTGTTCGCTAACTTGTCGCCGGTCTGCAAACCGATAGCGATCAAATCGCGGCGATATACCACTGCTGACATGAATTTCATCACTTCAGAAACCAAGCGATTACTGGAAGAAGGAATTATAGAACCGAGCGATTCGCCATGGCGCGCACAGGTGTTAGTAACCAGCAGTCTGAACCATAAGAAACGAATGGTTGTCGATTATTCCCAAACGGTCAATCGCTTTACCCAACTCGATGCCTACCCCCTGCCGCGCATAGACGAGATGGTCGAACGCGTGGCCAATTATAAGGTATTCAGCACCATCGACTTGCGAAGCGCCTATCATCAAATTCCCATCCGAGAGGAAGACAAACCTTACACCGCATTCCAGGCAGGTAGGCGCCTCTTCCAATTCAGGAGGATTCCATTCGGTGTCATGAATGGAGTAGCTTGCTTCCAACGGGTTATGGACGACATCATCTCAGATGAAAACCTCAAAGACACTTTTGTTTACGTGGACAATGTCACAGTGTGCGGTAGGGATCAGGGGGAACATGATATGAATCTGGACAGATTCTTGAGCATTGCTAGAAAATATAATCTGACTCTCAACTACGAGAAATGCGTATTCTCGGCAAGGTCAATTGACCTTCTCGGCTACACGATAGCCGACGGCACGATTAAGCCTGACCCTGAACGATTGCGCCCACTTCGTGAGCTACCCCCACCTCAGGACCTGCAGACAATGCGCCGGGTGATCGGCATGTTCGCTTACTACGCAAGATGGATTTCGCAATACTCCCAGAAAATACATCCCCTAGTGCATTGCAAAAATTTCCCACCAGATGCCGCTGTTGTAAAAGCTTTCCACAACCTCAAAGACGATATCAGTAATTCCGTGGTATTATCGATCGATAGCTCGGTGCCCTTTGTGGTGGAGACCGACGCTTCAGATCACGCGATAGCTGCTACGCTTAATCAGTCTGGGCGACCCGTCGCGTTCTTCTCGAGAACTCTCTCTGGAAGCGAGCAGAGACACTCGGCAATAGAGAAGGAAGCGTACGCCATCGTCGAAGCGCTGCGTAAATGGAGACATTATTTACTGGGAAACCACTTCACGCTCGTTACGGACCAACGATCCGTGGCATTCATGTTTGATGGGAAAAATAACGGGAAAATTAAGAATGAAAAAATTATGAGATGGCGGATAGACCTAGCCTGCTACAGTTACGACATTGTTTACCGGCCCGGGAGGGAAAACCCTGCTGCAGACACCTTCTCGCGGGTCTACTGCTCGGCCGCTATCGGTCGGGCTTTGCAAGACCTCCATGTGTCTCTGTGCCACCCGGGGGTAACCAGAATGGCACATTTCGTACGCAGACAGAACCTGCCCTATTCTATTGAAGATATTAAACAAATGAATGCTTCATGCCCTGTTTGTGCTGAACTAAAACCCAGATTCTATGGTTCGGCTTCTGGCAGACTGATCAAGGCCACTTCTCCCTTCGAGAGACTAAACATTGACTTCAAAGGGCCCCTGCCGACCGAGACAGACAACAGATACATATTCACTGTTGTTGATGAGTATTCAAGGTTCCCTTTCGCGTTTCCGTGCTCGGATATGACCTCGGGCACTGTCGTGAAATGTCTGACTGACCTCTTCGCTATGTTTGGGAAACCTTCGTACATACATTCAGACAGAGGGCTGTGTTTCATGTCGGCCGGGCTAAAACAGTTCCTATTAGAGCACGGCATAGCAACTAGTCGAACGACGGGTTACAACCCACAGGGTAATGGGCAGGTGGAACGGTATCACGGGGTTATTTGGAAAGCCGTAACTCTGGCGTTGAAATCGAGAGGACTGGGCCCCGAGCGGTGGGAGGTTACCCTTCTCGACGCTCTGAATTCCATACGCTCTTTGCTCTGCACGTCCACCAATTCAACTCCTCACGAACGAATGTTTACTCACCAGCGGCGTTATGTTGACGGCCAATCGGTGCCCAACTGGCTAACCCATCCCGGAACAGTGTTCATGAAACGCCCGGTACGACAAAGCAAGTATGAACCCATGGTGGAAGAGGTCGAACTCATCGATACTAATCCAGAGTATGCTCATGTCAGACTCCCGGATGGCAGGGAGACCACTGTGTCGGTTCGTCATTTGGCTCCCTCAGGTACTCCTCCCGCCGATACACCACAATCTGGCACACCTCCCTCTGACATCCCCTCCCCAGGTGTTCCCCCCCCCCCAGGGACTCCACCCGAGAAGGGTGACGACGGAGCTGCCGCGTTCCACCCGAGAGCGATCGGGGAGTCATCCCCGGCACGAGTCGAGGCTCACCAAGAGGATCGGAAGCCTCCCTCAAGTGAAACCGCCATCTACTCCCGGAGAGGTCGACGGATAATACCCCCTCGCCAACTCGATCTGTAAAGGGGATTATCGGCATCCTCGATGCTCATGCTCCTATATGCTCATTATATCATATATCGATGCTCATTACCATGCTCCTACAACTCAAAATAACCCTCACTGCTTGGCATGTATGCTTCTGTAGTTTAGATAGTTCGCATTGCTTGAAATGTATACTCCTGTAGCGCTGAAGTAATCATGGTGCGTAAGATGGGCCTCGAGTTACATTTTAAAGACGGGGAGAATGTGGTGAACTGAAGGTCGTGACGTGTGATCACGTGATGCCCGGCTCGAGCACAGAAGAGATAAAGCTGAGGCTCGGCTCGGTCGGGGGGTTTTGTCCCAGGGGCATTGCCATTGTATGTCGCCGGCTCACTTGGTGCTCATTGAATGGTGAGAACACTGATTGATATATAATACTGATTTATTTTGCGGTGATTAGTTGCGCGTGTATACCTTACTGCTTATGTACTCCATGCTGCGTCTGTATTTCCTGGTGTGCCCGTCGAAGCGGCTCCAATCAAATGGAATAAAGCCTACACTCTGAAGGTTCTGCTCTCGTCTTCATTACAGACATGGTGTATATTTCCTCCACTGATTTTAATAAAGATATCTCCCGCATCATCAAAAAATAATTTTTAATTGTGATTTACGTTATTTGATCGCTAATTCCGAAGTAACCGGAAATCGCGTATACAGTTGGGAACAAGTTGTAGGTAAAGTCAGAAGCGAATGTAAGAAGAATACGACGTTCGCTTCTAGTATTTATTTTTTTAGATGAGATCCTGTTCTAGGCGGTGTAGTTGTTGTGAAGGTCATGTTGAGGAAATTTTTTTTTCAGATGCGATCCTGTTCTTGGCGGTGTAGTTGTTGTGAAGGTAATGTCGAGGTAATATTATTTTTTTTAGATGAGATCCTGTTCTAGGCGGTGTAGTTGTCGTTGTGAAGGTAATGTTGAGGAAATTTTTTTTTTCAGATGTCGTCGTTGTGACGGTAATGTTGAGGTAATATTATTTTTTTAGATGAAATCCTGTTCTAGGCGGTGTAGTTGTTGTGAAGGTAATGTTGAGGAAATTTTTTTTTTCAGATGAGATCCTGTTCTTGGCGGTGTAGTTGTTGTGAAGGTAATGTCGAGGTTATATTATTTTTTTTAGATGAGATCCTGTTCTAGGCGGTGTAATTGTTGTGAAGGTAATGTCGAGGTAATATTATTTTTTTTAGATGAAATCCTGTTCTAGGCGGTGTAGTTGTCGTTGTGAAGGTAATGTTGAGGAATTTTTTTTTCAGATGAGATCCTGTTCTCGGCGGTGTAATTGTTATTGTGAAGGTAATGTTAAGGTAATATTTATTTTTTCATAGCAAAAAGACAGTTTAATTTGATATATTTAAGAAGCGAATGCAAGAAGAATTCTACGTTCGCTTCTAGGCTTTGCCTATTCCATATTACTGTAGACGCTCAATGCTCGCCTCCCAGCTTGCTTGGCGCGGGTTGAACTCGTCAATACGGCCGAGGGACATGGGACATGGTGAGGGACATGGGACATGGTGATCGAGTAGCGTGTGCAGGGAAATAACGAGTTGGTAGGCCAATAGCTAACTTTAATAACTCAGCTTACTTTCCATGCGCTCACCACAATCCAATCCTCGTCGCCATGTCATGTATCAAGCAGGGAAAGCAGTTTGAATGCACAAATCTTTTATTGTGCTCCACACACACACACAAACCTCAGGACCATCCGTGAGTGCAGCTTCGTCGTGCGGTGCCATGTTCCCACCTCCTGATGACCGCACTTCCGGTTGATCTGAAACATGAATACATGACAAGTGGGTAAACCACGGACTTCTTTATAATAACCTGGACCAGCAATGCCATCGACTCGCAGCAGTGAGAACTGAAGTCACCGAAATGGCTCAGCGGCCATGTTGCGTTGCCACTCGCTAGTCACGCGCAATTCAAAAAACCTGGAGATGCATTAAGAGTTTGAACTATTTTGCCAGTATTTTGAACCGGTAAACGTAAAAATGCCACTGTGCGTGGCGTTCGGATGCAATAATAAGTCTGTGAAGAGCTCCACATGCACCTTTCATCGGTAAAAAATGCGATATTGATGGTTTTTTTTTTCTATTTCAATTGTCAATCTATTTTTTGAGTATTATTTTAAGAAGTTACAATTTAAACACTAAACGCCAGTATAACAATCTTATATATTAATTCCGAATTTGTGGTTTCGTGTCGCGCTATCTTCGACTTTGTTCTGCGCTCGAGTAACGTGATATTCGGCTTACATTATCTCAAAGACCATATGAGATGCATGGTACCAAAAAAAGAAAATAAAATGGTTCTGAAACAGTGAAATCGTATTCCACTTACTGCATGAAAGTAAAATTACTACTGATACTCTCCATCAGTTCCTTTCTCAAACACACCCACCCAACATGTCGCGCAGAGCGTGGGTTATGCTCGTCTGAATGATGGCAAAGTACAGTCGATAATTTGAAAGAAAATGTAAAAAAAAACCCGATATTTTCCAGGAATACGCCGGAAATGAGTTTTCCAGGCATCTAGAATTCAATTTTTCCCGGACATTCATTCCCCCCATCGACCGCCGTGGCTGCGTAAATAGTTGGGCGGGTAGCTCACAATATTTGTCCATTTGGGGGCACAGGCCCTCCCGATTCCGAGGGTCCTGGCTCCACAGTCCACCTAACCCGATGTTACCCCCAAAATCATTTTGCTTCCGACGCGCCTTGGGGTTAGTGGGTCGTATCTATCTTGATATCAATGATCACATGTTTGAGAACGGAGGCAGACTGTAATCATGTATTTTCTCTCATACAGCACATCTGTGAGTGCTATACAAAGATTCGTTCTCCACCATGTTGTTCGAACCATGAACACTGGATTGAAAGATAAACCCATCAGGAAAAAATTCAGCAAACTGATCCTATTTGCACATCAATAGGTTACGAAACATTTGCATTGAAGTGTTTCTGCTGAGTTTCGACATATTTTATGTTTCAACCAACTGCGATTATAATAATTGATCGTCATCTTCTATAGGTCAATGCATATTAAACCAGTCTCATTGGTGTGTAGATTATAGATCATGTTTATTAAGGTTGTCCAATGTCTGATCAATGTTTTCATGATTGATCAATATATTGTTACGAATTTCGCCCGCCCGGCGTGCGATCGGCCATGTAACTCGAATCGCGACGAGTCGCCCACCGGAATGGACAATTCAGTCGTGACCCTCTTGGAACTATCGCCAAGGAGCTAGTCACGGGTGTGGGTTTAACCTCACCACAACCCAGTCCGCATTCTACCCGTGCGAAAGAGGGTGAATCGCCGAAAGTCGATATAGCTAAGTACTCACATGGGTAACCTACCGAGGGGTTGTACCACGCCACAGGTCGACTCCAGACACGAACCGCTTAAGCGGCTCGTTCCATGCTACAGGGATAACGAGCGGAGTTATCGTCGACCTTGACGGTTCAGATTGGTTACCGGGTGTTTTAAACCCACTATCAATCCCTTACGTGATGCAAGATGGAGATTCAACAAAGGAAAGGACGAAGCGAAATGGGGGAACAGTTCAACAAGCAAGCACTTTATTTCACACACGTAAGCAGGCAAATAGGAACAAAAGCAGGCAAATAGGAACAAAGGAAAGCACTACGACCGAATAAAAGGCAATTATTTACAGCACAGTCACTTATACAGGTTTTACTTTGCAAGACTGGCGCCACAAACACACATACAAAAGCCCGAAAAGAAAAGAAAAGAAGTGACTTCCCTCATGGACCGTCGAGTCCTCCTCTCCTACTACCGTCAACGCGGTCGCGCCTGGTTCCGGCCTCCCACGCGGCCGGCGAACCCTTTCCAGCACCCCTCGTCCGGACGCGCAGGTCCACCACAGGCCGCACTATGGCGCCTCCCGTCCACGTCTCCACCAACAGGCCACGCCGGGCCACAAGCGCGGGAACGAGAGAGGAGGGAGGGAGCGCTTTGGAGAGCGAGACCCAAGGAGAGAGACCGAGCCTTTTTGGAGAGAGAGCGAGAGAGATTGAGCCTTTTTGTAGAGAGAGCGAGAGAGATCGAGCCTTTTTGGAGAGAGAGCTGGTGCCTTTTTCGGAGAGAGCGACAGCCAACATGAGCCACGATCAGAGAGAGTGAGCCTCGCATCCGTTTGCCTTTTGTAAGGCGGGGCTCTGCCCTTCACCGCCCGGGGCTCCACCTCCCTTCGAGGCATTTCCAGAAGGCTATCGAAGGGGCGTGTGCCCCCACTCCGACCGCCTCACGCCAGGCCTCCACCAATGGGGAGGGAGCTGCCCACCCCTCCTTCCCGTGCCAGCATTGACATCGCAGAGGGGTGCGCAAACCCGCGCACTCGCACAGGTTTCTTTTTTGCCGTTGTCGTTGGTTGGTTTGAGGTTGTTGGATCCAAAATAACGATAGAGAAAGAAAAATGGCTAACTCAAAGCGTCGCAGCCCGGATGAATCACACATACTCCCCCTAAACAACGGGTGTGGGCTCACTCCACATGAACTTATCGATATATTTAACCTGAGGACCCTTTATGGTGTATTGCGAATTTCCACAGCCGTAACAATATTATAAGCCATACAGGGTAGCTTTAAGCTACTCACATAGGGGGTAGCTTGAAGCTACCCACTATGGGCTATAACATATTGATCAATCATGAAAACATTTATGAGACTGGTACTGGTTCAATATGCTTCGACCTACTACAGAAAGCTACTCTATAATATACACATATTAATAGGAGGCCATAGGTTAGTCTGGAGATTATAGATCATATTTATTAAGGTTGTCCGATGTCTGCTCAATGTTTTGATGATTGGTCAATATATTATTAATTATAGGCCATAAGGCCTATTATTATCGGGGGTAGCTGAAAACTACTGCCTTATGGCCTATAATAATATAAATATTATTGGCCATAGGGGGTTAGGTATACACATTACACTGATTATCATCAGATCATATGACATATGATATGATATGATATGATATGATAATCATTCATGAGAATTGTGACACCTCGTACTCACTCACCGTATTGATTCGTGCTGCAGAGCTTATATTAGCTTGGTAGTGATAATGGGCGGTGGAGACTGTTGTTAGTGAAATGAAAATCCTGTTCTTCTTATTGAGCTGTACAAAAATGTTGTTTCCAGCGAGAAATTCGGCACAGATTAATATATTCAATCTGTGAATTCGGATTGGCAACGCAAAGTGGCGACTTCAGTCGACCTCTGACTTCAGTCGACAGAGGCCGTTGCTGGTCCAGGTTATTATAAGAAGTCCGTGGGGTAAACATGGTCACCAACTCAGGTTACGTCATGGGGAACCAGCTGTTGAACCGGCTCAAGTGCCTTTGTTACCACTCCTGTATTAGCGAACACAGTGACCTTCATACTTAATGCGTGCACGTGAGAGAATAGGAAACAACAACAACAACAACAACAACAACAACACAATACCCCTGACGATTTGGAATCCGTGTCGTTAGCTATGACCTTTTGCTTACGGTTGTTTTTAAACGCTGTGCGGTGTATAAACACGATTGGGTTTTATTTCTATCTTGTGAATAATATGGAATAGGCAAAGCCTAGAAGCGAACGTAGAATTCTTCTTACATTCGCTTCTGACTTTACCTCCAACTTGTTCACAACTGTATATGCAATTTCCGGTTACTTCGGCCTGGAATCGGAATCAGCGATCAAATAACGTAAATCACAATTAAAAATTATTTTTTGATGATGCGGGAGATATCTTTATTGAAATCAGTGGAGGAAATATACACCATGTGTGATATTATTTGGGTCTTTGATGTCTCCGACGATGCCTTTATCTCCCGGCATGCATCATTCCCCATGACAAAAACCGGAAGCAAAAAAAAAAAAAAACGGAAGCAAAATGGTCATAGCCAACGACACGGATTGACAATTGCCAGGGTATTGTTGAAATGAAGTGTAGGCTTTATTCCATTTGATTGGAGCCGCTTCTACGGGCACACCAGGAAATACAGACGCAGCATGGAGTACATAAGCAGTAAGGTACACACGCGCAACTAATCACCGCAAAATAAATCAGTATTATATATCAATCAGTATTCTCACCATTCAATGAGCACCAAGTGAGCCGCCGACATAAAACGACAATGCCCCTGGGACAATCCCCCCGACCGAGCCGAGCCTCAGCTTTATCTCTTCTGTGCTTGAGCCGTGCAACATGTGATCACACGTCACGACCTTCAATTCACCACATTTTCCCCGTCTTTAAAATGTAACTAGAGGCCCAACTAACGCACCATGATTACTTCAGCGCTACAGGAGTATACATTTCAAGCAATGCGAACTATCTAAACTACAGAAGCATACATGCCAAGCAGTGAGGGTTATTTTGAGTTGTAGGAGCATGGTAATGAGCATCGATATATAATGTAACGAGCATATAGGAGCATGAGCATCGAGGATGCCGATAATCCCCTTTACAGATTGAGTCGGCGAGGGGGTTTTATCCGTCGACCTCTCCGGGAGTAGATGGCGGTTTCACTTGAGGGAGGCTTCCGATCCTCTTGGTGAGCCTCGACTCGTGCCGGAGATGACTCCCCGATCGCTCTCGGGTGGAACGCGGTAGCTCCGTCGTCACCCTTCTCGGGTGGAGTCCCTGGGGGGGAACACCTGGGGAGGGGATGTCAGAGGGAGGTGTGCCAGATGGTGGTGTACCTGAGGGAGGAGTACCTGAGGGAGCCAAATGGCGAACCGACACAGTGGTCTCCCTGCCATCCGGGAGCCTGACATGAGCATACGCTGGATTAGTATCGATGAGTTCGACCTCTTCCACCATGGGTTCATACTTGCTTTGTCGTACCGGGCGTTTCATGAACACTGTTCCGGGATGGGTTAGCCAGTTGGGCACCGATTGGCCGTCAACATAACGTCGTTGGTGAGTAAACATTCATTCGTGAGGAGTTGCATTGGTGGACGTGCAGAGCAAAGAGCGTATGGAATTCAGAGCGTCGGGAAGGGTAACCTCCCACCGCTCGGGCCCCAGTCCTCTTGATTTCAACGCCAGAGTTACGGCTTTCCAAATGACTCCGTTATACCGCTCCACCTGCCCATTACCCTGTGGGTTGTAACCCGTCGTTCGACTAGTTGCCATGCCATGCTCTAATAGGAATTGTTTTAGCCCGGCCGACATGAAACACAGCCCTCTGTCTGAATGTATGTACGAAGGTTTCCCAAACATAGCGAAGAGGTCAGAGAGACATTTCACGACAGTGCCCGAGGTCATATCCGAGCACGGAAATGCGAAAGGGAACCTTGAATACTCATCAACAACAGTGAATATGTATCTGTTGTCTGTCTCGGTCGGCAGGGGCCCTTTGAAGTCGATATTTAGTCTCTCGAAGGGAGAAGTGGCCTTGATCAATCTGCCAGGAGCCGCACCATAGAATCTGGGTTTTAGTTCAGCACAAACAGGGCATGAAGCATTCATTTGTTTAATATCTTCAATAGAATAGGGAAGGTTCTGTCTGCGCACGAAATGTGCCATTCTGGTTACCCCCGGGTGGCACAGAGACACATGGAGGTCTTGCAAAGCCCGACTGATTGTCGCCGAGCAGTAGACCAGAGAGAAGGTGTCTGCAGCAGGGTTTTCCCTCCCGGGCCGGTAGACTATGTCGTAACTATAGCAAGCTAGGTCTATCCGCCATCTCATAATTTTTTCATTCTTAATTTTCCCGTTATTTTTCCCATCAAACATGAATGCCACGGATCGTTGGTCCGTAACGAGCGTGAAGTGGTTTCCCAGTAAATAATGTCTCCATTTACGCAGCGCTTCGACGATGGCGTATGCCTCCTTCTCTATTGCCGAGTGTCTCTGCTCGCTTCCAGAGAGAGTTCTCGAGAAGAACGCGACGGGTTGCCCAGACTGATTAAGCGTAGCAGCTATCGCGTGATCTGAAGCATCTGTCTCCACCACGAAGGGCACCGAGCTTTCGATCGATAATACCATGGAATTACTGATATCGTCTTTGAGGTTGTGGAAAGCTGTTACAACAGCGGCATCTGGTGGAAAGTTTTTGCAATGCACTAGGGGATGTATTTTCTCGGAGTATTGCGAAATCCATCTTGCGTAGTAAGCGAACATGCCGATCACCCGGCGCATTGTCTGCAGGTCCTGAGGTGGGGGTAGCTCACGAAGTGGGCACAATCGTTCAGGATCAGGCTTAATCGTGCCGTCGGCTATCGTGTAGCCGAGAAGGTCAATTGACCTTGCCGAGAATACGCATTTCTCGTAGTTGAGAGTCAGATTATATTTTCTAGCAATGCTCAAGAATCTGTCCAGATTCATGTCATATTCCCCCTGATCCCTACCACACACTGTGGCATTGTCCACGTAAACAAAAGTGTCTTTGAGGTTTTCATCTGAGATGATGTCGTCCATAACCCATTGGAAGCAAGCTACTCCATTCGTGACACCGAATGGAATCCTCCTGAATTGGAAGAGGCGCCTACCTGCCTGGAATGCGGTGTAAGGTTTGTCTTCCTCTCGGATGGGAATTTGATGATAGGCGCTTCGCAAATCGATGGTGCTGAATATCTTATAATTGGCCACGCGTTCGACCATCTCGTCTATGCGCGGCAGGGGGTAGGCATCGAGATGGGTGAAGCGATTGACCGTTTGGGAATAATCGACAACCATTCGTTTCTTATGGTTCTGGCTGCTGGTCACCAACACCTGTGCGCGCCATGGCGAGTCGCTCGGTTCTATAATTCCTTCTTCCAGTAATCGCTTGGTTTCTGAAGTGATGAAATTCATGTCAGCAGTGGTATATCGCCGCGATTTGATCGCTATCGGTTTGCAGACCGGCGACAAGTTAGCAAACAGCTGGGGGGACGTTACCTCGGCGGTGGTCAAAGCATTTAAAATTAGGCAAGGTTTGCTTCCTCCAAAGGGTATTTCGACGCTCGTGTGCTGCTTGAGGACATTATGACCCAGAATTACGTCTGCGCATAAATCACGAAGCACCAGTACCGTTACATCCCGATGCGTGTACCCTTTTACGTCCAATTCAACATTGCAGTACCCTCGTACGCGGGACTGTAGTGATGTGGCGGCCATGCATACCGTATTGTCTGTCGGGTGGATTTTCCATTTCCTGCCCTTCACTAGCGAGCTGTTGACGAAACTTTCAGAGCTACCGGTATCAATCAGTGCCTCAGCCTTATGCCCGTTAATTCGTACGTTGATGATAGCCTTGGATAGATTCCCCGGGGAGGCTGCAGTTAGTTTCTTTTGCGAGTAGAGAGCTGCAGAAGTGGGTTTATTTCTCCTTTGAGTAGATTTACATACCCTGGCATAATGCCCTTTCTTGTCGCAATTCATGCATGTGGCATCTCTGGCGGGGCATTTGTGGCGGGGGTGTCTTTTGTACCCACAAAAGAAGCATTTACCAACCGGAGCAGTTGCTGAGGAGTTTGACGTGGTCTGGGTATCCGGCTCCTCGGGTGTCTCTCCATCCCCTATGTCTGGCTGTGTCTGTGTCAGTGGGGTTCCTTGAGTTCCCACCGTAGCAGCGTTCATTAGCAGCATCGGTGTCCCAAATGACTCGGATTGCTGCTGAGCCGTATCCATCGCTCGAGCCTGATCGACTACCTTTTCAAGAGTGGGTTGTGCTTTCTCTAGTAAGCATTGCCTTATGTGGGCTGATCTGAGTCCTTGGATAAATGCCTCCCGGGTCGCTTCATTTCGGTGTTCCTCGGCGTTTACGGCCCGGAAGCTGCAGTCTTTTCCCAGCTGTTTCAGAGCTTGCAGGAACTGATCGATTGTCTCCCCGGCTGCTTGCTTGCGTGTGTTGAGAAGATGTCGTATGTATACCTCGTTCTTGCGCTTCACGTAGAGCGCCTGCAGCACGTCGATCGCTGCATCGTAGGTGTCACACTCCGAGAAGAGCCTGTATTCGCCGGGCAAGACATGATTCACGAGGGCGGCAAATTTGTCAGCTCCCTCTTCGATGATGGTCAGATAGTGTGAGAAGGAACGGAACCAATGCGACCATTTCATTTCTGCGTCAGTCGCGTTTGGGTCTGCGTCGAACCTCTCTGGTTTGTAGATCTTGTCCATCGTTGGTTGAGAGAGCCGAGAAAACCAAATGGAATAAATTGAAATGAAGACGAGAGAAGAACCTTCAGAGTTTAGGCTTTATTCCATTTGATTGGAGCCGCTTCTACGGGCACACCAGGAAATACAGACGCAGCATGGAGTACAAGCAGTAAGGTATGTTATGATGATGATATGCTAGGTGGTCATATTTTGGACCATTAGTTGTGTGTTAATCAGCTGTCGGGATTCTAACCTTGCTTGTAATTGTGTATTATTCAAACCTTGCTTTAAATGTATCATGCTGTTTTCACTATGTCTTTGATAACCCTTTATGGCTCTGCAGCTGCACAACAGCATGTCCTTGGGAAAACTGTGTATGCTGATATCCCACACATTCCTGTTCTTAGTCATCACCAGAGTTTCGCTTTTGCTATCAGCAGGTGCCAGTGTAGGGGTGTAGGAGTCTTAGAAAGTTATTAGTTTGCAAGATGAACTGTTGGGTTGCGAATCTGAGGATTGACTGATTCAACTTCCCTGAGGGCCCCTAGGGAGGGGGGAAAGAAGCCCACTGCCGCATTTATTTCTTTATTTCTTTATCCCTTAGCACACACTTATAGTCCACACCCAGTTCTGCTTTTGTGTGATTATATATACAACTGTTTTGAAGTAAGAATCTCAATGTGGTCCGGGGGCACCTGACTGAAGGGCCTTTGGGCTGCATTCCGCATGCGTAGTGCCATCTTCTGAAATAAATCGTATCATTCGAGAACCCTCATTCGACTCTGTCATTACTCGGCCGGGTGAAGAGTCATAACAATTGGCGACGAGGATGGGATGCGACTGATGTTGGCGGTGTGGACGGCGGGACTCTACTTGGTGTACAGCGATCGCAAGGGTTCAGCTAAAGGTACGTGGAAATTGCATGTATAGGGCACCTAAGACAGGGAGCCCTAGTTAGGTGAAAACTGTACCATACGGCTGGCAGGCCGTATGTTAGAACCGGTAAGGGTCGAGGATAAAGGTATCCGTGTGAAATAAGGAGGAAACAGGTTGGAATCCTGTACCATGGAGAGGGAAGGTTAGAGGCCTTCATTGGGTTTGAGGCTATTAGGCGGCGGGTCGAAAGGGATCTCGGTCCTGGTGTAAAAGGAGAAACGATTTACAGCTATTAGGCGGTTGGTAAGATAAGAACAAAAGATGGGGAATAACTCTGCAAAGAACATAGAGTTACCCAAAGGAACAACACTTAAAGTTATTGGTGAAAGTGGAAAACACTGGAGAGCGTTTGCAGCGTGGCTAACGGAGTCACAAAGTGAGACAGGACGTAAGCGATTCGATTCAGAGGGAATCTTGAACCAACGGGGAAAAACACAAAGTTAATGAGCCAGGAGAAGGGCTGTTTGTAGAGTTACCTATTTGGATGTATTTGTGAATACAATGTGGTGGGGAAGGTTGAGTTTTGTGTTAGACGTAAGTTGAGTGTTCCAACCTGGAACTTGTATGTGTGGAACAACTTGTATGTTTGTATGGAGATAATGATTGGTCGTCATCGTTAATGTGAAGACTTTGGACGAGGTGAATTGCGCACACCAAATCCGGAGGAAGGACGATGATGACCGATTCTGCACGTGTTGTTAATTCAGTGATGGGAAAATGTCATTTTGAGAGAGAGAGTGTGTGTGTGTGTGTGTGTGTGTGTGTGTGTGTGTGTGTGTGTGTGTGTGTGTGTGTGTGTGTGTGTGTGTGTGTGTGTGTGTGTGTGTGTGTGTGTGTACTCGATGGGGAATTGAATAATTAAAACCACTTCAGCAGACAGTTTGTCAAATGGGATGTCAAATGGACTAACGTTCGGGTTTTCTCATGGTCCGATAAACTCTGTATGCTGTTTTGGCTTTGAACACTGTACGTGATACGTGATAAATGGATGGTCTCCACGGAGCATCATTTTGATTTAAAATTCAAATTCAGTTCTGTTTCCACTTTGCATGTTTCGTAAGGCTGATCGACGTTACGGGTTCGTTTTAACGTCAGTTTCAATTCTGGTTTCATTGTTGGGGTCATTAAGCATGTTTTATACTTGATTTTCGTAAATCTGGGAAAAAAAACTTATTTTATGGGGTTTTGCGAGTCACGTGACGTGCCGTCGGATTTAACAGGCGCGCCGAAAGCACGAAATCGTCCCGTCGAAGGACAGCTTATCGTGAGGGTTTACGAGATGGATTAGCACATTTTACAAGATGGGGACGCCCTTCTTAAGATTCTGTAAAATTCCGATTTAAAACGAACGTATTTGAGATGTCGTCAAATATTTGTTATGTGAGTTTGATCGTAAAAACCAACGCGCTGATAAGACGCATTGCTCATGTGAGTGCGTGATGACGTAATCACGCATGGGCCCAGCGCGCTTTGTCAAACTTGAAAGTGCAATTAACACCCTGCTGTGAACGTGCCTGCTTGTCGGAGCAATGTACGAGAATTTCTCGAGGCGGCTGATTTTGAATATGGTGGACAAACTAGATTTTAAAGAGATAGCTTTGTGGTAAAATTAATTAATAAGGACATTGACGTTTCAAAGGATCGCTCGATTTTGTGTTTCGAGGCGAGTGCACGCGCTATCGGTACGTAGAAGCGACAATACTTTGAAACAAGGCTGTGATATATGTTTGTTCCGGTTGTTGTTGTTGTTGATTGGGCTTCGTGACCGGAAGAGGAAAAGAGAAAAAAAAAAGACGCGGAAGAGGCGCAGGACCGAGGGATTTAGAATGGCTGGAAAGGGGATTTAAATGCTTTGAACAAGGAACGGATTTTATTTAAAGTGGGTTTATCTTTTAGCCGCGTCTCGCGTAGTAAACGCCGGCTCTAAGAGAGCTCCGCGTTGTTCTTATTATTATTATTATTCTGGTAAAGACAAAACCTTTAGGACGTGGCTCTTGGACACATTTGTCCTTGTTTACATGTCAGACATCCAAGAACAAGGACGTTTGGTAGGCTACGCACTGATGAGGATAGCGGTGTTTTGGGAAAAATTACGGGCGGAGCTCGTGCTGTTTGAACACGCAGCCATCGTGGGCCTTGACGAGGGAGCGTTTCGATTCTCTGCCTGTCGGGGTCGAGCTGTTTGTCTGGAAGCGGACAGAAAAGCATGTCTGTTGTCTTTATATGAGCCTCTATCTGTCAGGATAAATTCATTGGATTTGGGAAGCATAAGCGGAATTAAAGGGATGTAGAGGAATGGTTGCTTAGCAACGACATCGATCTGGAAGGAATGGAATTGGCTTTGCACTGCACTCACTGTCGACTACGATGAAACAGGGCAGGATTATGAATACGTGGCCAAAGCACAGAGAGATTACACCGTCAAACGCTCTCTGATGACAACCAACCGATGGATCGGGAAGGAAGGAGCGGCAGTGGAGGTGAAACAAGCCGCCAGAGAGCGCGAACTAATGAAGCACAGAGAAGGACTAACACCGCACATCTCAATGGCAGTTAGTAACGGACATAGTGCAGGGGAGTTAGGAAGAATGGTGAACAGATTGAGATGCGCCCCAGAACCACAAGATGGGGCAACGAACACCAGAACACTTTACAGGCCGTCAGACAAGGAGATGGATGGAAGGTATGCTTGCCTGATCAAAATCTACAGTAGTGTACAGTAAGGTCTCTGGCCTTCACATCCACTCACCACGCACCCAGAGCAACTTCCAGTCCTGCAAGCTCTAGTCATGGTGGGAGCCTCGTACGGAGGTATCATTTAAAAATAATCTTTTACACAAATACTTGTCATTATGTTGCAGTTGACTGCAGTGTTCAGTGCAGTGGCATGCTGTAAACCTTGTAGTAACGGAGACAGTGACAGAACCTTTGACGACACAATATGCAACTCCTGGTACTGACACTACTCCTTTGTGGGGGGGACCTATCACTAGGCAACACACTAACACACTCAAGCCAAAGAAACCGTATACACCTCCGTGGCAAAGGGGGACACGGAAATGAACCAGTACTAACCCCACAGCGACATAGGAGGGGAGCGGCTGGAGAAAGAATGGAAGCAGGTGAATACGCAAGGTTGGGGAAAACATACAACCAAGAACTAGATAAGGTAAAGATATTTTCAAAGGAACCTGGCAAGACCGCACCACTCATTTCCAGAGGGCTGACAACCATCCAGCCACAGCAGTTCATAGAACTGTCTTGCGTCCAAGCCGAGGAAACTTATGATTTGATAGAACGAAACGAGGAAATAAAATCGATTCGATGGTCTTATGCTATGACAAAACCTGTTGGGAGGGGGGGACGTCAGAAAATGCAGAAAAGACAGAAGTGGCTTGGCAGAACAAAATGCAAGACAAAACCCAGCGGGGGCACTTTGCACAAATAGGATTCATATGGGGTCAACACGCATCTCTAATTATCCAAGTTCCATGGGCCCCTAAAGAACCCTTTTGGAGTATAGTTGTGAAATCTTGTGAAAATACAGTAACCTCCCGGAGAAGAACACATTTCACTTATGGATGTTTTCACCTATAAGGCTTGAAGCTCTCACGGGCGATCGAGTGGAACGCAAGGAGGGTTACGCAGGGTGGAGATCTATATTTCATGACTGGGGAGACTGGTTACTGCGCCTGGTAGGGGCAGCAATCCTAATCATCATGGGAATCATTTTTGGAGTATTTCTGATCAAACGTCTCATTTCCATTTGTCTAAAGAAATGCTGTGAAGCCTCACCCCTCACCCAGGCCATCATAATAATTAACAGTGAACTCATGGAGGAAGACCCCGAGGACCTCTGTATGGGGCCACAACCAGACCCGACCCCCACCAGCTGAGGAGCCAACAAGGTGTTCTGGCGGAGGAGCGCCCTGGGAAAGACTCTTCCAGGTATTACTGATTACTCAACGAACCTTCAAGTGAAAAGGTAAGCCAAACATGGACTCACACATCTCACTACACACGAAGATACAGGAAGTTGTAACAAGAAAGAAAGGAAATCTACAAGTAAAATGCTGATGGAGGTTTATGATAGATGTGGCAGTGTTTTGACTAGCATATGCATAATCGTGGAAAATGGACAATACCAGGTAGTGAAGGCATGTATGGAAAATACTTGTATGACCCTTATATGTAAATATGCATCTCATGAGACTCTTTTGTCTTCTAGCGCAAGTTGAGAAAGGAGCTTACACCATGCCTTGAGCGCTCACAGTGCTGCTCACCCATTATTACATTTGCATATTGTAAATATTATTGTTGTAATTAGTGTCGAGTATAATTGCCTAAATAATAATGTTGCTGTTAATATTGTATAGACTTGTAGTGCCTTTAATATTGTGTGGACTTAACATCAAATTTGTATATGACAACTTAATGGGAGACTTGTGGCAGTGGGCAAGACAAAAGGCAACAGAAGCTAACCTGAACCACCGGCAGTTGGGGACTTCTCATTTGGGGAATGTTGATGGCTATCCACGGCATTTGCAAATCCCGTTTGGCAGGCACGGGGGCCTAGGGGTAGCTGCTACAGGAACCAAATAGGGATCCACTCGGTTGGTGAGTATCAGGTGTGGCTGGGTATGGTCAAAATATGACCAAGGAGGGAAACTGTTATGATGATGATATGCAAGGTGGTCATATTTTGGACCATTAGTTGTGTGTTAATCAGCTGTCGGGATTCTAACCTTGCTTGTAATTGTGTATTATTCAAACCTTGCTTTAAATGTATCATGCTGTTTTCACTATGTCTTTGATAACCCTTTATGGCTCTGCAGCTGCACAACAGCATGTCCTTGGGAAAACTGTGTATGCTGATATCCCACACATTCCTGTTCTTAGTCATCACCAGAGTTTCGCTTTTGCTATCAGCAGGTGCCAGTGTAGGGGTGTAGGAGTCTTAGAAAGTTATTAGTTTGCAAGATGAACTGTTGGGTTGCGAATCTGAGGATTGACTGATTCAACTTCCCTGAGGGCCCCTAGGGAGGGGGGAAAGAAGCCCACTGCCGCATTTATTTCTTTATTTCTTTATCCCTTAGCACACACTTATAGTCCACACCCAGTTCTGCTTTTGTGTGATTATATATACAACTGTTTTGAAGTAAGAATCTCAATGTGGTCCGGGGGCACCTGACTGAAGGGCCTTTGGGCTGCATTCCGCATGCGTAGTGCCATCTTCTGAAATAAATCGTATCATTCGAGAACCCTCATTCGACTCTGTCATTACTCGGCCGGGTGAAGAGTCATAACAAGGTACACACGCGCAACTAATCACCGCAAAATAAATCAGTATTATCTATCAATCAGTATTCTCACCATTCAATGAGCACCAAGTGAGCCGCCGACATAAAACGACAATGCCCCAGGGACAATCCGCGCGGCCGAGCCGAACCTCAGCTTTATCTCTTCTGTGCTCGAGCCGGGCAACATGTGATCACACGTCACGACCTTCAATTCACCACAATTGTGTTGTTTTTGTTGTTTCCTATTCTCTCATGTGCACGCGTTAAGTAATATTCACAAGATAGAAATAAAACCCAATCGTGTTTATACACCGCACAGCGTTTAAGAACAACCGGAAGCAAAAGGTCATAGCAAACGACACGGATTCCAAATAGGCAGGGATATTGTGTTGTTGTTGTCGTTTCCTATTCTCTCACGTGCCCGCGTTAAGTATTAAGCTCACTGCATTCGCTATTATTACACATTCGTCACTGAAAGGAAGCACATGCATTTTCAGTGTTAGCCCTATTCGCCATTTTGTTTCCATTGAGGAAAGGAGAATTCATGCCGACCAAAAGTTTTACGACACCCATCTGAATTGCAGTTGATGGCATGACCATTCCGGTTGTTTTCATAACTATAACGCTGAAAGGGAGACATTAGTCATTTTTATTTGCAGGAAAAATATATACAGGTAAGTAATTTAACTCGGTCAATTTTTACTTTTCCTGTTTTGAAAAATATTCAACAGTTTCTTTGTACACATGGGGAGAGGTACCAACTATGGATGAGTGCACAGCGGAGAGAGAAAGGAAATTATCGCGTGAGCAGAATCGGAGCCAAAGACAGAGACAGGATGAGGAGCATGCGGCGGCGAGGTGACAATCACAAGGAGAATACAGCTCGGAGAGTGTGGTGCGAGAATGAAAGCCAAGAAGATGCTGAGAGAATAAGAATAACTGCGAAGGCAAGGTGCGACAAGAACGGGGTGAGATGACGATACTTCGGAGTCCAGAAGTAATGTCATGAGTGAGAGGCTACAGAGGAGCCGTGAAAGCAGATGATGACTCGACTTTTCTTCATGAAACAAAAGTAAATCCACAAGCCTGTGAGTTATATTATTCAACAACTGTGCTGCAATGGTGATTGGGGGGGGGGGGATCATGCTCTTGGCCCAGTCATTTTTGATGAGTTTTATTTTGTATTTTTTTTTTTGTATACCTTGTCGAGGCTCGTATGAGAGCAAACACACAACGCACATCAAGGGGGGGCGGGGCATGAGACGAGGGGAGGGAGTGGGAAGGATAAAACAGTGGGGAACAGAGACATTAGGAGATCTGTGGAAGGGAGAGGGATGGGACGGGGAACATGGGGAATAGAAGATGGACATTACAGGGACTTTCAGGAAGGAAAGCAGGGAATTTGAACATAGGTGGGCTTGGGTGGATTATCGGGGGTAGAAAAGATCGAGGATTTGGATGGGGGATGATAAGAGGTGGTGGTGAACAGCTGTTTTGAAGGCCTGGAGGGAAGAATGTGAATGAATTGAGTGATGGAGTTTATTCCAAAGGCGGGAAAAAAAGAGGAATGAAAGAGTGAAGGTGAGCAGTGATTCGTGATTTTGGTAGTTTTACCAGAAGGGGGTTGTTGGTGGACCTTGAGCACCCTGCGGAAATGTGGTGGGAACAAATCACAGAGAGAGCAGGGGGGCGAGGCTGGAGAGGAGACGTTAGAAGACAGAAAGACCACCGACCAACCTGCGGTGATTGAGTGACAGGCCCAAAGACTCAGCCTCATTGCGGGAGACGCCAACGATCCGAAATGCCTTGGTTTCTACAGCGTGAAGCCGAGAAAGGGGGGAGGCAGGAGCACCAGCCCAGAAGGGAGAGCAGTACTCCATCAGGCTGCAGACAAAAGGTTTGTAAGTGGTCAGGAGCTCAGGTGGGCCGAGAACGGACTTTGCACGACGGAGGATTCCGAGTCAGCATCTGGGTCCGAGTGAGACCCAGAAGCTTGAAAGAAAGCACTTCTTCCAGAGGATTGTTGAGAAAGTGGATGGGGGGGGTTTTCTAAATGGTCCTTTCGAAGAGACAAAGTGAGAGTGTGAGATTTGTCCGGATTGAAACACATGTTCCATGTGTTGGAGCAGTTTGTGATTTTATCCAGATCAGCAGTGAGCGAAGAAGCTGCTGCTTGCCAGTCTGAGGGATGACCGATGGTACAGCAGAGGGTGGAGTCATCAGCAAAGAGATATCGAGGATTTTCCAGAGTCGGAGAGATCGTTGAGGAAAACCAGAAAAAGAACAGGGCCCAGAACGCTACCTTTCGGAACTCCAGCCTGGACAGGAAGAGGGGATGAAAGAACTTCTTTTAGGGCCACATGTTGACTGTGACAGGAGAGGAAGTCTGCAAGCCAGGAGTGGAGATGGCCTTTGCTACCATGGGAAGAGAGTTTGGTGAGCAGGGCAGAGTGCCAGACTGTGTCAAAAGCACGTGATATGTCCAGGGATATGGCTCGGCTTTCTTGTCTGGGATTGAGGATTGAGAGCAGAAGCAGCATATCCAGGGTGGAGTGACCTGGTCTGAAACCAAATTGATGATCAGAAATCAAGCCATTGGAGAAGATTAAGGATTTGATGTCTGAAGCGATGATGGATTCCATAACCTTGCTGATGATTGGGAGAGGGCTGATTGGTCTGTTGTTACAGGGATCTGTTTTTGCACCTTTTTTGTGCAGTGCAGTGATGTTTGCTGATTTCCAAGCAGAGGGCAGATGACCTTCAGCAAATGAGAGGGTGAACAGAACAGAGAGAGGTGAGCAAGAGCAGAAGAGCAAGCTTTGAGGACACGTGGGCTGATGCCGTCTCGACCGGTTGCAGCATCTGAGTCGAGGTTTGACAGCAAACTCTCCACCTTGTTAGGAGAAAAGGACACAGAGTCCAGGGACAGTTGGGTGCGACTGGGTAAGTTGGGTATAGAAAGTGATGGGTTTTGGACACAAGATTTAGCTGCAAACACCGAGTTTAGGCATTCAGCTTTTTCACATGCGGTATCAGCAGTGCGGCCATTTGAGGTAAGGGAGGGGATGGAGGGGGAAGATACATCAGAAACAGATTTGATTCGACGCCACAAGGATTTTGAGGTGGGAGAGAGGTTTGAGAGTTCAGACTTGAGATGAGAAAGATGTTTTCTGGCTCTCCTGAGGGTAGATACACACTTGTTCCGAGCTTTCTGGAAGGAACTGAGATTACCTTCAGTTGGGTTTGCTCTCCATGAGGCAAAGGCAAGTTGTTTCAGGATAACTGCCTCACCACAAGCTTCAGTGAACCAAGGTGCGGGAGGAAGGGAAGGACAACTGAAGACGAGAGGGGATAAATCTGTGCATGAGGGAGAGCAAGTTTATTTGAAAGAATTCCCAGGATGAGTTGATGTTGGAGAAAGTAGTGATAGGAGACCAGTCTATAAGTTTGAGGACTGCTTGGAGACCCTGCCAGTTGGCTTGAGTGAAATGCCAGACTCGACAGCGGTGAGGTGGTTCTCTGATAATAGCCAGAGAGATGTCCACTTTGACAAGGACATTGTCAGAGGAACCGATTGGAGCGGAGGGAGAGCAGCAGATATTGTCAGGGAAGTTTGTCAAATTCAGATCCAGAAGAGATGGAGTACCATTGGTTGAGATCCGCATAGGGAAGTTGACCGATTGAGTCAGTCCCAATGAATCGCAGAAAGCTTTTGCTGAGGTGCCATGACAGGTGAGAGAGGTACCCATACCTGGACAACTGGCATGATGACAATTGAAGTCGCCACATATGAGGAAGAGAGAGAGTTTGGATGAGAAGATAGAAGTTGGTCCATGTTTTCAGATAGTGAGGTGTAGATGGAGTCATCACTGTTAGGTGGACGGTACAGTACACATATAAACATGAGGTGGGAGTGGAGGGGAAGCCATAGCCAGAGGTATTCCTGGGGGTTTGGGGGAGTGAGGGCAGTGCATGGAGAGTGAGGAATAGAGTCATTGATGAAGAGAGCAACTCCTCCACCAGGGCGAGGCTCAGGTCTGTCAAACCGGAGGAGGGAGTAACCAGGGAGAGTTACTTGGGAGTCAGACACGTCTTGGGGGAGGAAAGTTTCTGTTAGGCAGATTATGTCTGGTTTGTCAGTGGCAGCCTGTATGGAAAGATCTGAAATGTTTGAGAGAAGGACCCGGATGTTTGAGGTCCATACATTTAATAAAGAGTTCGGGGAGGAGGCTGTGGGGGGAGGGGGAGGGTAGGACGAGGGATGAAGGGGGGGTAAGGAGGGTTTTTGAAAGAGTGTGGGGTTTTGCAGAATAGCTCGGGGAGGGGGCTGAATGAGGAAGAGAAAAGGCTCTGTGGTGCTGGGGGAGAGGGGGGACAAGAGACGGCGACGAAGGCAGTTGAGGATTTGAGGACGTGGAGTGAAGAGATGGAGGTGAGAGGGCAGTGGAAGGAGGCAGCTTTGTGGATGGGAGGGGGGGGGAAACTTTTGGGAAGGATGAGTTAGGGGGATGAATGGTGGGAGAAAGGTGAGGGGGGAGTTTTTGAGAGAGGTGAGAGGGAGGCTTGGAGGGAGAAGAGTGGGATAGTTGCTTTGAGAGTGAGGGGTGAGAGGAGTGAGTTGGCACTGAAGTTGGAAAAAATGAATGGTTGATGGAAAGCGAACATTCATAGTAAACTGGGGCATTATATTCATGAAGTAAATTCATGAAGCATTATAAAAAAAAAAAAATCGCTTTTGTTATTATTATGAATGTTTGAGAGAGTTTTCAACAGATTAGGTCATGGAAGTGTTGCAGAACGAAAAGTTGAGTCAGACAATGCTTTTGTTTGGTTTAAAAAGCTTGTTTTCGGCCAATTTGAGCATTTTTGCATTTACAAGTTTTTTTTCTGTGAAATGCAGCGTTTTGTGAATTTGAAGCTAAAATACTCACTATTTAAATAAAATCACGCGTGTTCGCTTCAGAATAGTGAGGCAGAACACAAAGTTGAGTCAGACAATGCTTTTGTTTGGTGAAAAAAAAGCTTGTTTTAGGTCAATTTCAGCATTTTTGCATTTACAGGTTTTTTTCTGTGAAATGCAGCACTTTGCGAATTTGAAGCTAAAATACTCACTATTTCAATAAAATCACACGTTTTCGCTTCAGAACAGTGATGCAGAACAAAAAGTTGAGTCAGACAATGCTTTTGTTTGGTGAAAAAAGCTTGTTTTAGGTCAATGTCAGCATTTTTGCATTTACAGGTTTTTTTCTGTGAAATGCAGCACTTTGCGAATTTGAAGCTAAAATACTCACTATTTCAATAAAATCACATGCTTTCGCTTCAGAATAGTGATGCAGAACAAAAGGTTGAGTCAGACAATGCTTTTGTTTTGTTTTAAAAGCTTGTTTTAGGGTAATTTGAGCACTTTTGCGAATTTGAAGCTAAAATACTCACTCTTTCAATAAAATCACACGCTTTCGCTTCAGAATAGTGATGTAGAACAAAAAGTTGAATCAGACAATGCTTATGTTTGGTTTAAAAACTTGTTTTAGGCCAATTTGAGCATTTTTGCGTTTACAAGGTTTTTCTGTGAAATGCAGCGTTTTGCGAATGTGAAGCTAAAATACTCACTATTTCAATAAAATCATGCGTTTTCGCTTCAGAATAGTGATGCAGCACAAAAAGTTGAGTCAGACAATGCTTTTGTTTGGTTTAAAACGCTTGTTTTTGGCCAATTTGAGCATTTTTCTGCGCGAATTTGAAGCTAGAATACTCACTATTTCAATGAAATCATACGTTTTCGCTTCAGAATAATGATGCAGAACAAAAAGTTGAGCCAGACAATGCTTTTTTGTGGTTTAAAAAGCTTGTTTTAGCTTTTTTTAAACCCGGGGGGGGAGGGGTTTGGAGCAGTTCAACCCCGGGGGAAAAGGGGTTTGGAGTAGTTCAATCCCGGGGGCTAAAAGGGGTTTGGAGCAGTTCAGCCCCGGGGGGAAAAAGGGGTTTGGAGCAGTTCAACCCTGGGAGGAAAAGGGGGTTTGGGGCAGTTCAACCCCAGGAGGAAAAGCGGGTTTGGAGCAGTTCAGCCCCGGGGGGAAAAAGGGGTTTGGAGCAGTTCAACCCTGGGAGGAAAAGGGGGTTCGGAGCAGTTCAACCCAGAGGGAAAAGGGGTTTGGAGCAGTTCAACCCTGGGGGGAAAAAGGGTGTACGATGTGCGGTGGGACGCAAGAAGCACGCGGGCCACCATCTGCTCCGCTTTATTGCACGACCAGAAGCACACTCTTCCCACCCCTAGCGGGCGAGGCATGATATACGAAAACCCAATCACGTGACACAGCACACTCCTCCCCTCGTAAAATGACCCGTCACATAATGAACGGATAATCACAACATGACCATCGGAAACCCATCAACACTCATAATCCTCCAAGTACCGCGGCCGCACCCTGACCCTCCTCGGACGGGCAGCGCCGCCAGACAGCCCAGGCTCAGACGCCTCCCGGCTCGGTCGAGGTGACACCCTTGCCGGACTCGCACTTTCCGCAACACCAGCTACCCCCGACTGCCCAGCCTGCTCGACGTCCCCGGGTAGGACGGCATCAGGCGAAGCCCCCCTTGGCGCCGGCCCAGCCAGCCCCGGCGATACAACGTCAGGTGCCGGTGATACTACTGGTGGGGGTCCCGCATCGTCCGGCTCGGGAAGGTGTGGGGGGGGGGTGACGCTGAACAGCGATCATGCATCTGGTCCACGTGCCGCTTCCACACATCCCCACCATCAGTCCGCACCATGCAATTCGCCGGTCCCAGCACCACAGAGACCACCGCCGGCACCCATTTGGAACCGTGGAAATAATCGCGCACCATTACCCGCTGCCCCACCTCGAAGCTGCGCAGCTGCGTCGGACGCGACATCGCCCCACTCCCCGACCCTCCAAGTCGTAGCAAATCCAGCCTGAACCGCAAAGCCCGTCTATAGAGACGAATGGCCGGCGAATCACCCGTGACAGGATGAACTGCGTTCCTGTAATGGAGCAAAAAGACATCGACCACCATCTGCACAGGTGCAACACCCCCCCTGCGCAAAGCCCGCTTCAACATCTTGACAAACGACTCAGCTTGGCCATTCGTCTCAGGGTGATACGGTGTGGACCTTAGATGTCAAATACCATTCTGGCGCATAAACTCATCAAATACACCCGCGATGAACTGCGGACCATTATCAGAGACCAGGATCTCCGGCAACCCTTCATTAGCAAAGATCGTCCGCAGCTTCTCTACTGTAATGTTTGCTGAAGTATGCTGCATTACTACAACCTCCGGCCATTTAGAGAATGCATCAATCACAATCAAAAACATCTTGCCATTAACCGGTCCCGCAAAATCTACATGGACCCTCTGCCAAGCTCGGTCTGGCACAGGCCAGAGACCCGAAGCTCGACGCGGGTTATCAGCATCTGTCTGGCACGTGGCGCAACGCTTAACCAACTGCTCAATGTCTTTGTCCAACCCCGGCCACCACAACAGGCTACGAGCAAGACTATTGGTCTTCACGATGCCAAGGTGACTGACATGCAGTTCTTCCAAACACCGCTGCCTGAACCTCGATGGAATCACCGTCCTCATTCCCCACATTACGCACCGTTGGACCAACGACAGCTCCGCTGCGCGTGACGTGAAAGGTTGAAATGCCGGTGTCGAAGGCAGATCGTTCCAATTCCCCGTAGAAATCGCCTGGACGACACGGGCAAGCACCGGATCACGAGCCGATTCCACCGCGACCTGCCTGGCCGTGACCGGCCCGCTTTGGACCTGGTCCAGCGCGAACACGTCGACCCGGTCACCCAACTCAGACGCAGCTGGACCCTCCGCACACGGCAAGCGTGAGAGCCCGTCGCAGTTAGCATGCTTCTCGGTGCTTCGGAACTGAATATCATAATCGTAAGCACCCAGAAACAGACACCACCGCTGTATTCGCGCGGCTGCTACCACCGGCACCCCGCGTTCGGGTCTCAGGATGAATTGAAGCGGTTTGTGATCCGTCTGCAAAGTGAAATGCCGCCCCAGCAGATATTGATGAAACCTCCGTACACCCCAGACGAGGCTGAGAGCCTCACGCTCAATCTGGGCATATCCGCGCTCTGCTGTGGACAGGGTCCGGGATGCAAAACAAACAGGCCGCTCGGAACCATCGTCCATCCTGTGGGAGAGCACTGCCCCGATGCCATATGCAGAGCTGTCGCATGCCAACAGGAGCGGACGCGCAGGCTCGTAGTGCACGAGGACCCTATCCTCTGTGAGCAGCCGCTTGACACGGTCGAACGACGCCTGGTGTGCAGGCCCCCAAGCCCAGCGCTCGTCCTTCTTGAGCAACCGCGTTAACGGCGCAAGTTGTGAGCTGAGCCCGTGCACGAACCTTTGGTAATACTGGGCCATGCCAATGAACGAGCGCAGCTGCGTCTTGTCGCGAGGCGGTGGCATGCGCTGAATCGCCTCCACCTTCCGAGGACCTTTCAACAACCCCTCCGGCGTGATGATGTGCCCGAGGTATTCCAAGCGCTGCTTGAAGAACGCGCACTTGTCCCTGTTTAAGCGCAGGCCGCACGCTTCTAGCTTTGTCAGCACTCGGGCAATGTTCGCAAGATGCTCGTCCGCCGTTTTCCCCGCAATGAGTACATCGTCCAGGTAGGTCTGAGCGGGCAGGCCAATGCAAACCTGATCCATGGCTTTCTGCCACAAAGCTGGGGCCGAAGCAATCCCAAAACAGAGTCGGGTATATCGATAGAGCCCTTGACACGTGTTGATTGTTAAAAGCTCGCTACTCCCGGGATCCATCGGCAGGTGAAAATATGCATCACGCAGGTCTAGCTTCGTGAAGTATTGACTCCCCGCCAATCGCGCATATATTTCATCGATTGACGGCAGTGGATACTGCTCCACACTGAGCCCCGGGTTAACCGTGGATTTGAAGTCCCCGCACAATCGGACGTCTCCATTCCGTTTCAGCACCGTGACAACCGGGGTGGCCCAATCCGAGTACGACACCCGTTCGATCACTCCACAGGCCTCCAGCCTATCCAGTTCACCCTTGACCTTGTCCCGCAGGGCATACGGCACCGGACGCGGTTTACAAAACCGAGGAACCACCCCCTCCTTCAAGAAGAGTTTCGCCTCCATGCCCTTGAGTTTTCCAAGGTCGTCGCTAAACAACCCTTGATGTCTTTGAAGAATCTCCTCCAACTGATCCTCCCACTGGCTCGGCACGGGTTGCACAAGGTGAATTGCGGCCCAGTCTAGCCTGATGCGGGTCATCCAATCTCGGCCGAGGAGAGACGGCCCCCTCCCCCGTACGACGTACACCCGAAGCGTGGTGACCTGGCCTTGGTACCGCACAGACACGTCTGCCATCCCGACTGGCGTTATCTTCTCGCGGGTGTACGTGAACAGCGAGAGGTTTGACCTGATAAGCTTCAAGCCGTTGAGTCTACGCGCGGTCTGTTCGCCGATGAGCGACACCGCTGCTCCCGTATCGACCTGGAACGTGATCGGCGTTTCGTTCACTTCGACTTCCACCGTCATCGGGCGCGCTGTCGCCGGGCCAATTGAAAACAGGTTCAACAACGGCCGCTGGTTCCGCCCCGAGTCGCCTCGCACATCGCCGTCCACGACTTTAACGGTGGCCGGCGCCCCACGGCACACACGCGCCAAATGACCCACCTTGTGACAATTCAAACACACGTTGCCTTTATACGGGCACGCACGGTGCAGGTGTCGACCTCCACATCCCAAGCATGTCCGTGGGGTCACCCCGCTGCACGCGCGGCCGCGTGGCGACGTCCGACCCGCATCGAAGGTCGTGCGCGCGTCCCGGGGTGCTCGCGACCCCGCGTGGCCGGTGATGGCTCGAACATCCCCGCGAGTCTGCTCGACCGCTGTAGCCGTGCTGACCGCCGAGTCGAATGTAATGGCTTCATCCTTCAGCCGTAAAACCGCTGAAACCATTTTCGCATCTCGTAAACCAGCAATAAAACGATCTCTGAGCCGAGCTGGCCGCTCCCCCGCCGTGAACTTGCAGGCCACGGAAGAACGCTTAATCCGCGCCACAAACTCAGCGACGCGTTCCTCTGCCCCTTTCGAGAGGCGATCGAACTGGAATCGAGCGAGCAGCAATGACTTCTCCGGCGCCATGTGTGCTTTCATTTTCTCCACAATGTCCCGAAACGCCAGCCCGTCATCCCGGGGCCTGTTCGGCGCCACTAAATCACCCAGCAGGCGATAATGCTCCGGCGAAAGCGAAGCGAGCAAGATCGACTTCTGTTTGCTCTCGTCGACCACATCGTTCGCGTGGAAATAGCATTCCAATTGCTCCGAAAACAATTCGAAGTCGTCCCCGTCGAAAACGGGCATAAGTCCATACTCAACCATCCTCGTCAGCCAACTCGAGTGTACGAGGTGCGGTCGGACGCAAGAAGCACGCGGGCCACCATCTGCTCCGCTTTATTGCGCGACCAGAAGCACACTCTTCCCACCCCTAGCGGGCGAGGCATGATATACGAAAACCCAATCACGTGACACAGCACAGTTTTCGCTTCAGAATAATGATGCAGAACAAAAAGTTGAGCCAGACAATGCTTTTTTGTGGTTTAAAAAGCTTGTTTTAGCTTTTTTTTTTTAAACCCGGGGGGTGGGGGGGGGAAGGGGTTTGGAGCAGTTCAATCCCGGGGGCTAAAAGGGGTTTGGAGCAGTTCAGCCCTGGGGGGAAAAAGGGGTTTGGAGCAGTTCAACCCTGGGAGGAAAAGGGGGTTTGGGGCAGTTCAACCCCGGGAGGAAAAGCGGGTTTGGAGCAGTTCAACCCCGTGGGGGAAAAGGGGTTTGGAGCAGTTTAACCCCGGGGGGAGGGGGTTTGGAGCAGTTCAACCCCGGCGGGGAAAGGGGTTCGGAGCAGTTCAACCCAGAGGGAAAAGGGGTTTGGAGCAGTTCAACCCTGGGGGGAAAAAGGGGTTTGGAGCAGTTCAACCCTGGGGGGAAAAAGGGGTTTGGAGCAGTTCAACCCTGGGGGGAAAAAGGGGTTTGGAGCAGTTCAACCCTGGGGGTGAAAAGGGGTTTGGAGCAGTTCAACCCCGGGTGGTGGGGAAGGGGTTTGTCGCAGTTCAACACCGGGGGGGTGAGGGGTTTGGAGCAGTTCAACCCCGGGGGGAAGAAGGGGTTTGGAGCAGTTCAATCCTGGGGGGAAAAAGGGGTTTGGCGCAGTTCAATCCCGGGGGGGATAAAGGGGTTTGGAGCAGTTCAATCCTGGGGGAAAGGGGTTTGGAGCAGTTCAACCCCGGGGGGGGGAGGGGTTTGGAGCAGTTCAACCCTGGGGGAAAAGGGGTTTGGAGCAGTTCAACCCCAGGGGGAAAAGGGGTTTGGAGCAGTTCAACCCTGGGGGGAAAAAGGGGTTTGGAGCAGTTCAACCCTTGGTGCTAAAAAAGAACAGGTCACTCCACCCTGCATATGCTGCTTTTGCTCTCCCAACAATGGATGGACTTACTCAACGCCGGACATGAAATCAGAGCCATATCTCAAGACATATCGTGTACTTTTGACACAGTCTGGCACCCTGCCCTGCTCACCAAACTCTCTTCCTATGGTATCCAAGGCCATCTCCACTCATGGCTCGCAGACTTCCTCTCCTGTCAAAGCCAACGTGTGGCCCCTAATGGAGTTCTCTCATCCCCTCTTCCTGTCCAGGCTGGAGTTCCCCAAGGTAGCGTTCTGGGCCCTGTTCTTTTTCTGGTTTTCATCAATGATCTCTCCGACCCTCTGGAAAATCCTCTATATCTCTTTGCTAATGACTCCACCCTCTGCCGTACCATCTGTCATCCCTCAGACCGGCAAGCAGTAGCTTCTTCGCTCTCTGCAGATCTGGGTAAAATCACAAACTGGGCCAACATGTGGAAGACGTCTTTCAATCCTGACAAATCTCATACTCACTTTGTCTCTCTCAAAGGACCGTCTGGAACCCCCCCCCCCCCACATCTACTTTCTCAACAATCCTCTGGATGAAGTCCTTTCCTTCAAGTTTCTGGGTCTCACTATCTGCCATAACCTTTCCTGGGAAAGCCACATTTCCAACCTGGCCTCCAAAGCCAGTCTCCGACTGGGAATCCTCTGTCGTGCAAAGTCCGTCCTCGGCCCACCTGAACTCCTGACCACAAATAAAGCTTTTGTCCTCAGCCTGATGGAGTACTGCTAACCCCCTCTGGGCTGGTGCTGCTGCCTCCCACCTTTCTCGGCTTCACGCTGTGGAAACCAAGGCATTTATGATCATTGGTATCTCCCACGATGAGGCTGAGTCTTTGGACCTCTCACCTTCTCTCACCACAGGCAGGTCGGTGGTCTTTCTGTCTTCTACCGTCTCCTGTCCGGTCCCCCCCCCTGCTGTGTCTGCGATATGTCTCCCCCCCCCCCCATATTTACACAGGACGCTCAAGGTCCGCCAGCAACCCCCTTCTTGTAAAGCTACCAAAATCACAAATCACTGCTCACCTTCACTCTTTCATTCCTCTTTTTTTCCCGCCTTTGCAATAAACTCCCACACTCTTTTCAATACCATTCTTCCCTCCAGGCCTTCAAAACAGCCATTCACCACCACCTCTTATCTTCCCCCATCCAAAACCTGGATCTTTTCTACCCCCGTTAATCCACCCCAAACCCACCTCCTTCAAATTCTCTGCTTTCCATCCTGAAAGTCCTTGTGATGTCCATCTTTTATTCCCCGTGTTCCCCGTCCCATCCCTCTCCCTTCCACAGATCTCCTAATGTCTCTGTTCCCCACTGTTTTGTCCTTCCCTCTCCCACCCTCTTATCTCATGCTTCATGCCCCCCTTCCTGTGCGTTTTGTGTTAGTCTCATATGAGACTCGACAATGTATACAAAAATAAATAAGTGAAAGGTCAACAGTGGCCGAATTTCTGAAATTGACAATTTTCATCCGATTGACTTTATTTGAAGAGAAGTTGCATATTTGTTCATTGAATTCAACCACCAAACCACCAAATTTAACCACCAAATTCAAAGTAAACCACGTTTACTTTCAGTTCAACACAGGCCAAAAGGTCAACATAGGCCAAAGGTCAACAACTTGATTGAGATTTCTAAAATTCTCAATTTTCATCTAATTAACTTAAAATTGGAAGAGAATTTATATTTCAGGTCACTGAATTCAACCAAACAATTATTTTTGAGGTCAACATGGACCAAAAGGTTAACAAAGGCCAAAGGTCAACAACTTAAGTGGACTTTCTAAAATCCTCAATTTTCATTCTATTGACTTGAAATGTGAAGAGGATTTGCATATTTGGTCATTTAATTCAACAACCAATTATTTTTAAGGTCAATTTTTTTTTTGGGGGGGGGGGGGTTTGCAAGTATTGAAATATGCGTGACATCTTGTTACTTACGAAATCAAAAGATTTCGTAAGTATATTGATCACTTCCGGACTCTGTTTATGTGTTTGTGTGTTTGTAGGCACGATAACTCGAGAATGGAAGAAGCTACAAATGCCAAATTACACCACGTGATTCAGGAGGGTAATGGCTAGTGCTGATTAGATTTTGGTCAAAATCGGTCAAAGGTTAAGGTCACAGTGAGGTAAAATATTAGATTTTTGATGGTTTTGTACAGATAACTCGAGAACGGAAGAAGCTATCAATTTCAAATTACACCACGTGATTCAGGAGGGTCATGGCTAGTGCTGATTAGATTTTGGTCAAAATCAGTCAAAGGGCAAGGTCACAGTGAGGTCAAACATTCAAAACATTCGATTTTTGATGGTTTGGTAGAGAATCATCGTAGAAACTTCTGGTTTGCATTGCTACCTTCTCTAGAGACAGCTTTTATTAGACAAAGTCAGAGGTCAAGTTGACGATTTCGTAAGTACCAGTCTATGACTGCTTGTTACTTACAAAATCTAAAGATTTCGTAAGTATATTGATGACTTCCGTCCTCTGTTTGTGTGTTTGTGTGTTTGTTTGTAGGCACGATAACTCGAGAACGGACGAAGCTACCAATGTCAAATTACAATACGTGATTCAGAAGGGTGATGGCTAGCGCTGATTCGATTTTGGTCAACATCGGTCAAAGGTCAAGGTCACAGTGAGGTCAAACATCTACAACCGGATAACTCGAGAAAAGTTACCACAGGTATTGTTGACGGAGCGTGAATTTGGAAGATCGAGGTAAGTTCGGCGGAATTTGTGTGTCAATTTGTCAAGTTACGGCTGTTTTAAAAATTTCAGTGTTATAAAATAATATTAAATAATTCCGTAAATTCCTGTGGAGAATGGAGTATTTTTGCTTCGGTCGATGTTACGAGTTCGTTTTCACTTCAATTTTAATTTTGTCTTCAGTTTTTGCGATCACTAAGGATGCTTAACACTCGGTTGTCGAAATTCTGGTAAAAATTGGATGTTTTGGAGACGTTTTAAGATTGTATAAAAAATATTTCACCTGCTGTGTCACGGCTCGTCACGTGATGAAGCGCTCTGGAGCAGACGCGTCGTTGAGTCACGTAAAGGTTTTGCGTGTGCGCGCTGACGTCATCGTGCTCGCCCCGGCGTCCTTTCGAGTTGGGGAGGGTGGGCGTTGAGTGTGACCTTTACGTTACGTTAATCCACGGTAACTCGAGAACGGGAGACGCTCCCAATGTCAAATTACACCACGTGATTCAGGAGGGTGATGACTAGCACTGATTAGATTTTGGTCAAAATTGGTCAAAGGTCAAGGTCACAGTGAGGTCAAACATTCGATTTTTGATGGTTTGCTACAGAATCGTCATGGAAACTTCTGGTTTGCGTCGCTACCTTCTCTCGAGACAGCTTTCATTAGACAAGGTCAGAGGTCAAGTTGAAGATTTCGTAAGTACCAGTCTATAATTGCTTGTTACTTCCGAAATCTAAAGATTTCGTTAGTATATTGATGACTTCCGTCCTCTGTTTGTGTGTTTGTGTGTTTGTTTGTAGGCACGATAACTCGAGAACGGACGAAGCTACCAATGTCAAATTACAATACGTGATTCAGAAGGGTGATGGCCAGTGCTGATTAGATTTTGGTCAACATCAGTCAAAGGTCAAGGTCACAGTGAGGTCAAACATCTACAACCGGATAACTCGAGAAAAGTTACCACAGGTATTGTTGACGGAGCGTCAATTTGGAAGATCGAGGTAAGTTCGGCGGAATTTGTGTGTCACTTCATCGAGTTACGGCTGTTTTAAAAATTTCAGTGATATAAAATAATATTAAATAATTCCGTAAATTCCTGTGGAGAATGGAGTATTTTTGCTTCACTCGACGTTACGAGTTTGTTTTCACTTCAATTTTAATTTTGTCTTCGGTTTTTGCAATCGCTTCGGACGCTTAACACTCGGTTGTCGAAATTCTGGGAAAAATCGGATGTTTTGGAGACGTTTTAAGATTGTATAAAAAATATTTCACCTGCTGTGTCACGGCTCGTCACGTGATGAAGCGCTCTGGAGCAGACGCGTCGTTGAGTCACGTAAAGGTTTTGCGTGTGCGCGCTGACGTCATCGTGATCGCCCGGCGTCCTTTCGAGTTGGGGAGGGGGGGGGGCGTTGAGTGTGACCTTTACGTTACGTTAATCCACGGTAACTCGAGAACGGAAGAAGCTCCCAATGTCAAATTACACCACGTGATTCAGGAGGGTGATGGCTAGCACTGATTAGATTTTGGTCAAAATTGGTCAAAGGTCAAGGTCACAGTGAGGTCAAACATTCGATTTTTGATGGTTTGCTACAGAATCGTCATGGAAACTTCTGGTTTGCGTCGCTACCTTCTCTCGAGACAGTTTTCATTAGACAAGGTCAGAGGTCAAGTTGAAGATTTCGTAAGTACCAGTCTATGATTGCTTGTTACTTCCGAAATCTAAAGATTTCGTTAGTATATTGATGACCTCCGTCCTCTGTTTGTGTGTTTGTGTGTTTGTTTGTAGGCACGATAACTCGAGAACGGAAGAAGCTACCGATGTCAAATTACACTACGTGATTCAGAAGGGTGATGGCTACCGCTGATTAGGCCAAAAAAAAAATGTTGCATTGGCGTAACCCGCCCGACCCTAAAAATTCCGCCGACCCTACGTTTTTTTTGTGTTTTTTTGCTATCGAAAAATTTTGCCGACCCTATTTTATTGCTATTTTTGTTGTTTTGCTATCGTTTTCAAGTATCTTGTTGATTGCGATCGCGATCGCAAAAACCCGGAAGTGTTTCGGACAGAACCCGCCGACAAAAAGGGTGGTACTCGAGCCGGGGGAGATTTTGGGAGGGATTTATTAGGAAAAATAAATAAATAAAAAAGATCCCGACCGACCTACCCTATTTTTCAGTGACCCGTTACGCCAATGCAACATTTTTTTTTTTGGCCTTAGATTTTGGTCATCAGTCAAAGGTCAAGGTCACAGTGAGATCAAACATCTACAACCAGATAACTCGAGAAAAGTTACCACAGGTATTGTTGACGGAGGGTGAATTTGGAAGATCGAGGTAAGTTCGGCGGAATTTGTGTGTCAATTTGTCGAGTTACGGCTGTTTTAAAAATTTCAGTGATCTTCTTCTTCTTCTTTTGGCTGGTCCCGTTAGGGGTCGCCACAGCGGATCATCCGTATGATCCGCATAGTGATTTGGCACATGTTTTACGCCGGATGCCCTTCCTGACGCAACCCTGGTCGCCTCTTACGACACAGGGATATGGTACACCTATTTTAACCGGGGTATACACCGGCCCAGTATACTGGTACTCACTTCGCCGACCTCGGAAGGATGACAGGCTGAGTCAACCCCCTGGTGTATTAATTCAGTGGCCCAACAGGGATTGAACTCAGGACCTTTTGGATCCCAAGCCGCTGCCCTAACCACTGCACCAACACCAGGCTTAAAAATTTCAGTGATATAAAATAATATTAAATAATTCCGTAAATTCCTGTGGAGAATGGAGTATTTTTGCTTCCGTCGACGTTACGAGTTCGTTTTCACTTCAATTTTAATTTTGTCTTCGGTTTTTGCGATCGCTTCGGACGCTTAATACTTGGTTGTCGAAATTCTGGGAAAAATCGGATGTTTTGGAGACGTTTTAAGATTGTCTAAAAAATATTTCACCTGCTGCGTCATGGCTCGTCACGTGATGAAGCGCTCTCGAGCAGACGCGTCGTTGAGTCACGTAAAGGTTTTGCGTGTGCGCGCTGACGTCATCGTGCTCGCCCCGGCGTCCTTTCGAGTTGGGGGGGGGGGCATTGAGTGTGACCTTTACCTTACGGTAACTCGAGAACGGAAGAAGCTCCCAATGTCAAATTACACCACGTGATTCAGGAGGGTGATGGCTAGCGCTGATTCGATTTTGGTCAAAATTGGTCAAAGGTCAAGGTCACAGTGAGGTCAAACATTCGATTTTTGATGGTTTGCTACAGAATCATCATAGAAACTTCTGGTTTGTGTCGCTACCTTCTCTCGAAACAGCTTTCATTCGACAAGGTCAGAGGTCAAGTTGACGATTTCGTAAGTACTAGTCTATGACTGCTTGTTACTTACGAAATCTAAAAATTTCGTTAGTATATTGATGACTTCTTTCCTCTGTTTGTGTGTTTGTTTGTTTGTGTGTGTGTTTGTGTGTTTGTTTGTTGGCACGATTACTCGAGAACAGAAGAAGCTACCAATGTCAAATTACACCACTTCATTCAGGAGGGTAATGGCTCGCGCCGATTAGATTTTCGTCAAAGGTCAAGGTCACAATGAGGTCAAATATTCGATTTTTGATGGTTTGGTACAGATAACTCAAGAACGGAAGAAGCTACCAACGTCAAATTACACCACCTGATTCAGGAGGGTGATCGCTTGCTCTGCTTAGATTTTGGTCGAAATCGGTCAAAGGTCACGGTCAGAGTGAGGTCAAACATCCAAAAAATGATAACTCAAGAACAGAAGAAGCTTCCAATGTCAAATTATACCACGTGATTCAGGAGGGTGATGGCTCGCGCTGATTAGATTTTGGTCAATATCGGTCAAAGGGCAAGGACACAGTGAGGTCAAACATCCAAAACATTCGATTTTTGATGGTTTGGTACAGAATCATCGTAGAAACTTCTGGTTTGCATTGCTACCTTCTCTCGAGACAGCTTTTATTGGACAAGGTCAGAGGTCAAGTGAGAAGGTCAGACAAGGTCAGAGGTCAGTGGAGAAATTTTGAAGTGATTTTTCAACATTGAGTTCAGGTCAGAATCCAGATCCAGCCTATCAGTGGGATAGAAAACGTAAACTAATTAGTCTGGCAGAGGTATGCGCTCCACCTAGTGCCTTTCTAGATTATTCTGAAATAGGGAGAGGGGTAAGTGTGGGAAACAAATCTATTCAACCAACCTGCGTGGGTGTAAAAAGATGTCTGCACATTGGAAATATGAAGATTCCACGTTTGAATTATTCCTGAAACTTCGAAAGGATCTCTGAGTCCCATTGGATGGTACACATGTAATGCATTGCCTTTGAGCTGTCTAGTCTGGGTTCGATTCCCGACCGAATATAAAATGTCAGATTGGTGCTTCCCAAACAGGGCTTTGGCATCACAAAGTGCACTGTCCCATGGATCGACATTAAGCCGGGTATCTGCCAGTATTAGCCTGTGGACGTTAAAAATCCTATGGTGTGTTTTGCCAAGAGTCGGTGAGTTGTCGCCGGCACCCTGAACAAATTAAAAATTCCTGCCGAAATCATCTTCAGTCGAATGTCAGGCCTGGCCAGCCGGTTCATGAATGACTAGTACCCAAAACTGTGGTAGTCGTAGTAGAAGTAGTAGTAGCTGTCGTTTCATGTGAACGAAAGTAAACCACACATCATTCACCGCATCTGGCAATGAGAATGGCGAGACGTATAAATGGCATATCGGAAACACGGAGCTTGGTTCAAGTTCAAACAAATGTTGATGGATAAAAGGTTGATATGAACCGATAGCTCATGGTGCTCGCAACTCGACAGGTTCGAATCCCATTTGATGTCTGTCCCCCATACCGATGCCTTTGTACTGCACATGCACGGTTCACATACGATACATGCCACATCAAGGGCTCTGACAATATGACCTATTAGATCAGACAACCGGCTTTTTATCATTCATTCGAGCAGCCTTACGAGGTTGGATCAATAAGTCCGTGGCCTGAGATTTACAAAAAAAAAAAAAAAAAAAATTCAACGACCTCCAACAATAAAACTCTGCTAATTGTTCGACACATTCGCTTTACTTATTTATTCACTTATTTACTTACTTACAAACAACACATGTGACTACATTTTTATCTCAACATTAATGGGATTTTCAAAAATTATTCATCTTTTCATGATGTCATAATTACAGGCAGCTCTCGATGCTTTCACACCATCCCCATCGACCCTCTCGCTAATGCATCCCTGTTGCAATACTCTTCCGTTGTCTCGACTCGAGTGTGTCTGGTGTCGGGTGTAGGTATGGAGATAAATATCGTGACTCGCTGCCACTTGTTTGTGACGTAATTCGGGAAGCCGAAATGGGCGTGGCCTGCAAGATTCACCAGACGTCGACTGATTGCCCTTTACAAATTTCCGATTGCTGCACTCCTTGTTTTGAGAGTTGGGATAAAAGGGAATAAATGATCACAAGCGTTTCATCCACGTAATTCCCCCCATTATGGACCCTGCAAGGAGGGGGGGGGGGACAAATGGCTGGGAGGAAGGAGGGATAAACATATATAGAGATAGAGAGAGAGAGAGATAGAGAGAGAGCGAGAGAGAGAGATAGAGAGAGAGCGAGAGAGAGATAGAGAGAGAGCGAGAGAGAGATAGAGGGAGAGCGAGAGAGAGAGAGAGAGAGAGAGAGAGAGAGAGAGAGAGAGAGAGAGAGAGAGAGAGAGAGAGAGAGAGAGAGAGAGAGAGAGAGAGAGAGAGAGAGAGAGAGAGAGAGAGAGAGAGAGAGAGAGAGAGAGAGAGAGAGAGAGAGAGAGAGAGAGAGAGAGAGAGAGAGAGAGAGAGAGAGAGAGAGAGAGAGAGATAGAGGGAGAGCGAGAGAGAGAGAGAGAGAGGGAGAGCGAGAAGAGAGAGAGAGAGAGAGAGAGAGAGAGAGAGAGAGAGAGAGAGAGAGAGAGAGAGAGAGAGAGAGAGAGAGAGAGAGAGAGAGAGAGAGAGAGAGAGAGAGAGAGAGAGAGAGAGAGAGAGAGAGAGAGAGAGCGAGAGAGAGATAGAGGGAGAGCGAGAGCGAGAGAGAGATAGAGGGAGAGCGAGAAGAGAGAGAGAGAGAGGGAGAGCGAGAAGAGAGAGAGAGAGAGAGAGAGAGAGAGAGAGAGAGAGAGAGAGAGAGAGAGAGAGAGAGAGAGAGAGAGAGAGAGAGAGAGAGAGAGAGAGAGAGAGAGAGAGAGAGAGAGAGAGAGAGAGAGAGAGAGAGAGAGAGAGAGAGAGAGAGAGAGAGAGAGAGAGATAGAGATAGAGAGAGAGAGAGAGAGCGAGAGAGAGAGAGAACGAGAACGAGAGAGAGAACGAGAACACCATGCATGATGTGGTTTATAAGAGAAATCACAAATGGTGAGTAGGCGTACATACACGTGCATGAGATGTGTGCAGTTGGCAGATCGCTGTACGGATGGTTCGACGGGTGTCTTGAGCCACTGATGTCAAGGTAGGTGATACCTCGGACTGATGAATGTTTGAATTGAGAAAAAAAAAACATGATTGAATGAACCGATGAAGCCGAGCTAATTGTGATTAACGAAGCAGTGATTTGGTTTTCCGGGTGTTTGTGTGCGTGCTGCATATCAATGTCAATGTTCATGAATTGGTGAGTGTAGATGTGAGTGCAGGTTTGCTGGTGTGATTTGTTGGAACTCACAGGGAGATGAAGTGTGATTGATGAAATCAGCTTATTTTAAAAACAACTCTTTTAGGTAATCCTTATCAATGGCACACCAGACTTGATGGTGAGTCTGGGAGGTCGGTGGTTTTAAGCCTGACTGTGTCATATCAAAGACTTGAGAGTGGTACGTGCTGCTGGCTTCCAATTGCTTGATACTCAGCATTTTAAAAGGAGAGAGCAACGCTGGGAAGGCAATGGCAAACCACCCGGTGTAACCCTTGCCAAGAAACTGCTTCGGCACTTCAGCAGTAAGGAGAGTATCGTCCAGGTTTGTATCTTTTTTTTTAACATCAGCTCACTGTATGCAAAGAAATATTTTGCATCATCTGGGAGGTGTCTTACGAAATAGCAAAGCTGGAGGGTTTACTAGCTTAAGATCTTGTCATGCCTGGCAGCATCTGCAGCATCTTAAGGAACTCATGCCACTTTCGTCTGTTCCTTGGCCCACTGACCGATCGCCATATGAGTGCTTTGTAGCTTCCTTAGCTCCTTTTCCACCATACGTTGCCAGGTCTCTCTCAGTCCTTGTCATGCCTGTTAGCATCTGCAGGCTCTTATAGAACTCGCATCACTTTCGTCTGTTCCTTGGCCCACTGACCGATCGCCATCTAGGTGCTTTCTAGCTCCCTCAGCTCCTTTTCCACCATATTCTGCTGGTGTCTCTCGGTCATTATCATGCCTGGCAGCACCTTAAGGAACTCGCATCACTTTTGAACTGATGTAGCCGATCGCCATCTAAGTGCTTTGTCGCTCCCTTAGCTCCTTTTCCACCATACGTTGCCAGGTCTCTCTAAGTCCTTGTCATGCCTGGTAGCATTTTCAGCTTCTTAAGGAACTCGCACCACATTTGTTTCCTTGACACACTGACCGATCACCATCTTGGTGCTTTCTAGCTCCATCAGCTCCTTTTCCACCATATGCTGCTGGTCTGTCTCGGTCGCCCAAACTCTCCTTCGACCTTCAGGCTTCCAACATAATCGCTCTTTCTGTGATGTTTAATTTCCCAGCACAGTTCATGCTCAATCCATCTCCACATCCTCATTTTAATTTCCTCCCTGCTGTATTCCCTTCCAGTCCTTAAGTCTCCATCCTTCTTACTCGTATATAAGCCTGGTGTTGGCTTAGTGGTTAGGGTGGTGGCTTGGGATCCTAGGGTCCTGAGTTCAAACCCCCTTGGCTGCTGACTTAACACCAGGGGGTTGACTCAGCCTGTCATCCTTCCGAGGTCGGTGAAATGAATACCAGTGTACTGGTCCCGGTGTATGCCCCGGTTAGAATAGGTGTACCATATCCCTGTGTGTCGTAAGAGGCGACCAGGGTTGGCGTCAGGAAGGGCATCCGGCCATAAAACATTGCCTCAAGAAAAAGCCAACCCCTGCACAGCAGGGAAAAATGGCTGTAAAAACGGGTCATTTTTTATTTTTCTTCTTACTCGTATGTTGCCGGAAGACTTTCAAAAAAAAATGCAAACAGGTATAAAGGACTAAACCGGGTGTAGCTTAATTTAGTAGAGGGGCCAATATACAAAAGGAGTCTTAATTAAGGAGTTTGACGACTTTGTTTGCTCGAAAATTTTCATTTTTATCACGTTAGGTACATAGAGTTTATGAGGCACATCGTCAGGGTGGATGTAGATGCAGGAAGTGGTGCAACTTTTTTATTGGCTTTGAAAGATGAAAAAGGCCTTTAAGATTATTGGAATCTCCCGGGATGAAGCTGAATCTATGGGTCTATCACTTCGCCATCGCAGAGAGGTCGGTAGTCTCTGTCTTCTACCACCTCCTTTCTGGTCTTGCACCCTTTGCTTTTCCCATTCTCCCCCCTGAGGTTTCTGCAGGGTTCACATGATCCACCATCAACCCCCTTCTAGTGAAACTACCTAAATGCAGGATCACTGCTCACCTGCACTCGTTTTGTTCCTTTTTTTCCCCCCCACCTGTAAAATCAACTTCCACATTCTCTTCAATCTTATTCTTCACTCCAGGTCATCAAGACACCTGTGCACCACCATCTCAGATCGTCCCCAATCCAAAACCATGATGTTCTCCACCCACATTAAACCCACCCAAATCTTCTCCAGTTTTTCCTCCTTCGAGTTTCCTTCTGTATCCGTCTTGTCCACCCCATGCATGCGTGTTTAGCGTCCTGTCTTTGTCCTGATCCGTTCACTGTACTAGCTCTTCCATGAGCCTCAACTATGTATACAAATAATGTATGGCAACTACAATACAACACAGCCTGGTTTCTGTGCATTTCTATCAAATTTAGGGTTTCACCTTGAGGCTTCAAGCGGATTTCTGTAACACAAATGTAAAAGTGAATTCATATTGTGAGATTTTAGAAATTTCAAACAGAAGCTTTGTGTTTTAAAGTCATTGAATTATCCAACATGCTCAAGATTTCTACAGCTGATTAAATTTCGAAACAAATATTTTGCAAAACATCGAAATTTCTCTTGTCTGAATGATTTTAACAATTCAAATAGTTTAAAATACGTTCTTTTTAATGACTTACATATACAAGTGACTGCATAGCCCCGTGTAATGTGACAATCTGCTCACAACAATCCTTATGATTATCGCTTACATTAACCAAGGAAGTCAGTACCTTAATGTAAAGTACTGTGATCTAAATAACAAAGGAGAACAAGAAGGTGAACAATAAAAAAAAAATTTCAAAGGAACTCCCATATGGGATCATATGATATAAATACAAGAACAACATTATTTCCTCTTACCTTAATTAGCTCGCCTGATGTTGGCTTCACAGATAAGGGGGCTGTCTTACGATCTCAGGGTCTTAAGTTCGAGCTCCTGTCCCCCTGTTAAACAACACCAGGTGGGTTGACTCAGCCTGTCATTTTCCCGAGGTTGGCAAAATGAGTACCAGCTTACTGGAAATGGAGGGCTCTGCATCAGTGGCACAGCTGTGCTTCCCAGCAATGATGCATCCAGCAGCCATAGGCTGCATTTGAAATGATGATAACCTTAATTAGCTCCTGTAGGACTTATTACAAGTGGTATCTCTATTAATATTGCAAACCGTGGTTTCTGCCTGTACGTTTGTCTGTCTCCCATTTACGGCGACCACTTCCCATGCTGCATTTGAAAAGATACACAGGCGAAGCTCAACATTTACTTTTTTTTGTTTGTTTGTTTGTTTACATAGTTGAGGTTCGTAGAACAACTAACGCATTGAATGTATCAGGACAAAAGGAACAGTAGAGAGAGAAAGTGAGGGAGGTGGGGGGGGGGACATGCCAACAACAGAGTTGAAGACCAAGATAGACGCCTGAAATGATGGGAGAACAGGCGTGAATAATGTTGATGCCAAATTTGATTTCGCAAAGACAAATCCAACCTCCACCACTCGATGTTGCACCACCATTTTGAGGTGGGTGAAATAAGTAATGAAGTAAGACCAGGACACACCTGTCATCTGAAATCAACGTCTCAATACAAGCAACAATAGCTGACACTGAAGCATCAGATGGTCTTCAACTTTTTCCACACCCACAAACACCAATTTGTAAACGTCACTATAATAAACACACATGCCATCAGGTAGTAGCTTCATTATTCAATAAAATTACATTGAGCTTAACACCTTCAGATAGCATAATACTGATCACAGCCCGTCACTCTTCAGACGTGCATGTGAGCAAGGGTGTCACCACCTTGGATCACGTGGTCTTCCATCAACCGCAAATTCAGAAGGAAAAGCATCCACATGAATATAAGCGTCGAGACGCATTGTTAAACACAATTTTTAATTTTCTTATTTAAATTGCACCTGGCCCTAGGTGATGCGGAAAGATTAGAAGTACACCTGTACCTGATAAGTACATTAAGCTCATTTTAACCGGTGCATTTTGATCCACAACATTAATTTTAAATAGAATTTGAATTTTTACCTCTACCACCGAAGGTGAAGGAGGTTTATGTTTTCACCCTTTTCTGTCTGTTTGTCTGTGTTCAGGATATCTCATAAGGTTGTGGACGGAGCCGGATGAGATTTTGTGGACAGGCTCGGTGTGTGACAAGGACGAACTGATTCGATTTTTGTGAAGATCCAGATCCGGATCCGGATCCGACTACTTTAATTTTTTTAAGTGATTCTTCACCATTGAGAGATATGGCCAAACATGATATATAGCACGATATCTTAAAAAGTTGCGGACGGATTCGGATGAAACTTGGTGGACGTGTTGGGTGTGTGACAAGGAAGAACTGGATTTAGGTGAAGATCTGAATCCAGATCTGGATATGATAATTATTTAATTTTTTAAGTGATTCTTCACCATTGAGAGATGGGGCCAAAAAACGATATTGTACTGTATAGCATGATATTTCAAAAATGTATTGGGCCTGATATGTTCTCCTGAATCAGGCATTATGTGGCAGAGGTATGCGCTCTACCAAGTGGCCTTCTAGTTTAATATAGCTTTCTTATCACCACTGCTCTTGAGAACAGGTTGAAGAACAGGTAAGACTTTAATAAAAACAGCAGGTTTTTGTTTTTTAAGAGCATCCAAAGGATGTAATGAATATGTCTATATATGATTTTTATTTTTTATTTTTTACAGAGATTAAAGACTGGATCAACTGAAGACTTTCAAAGAGAACGGGGTGAAGTGGCTGTGAACACGGGGTCAACTGAAGACTTAAAAAAAAGTTAGTGGGGATGAGGAGGGGGCATGGAGGGTAGGTGGTTGTGATAACCATTACTATCTCTGCACTTACCGAAAAATTGCAGCACTACTGGAGCTCTCTCACTGCCTCTCACATTTACAATCCTCTTTCTGACATAATTTGCAATTTTTGGTTCAATTACTCTCCCACGTAGGCCTTCTCTCAGTACTCCTTATACAAGTGTCTGAAGCTTCACCCTGAGTTAATCTTCTGTCTCTTTTTATTTTTAATTTTTAAGTTGTTCATATTCTCTTTTCATCAAACAACATCCCTCCTCAAGTCACGAACAATGGAAAGTGTAACGAAAATGAATGGCACGAAGCCATTTGGCACTAAGGCCATGTTGAAAAACATCAGTTCTGTGCCAAATTTCAACCTGGAGTCAGTCGTCTGTGAGCAACTGCACATTGCTATTGAAATGTTTCTAGTTCTCGGCATCACTGGACTAATGGAGAATCTCCTCGTCATCACCGCCATCTTGCGAAACAGAAACCTGCACTCACCGATGTACATTTTCCTGTGCAGCCTGGCTGTTGCGGATCTCTTGGTCAGCCTTTCCAACACCTGTGAGACTATTGTTCTCGCAATGGTGGAAAGAGGGAGTCTGGACATCAGCGACAGCACACTAGAGCAGATGGACAATATCCTTGATACACTCATCTGCACTTCGGTCATTGCCTCCATGTGCAGCTTGCTCGCTATTGCTGTTGAGCGTTACGTGACTATTTTCTATGCATTGCGTTACCACCAGATAGTGACGGTTTGCCGTGCTGGATTCCTCGTGGGCATCACGTGGTTCACCTGTTTTTCTTGTGGTATTGTCTTCATCGTCTTCTCGGATAGTCGTGCTGTTCTCGTTTGTCTCATTGCTGTGTTCAGTATCATGCTTCTATTTATGGCATCACTGTATACACGCTTGTTCTTGTTAGCACGGAAGCACACTCGCCAAATTTCTGCATCAATGGGTCATGCTTCAGTTTCAACACCCCCAGGTTCTTTGCGGAAGACCAGCATGCGAGGAGTCATCACATTGACGTTGCTGCTGGGAGTGTTTGTAACCTGCTGGTCACCATTTTTTCTGCACCTTTTGCTAATTATAATTTGTCCTCGCAGCCCATACTGCAGGTGTTACATGTCGCATTTCAACATATACCTTTTACTTATCATGTGTAACGCTACGGCCGATCCGGTCATTTACGCTTTTCGGAGCTGCGAATTGAGAAGAACAATCCGTAATTTACTTTGTTCACCATTGGGATTGGATTGTTGCCGAAACAGTAAGGCAAGGTTGTGAGAAAGAGATTCCTCCAAAAAAAGAAGAAGATGTCGTGCCAAGCACGACACTTGCAAAGTCCATAAAACATATTTGATCTCAAAAATAATTGTAGGCTGAATTAAATGACCAAATATGCAACTCCTCTTCAAATTTCAAGTCAATTCGGATAAAAATTGAGGATTTTAGAAATACCACCTTCGTTGTTGACCTTGGGCCTATGTTGACCTCCAAAATGATTCGCTGGTTGAATTCAGTGACCTGAAATATAAATCCTCTTCAAATTTCAAGTCAATCGGATGAAAATTGAGGATTTTTAAAATCTCACCGAAGTTGTTCACTTTGGTCCTATGTTGACTTTTTGGTCGATGTTTGACCTCAAAAACAATAGGCTTCTTCCTTATGACAAACTCTACCATGTGGTGAAGTTTCGTTAAGATCGGTTTAAAATTGTGACCTGTAGATGATAAACAGACAGTATAACAAAATCAACTGACTAATATACTTGAAAAATCTTTGATTTTGCAAGTAATAATAAGGATAACAGCTCTCTATGGATCAATGCGCAAGTCAGCATTTAGGCTTTAGTAAGACTGACACTGTTCTCCAATTTAAAACACCTTTGTATACAAAAAAGAGAGAAATTAGAGAAAGGTAAACACATGTACTTTAGTTTAAAAACTAACCATGAAAGGCTTATCAAGACAACATGCACATGCATCGTAGCCCAAAGACCAAAATGAATGGTGATGTCAGGCCCATTTGCTTTCACAACCTCAGCAGCAAAACAAAATATGCTTCAAAGTATAAGGCTTTTGGTTCAGCCTTATACTGTTTGACCTCACATTGCATGAGGGGTACTTTTAGCAAATGTTTGTTATATGATAGATATTCAGAAGGATATTTGCAGTGTGTGTGTGTGTGTGTGTGTGTGTGTGTGTGTGTGTGTGTGTGTGTGTGTGTGTGTGTGTGTGTGTGTGTGTGTTTTACGCTACACAAGTAATGTGGGGTAGCATATGTATGGTTACATCATGGAATTTACTCATGGGATTATTAATCCTACTATTAACCCTTTGAACCCTGGTGGCCGTTTTACCAGCCGCTATTCAAACCTCCATATACCCAAGCGGCTGGATTTTTCTCCAGGGAGCCCAGAGTGGGAGAGCCGAAAGTCCAAGGAGCTCAGGGTTCAAAGGGTTAATATGCAATTGGTCACTGGCTTTGACACCAATACAAATTTTTATTACAGACCCCTAGGCATCAAAAAGTCTTATTTTCATGACCAGGCTATGCAAGATACGTACAGTATATCAAGCAAACAGTTTCAGATGGAGCAGATCGCCAAATTACTGAAGTTTTGCCAAATTACTGAAGTTTTGCCTTGTTTTGCCCAATTACTGAAGTTTTGCCAAATTACTGAAGTTTTGCCGAGTTTTGCCAAGTTGCTGAAGTTTTGCCTAGTTTTTCCAGATTAATGAAGTTTTGCCAAATTACTGAAGTTTTGCCTTGAGACAGACAGCTATTTTAAGGTTTGCTATTAAAATAAATTAAAGTCGAGGGTGTTGTAGCATTAATATCATTTCTAAAATCCTTTAAATGTCAATGTTGTACATTAGGAATAGCCGTTACTGTTGAATAAATGATTTTAGCTGTAAGGAACGGTTTATGAAAATAAAAACTAATAAAAAGCCAAATTGCATGTTTGTTTACATGCGCGCACAAATTGTTGGGAAAAAGCAAGAGTGCGTTTGAAAAATCATTCATATTTGGTAAATCCAAACACACATATTTTATGTAATTGTAAGTCTTTTCACATTATACTTTTGTTTGTTTTAATCATATTAAATCCTCCAAACAAGACAAGCTGGCAAAAGCATTAACGGGTATGCACTGTCTGGGGTTCTCAGATTTAGAACTTGCGCTGAAAGTAGTCTCGACAAGCTCAATAAATCACTGCATCCCAAAAGACTGATGACATTTAAAAACAGTGCACACCAACAACCTGGGGGTGTAGCTCAATGTATTAAGAATGGTGCGCACACACACACACACACACACACACACACACACACACACACACACACACACACACACACACACACACACACACACACACACACACACACACTAGCTGGAAAATGAATTCACATCAGTTTATTCTAATTGTGGTGAATTACATTTACCGCGTTATTAATTTAATTCATTGTGAACACGAACAACGATGTTTGCCAGTATTTTTATATTGCATAACGTACATTTCCTTCAAAAAGAGGTCATTGTGCGCAAGTACCACAAGGACAAATTCTGCCATAAATACTATTGGGAAAAGCACACAAGCCATACAGGGTATTTATTTCCAAAAAAGCTGCTTTGGGGTGGCAGGATGTCCAAGAGGTATGTCTAACCTGGGTTCGAATCGCGGTCCAGCTATAAACTGTGTATCACAGGAGGAGGAGATTGGGACCATACTCTGTGCAGAGCGTTAGTGTTGCTTAAGCAGTCTCCTTGGCTATTGGACACAATCCTGGACAGGTCGCCACTCCAACACACTATACCAGCATGCTGGCACGCATTTTCCCGACCTTGGAAGGATGACAGGCTGAGTTAACCTCACCTGGTATTAATTCAACAGCAGAGCAGGATTTGAACTCAGGACCCAAGGAGCCAAAGCCCGCCACCCTTACCATTAAGCCAACACCAGACATAGTGTATCACAGGCAGAGTGATTAATCAATGTATGTGTCAGCCTTCCAATGGATATTAAACTTGGTGTCCCGTCTGCCGACATTCGTTGGTGGATGTTAAAGATTCCATGGTGTCCATCATATAGAGTTGGCGAACTATTTCACGATGTCCTTGAACGGCACGCTGAACAAATTCCTGCCTTGACTTTTTGTGTGGTAGTAGCGACCTATCCAAGATTGTCACCCCAGTTAGGAAACTCCTTCAGCAGAACCGATGCTCTGTATATAACATGTTAAATGATTATGAGGTTCCTTCACTAACACCCCCATTCTTGTAGTTCGCCAAAAGGCAGATTAGCTCCTTATGACGATGACTACGTATTTAATTCTTTTTTCAAGGCACCAAAAAAATGTTTTTTTTTTAAGTCCTGTTTAACGTTGGCATCGTTGGCTCATGATGCTCAGAATTCAGATTCAAATCCCATAATGTATGCATTTGTCTTTTATTTATTAACTAATATAAAAACCCATCAAAAATGACGGACGGTACAGCCTCATGAGCATGCCAAAGTCTGAAGCCTCGGCCTAGCGTCAGGTGTGCTTATATCTCCTTTATTAGACATCCTACAGATGTAAATGAACACTCGTTTTACTCTGCATGCATTACACATCACGTGCAGTGAATTTCACCTCCCTGCACCTTGTATTTATAGTTATTTTTAAATGCTTCTGTACACCGCCCTTGAGGCTCAGTTTGCAAGTCACAATTCCAAGAGAAGAGACGTAATTACTCTTTTACAATAAATGTTTTTCAAGTTTTTTTTATCCTCAAAAAAATAGACCAAAGTGAACACACAGTTAAAAGATTGACCTTTAAAACCCGACCCAAATCGTCCTTATGAAGGGTACACAAATACACAAATTCTGTTTCATGTAAGGGTAGATGAGAATGTAATTCACATGAAAGTTTGCTGATGTCAATGTGACACTCACACCTTTTCTGACTTCAATCCCACCATGCAAAAGGTAGATTTAACACCTCTTATGAAGGTTGCAGGCTCATTTGTTAATCAACCTGTAACCAACATGCAGATATTGAAGAATGTTCAGCCAATACAACAAGAGCCATGCTTTTGCTGCTGAACAATCTTTGTTTATCATCATTTGAATAAATATTGCTCTCTAACCTGCCTTCTTTTAGAATCACAGTCAATTTCCCACGTCGTCTCACTTCCATGTGAAGTCCCTTCACTCCTGGGTATGTAAAAAGTGGTTTTCCATTTATACCCAATTTGAGTGCCCTCTTTAATTGCACTCAGACTCTCTGCCAATTTCTTCATGCCTGCTCCTACCAGAGAAAATGAAGGATTAGAGAAGAGGAGGGTTAGTGTGCCATGATATGCTGTGATTGATGAGCTGGGAATAGTTTTCCCATTGTACACTCGCAGATGTCCTCCAATATTCACACCGAGTTATCACTGCTGAAGATTCCTTTATCATTACTTTATCTTCTCTTCTGTACAAAATTTATATTTATCTTATCATTTGGTTTGTTTTCCATTGCATCCACGGCATTGAGTTTGGTGCAAGTTCATGAAAGCAACCATTGTGTTTGGTCCTATTTTATGTGTCCGTTTTGTGTACTAAAATCAATATATTGAATGAGGGATTTATTTCTGCAAGTAAAACATGCATTTATGAAACTTCATTATTTATACTTATGAAGGGTTGGCCTGTTAATGACCCCTTCTGAAATCCTGCCTAATAATATTGGAAACCCAAGTTCATATGCCATATATGTTTGTGCATTGTCTACTACCGTAGTTCTACTACCACTACTTACGAGTACAATTACTTTTTGAATGGCCTCAATTAATCCTCCCACCTTCTTTTGAGGGGGAAGGGGTGGCCGAGGCAGAAGTCTTTCTCAAACTGGCTGGCTAGGCCTTACTTCGACCGAAGGTGGCTCTGTCAGGAACATGCACTTTGCTGTGTTCCAGCGATAACTCGCTTCCTCTTCGTGAAAGACACTTGGATCTTTTTAAATATTCCCTGAGAATGGTACGTTTGATCGGTATTGTTTGAATCACCTGAGGAAAGTTCTGGAGGGAAATGAAGAGGAACAACGAGGAGCCAGAGGAGTACTTAAAGAGGAGATAAGGAAAGCATGGAAATAAGGGAGTGCAGACGCAACGCAAAGAGAGGGCTCCTCTTGGTGACAGGGTCGGAGTGCAGACCCGATACACAAAGGCCACGGAGGCTGCGAAGGAAGGAAATTAAGAGGCTGTTAGGTACATTCCCATTGTGAGATTGCCCGGGGGCCAGAGGCGTGCAAGCGATATATCAAACAGCGTGATGCTGAGACTGAGTTCCGACCCAGGTAAACGGGCAAGGAGAATGGTTAAATGGGAAATAGATAAGTGTTATGAATGTTTGTTGAGTTACCTGTTTGGATTTCTGTTTGTTCATTGTACTCACTGGAAGTTTGCTTGCTGTGAAATTGTTGCATTGTATTGTGTGGAGGTGTTGCGGATTCGTAAGGAGTTACCTCTTTGGATGGATTTCTATGCATACTGATTTGCATTGATCTGCATGTGGTGCTGAGTGAGTGTAGGAATGGAACGTGTGCGAGTCTAATGGATTTCACTGGAGTAAAACGTGCTCGATTGTGTATTGTGACCTGTGAAGCTTATGGGAATGCATGAGTATGGAAAATGGAGATAGAGATTGGTCGTCACCGTAGATTGTGAAGACTCTGGACAAGGTGAAGTGCGCACGCCGATTCCAGAGGAAAACTAGAGGGGGAGCACTCGGTAGAGTGCAAAACCTCCGCCGCCAATACTGCTCGGTCACTCAAGTGAACCTGATATCCTATTCATTCAATTTGACGTCAACAGTGCTCACAGAGTTATAGTTTGCAACTTTCCCTTTTACTTTTAACTTTTACATACTCAATTCATTCGTCATAACTAGATACCTTGAGACAGAAATTGATTTTATGTGGGTATATCCACCTGAAGTTCCAAAATCAGCTGCAATTATAATTTTGGCATGTTTTTTTGTTGGAAATCACTTAAAACTTGTAGAAATGCAAAAAAAAAAAAAAATCAATTTTGTTGAAAAAAAATTTTCAATTTTTTTTTCTCTTTTTTTGGGGGGGGGGGGGGGTGGGTGGTTGGAAATCACTCAAAACATGTAGAAATGCAAATATATATATATATATATATATATATATATATATTTTGAAAATGGCCGCCATAGCGGCCATATTGGATTTTGGACTAAAGTCCAAAATTTAATGGCATGATCCTTGGACCATACCTAACCCCCCCCCCCCACCAACTTTCGTCAAAATCCGTCGAGGAGTTTTTCCGTAATACTGTTCACAAACAAACAAACAAACAAACAAACAAACAGAAAGGGGTGAAAACAGTAACCTCCATCCATCTTCGGTGGCGGAGGTTAAAAACGATGATGATTGATCTGCATGTGTTGCTGATTCATTGTGCGGGGCGGATGTTGTTGAGAGTATTTTGGGACCAGATCGAGAGGTGTGTGTGTGAATTCACTCTTGGTGAAAATCTGAATCGGAAGCGATTGTGACCTCGATAAGGAACTGAAGATTACTGGACGATGTCCTATATTAATGTCTTGTTAGAAATGATATTGTAACAACTAAAGAAACTTCAGGCAGGGAGTGAAAGCAGCCTGGCTGTTCGTGGTTTGGTGCTGATAAAAACCAAGGTCATGAATCTCCCTGAACGGGCTTTCTCACTGTTTGATAACTTTGTATGATATTTTGGCTTTGAACATTGTACGTTGCATACATAATAAATGGATGGTCTCCTCAGAGCATCATTTGAATACCTGTTATAATAATAATAAAAATGATGATGCATGCAATGATAGTCTTGGGGTAACATGTTAAGTCTGAAGGACATTTTGGCTTTGTGCTGATAACGCGAAGGTCACGAGATCTCTCCCTGTATGGGCCAACACTCTCCACTGAGTCTGTGTTTGAAGCTCAGCTCAGCTATAGAGGCTCGCTATTGCCGGCATTATGAGGATTTATAATTACTCAGCCTGGTAAGCTTTGTGAAAGCAGCTGTTCATACTGCTGGAAGAGATTTATGGGTACTGAACCCTCCATTCAATTAATATGCAGATTCAAAGGGGGGGGGGGGCTATTGTGTCGAAGTGCGCATGCCGTTGGCAAGAAAAAAAAAGAGAAATGTTTCCAAAATTCGATTTTATTCGTACTTAAGGCATGATGTAATTGTAGAAATGTGATTTGGAATGATTTTAAAGTGATTTGTAAAGTAGTTGCGTATGATTTGGTACCTTGGGATGAATGAGGATTTATAACCTCCCATCACCATTCCGGTGGAGAGTGATCAATCAATTATCCCTCGGATGGACGTTAAACTCGGCGTGCTGTCTTCATTGGTCTGTGAATGTTAACGTTAATAAATGACATTGGTTTATGGATGTTAAAGACAAATTCCTGCCAAAACTACTGCTGGGAAGGCAATGGCAAACAACCCAGTGTAACCCTTTGATTGATTCAGGCAGGCAAAAATTCATTGCATATATGAATGAAATCATGTTACCTCTTACAATGATTGATCTGTTAACCTAGTGTACAGTGTACAGACTGGCTGTCTGGTGCTCCTTAAGCAACATTCCAAATTTGCCTGCCAAGGTCAAGCTTTCTGTACAGGAACCAGACAGAAAAACATGTCTGTTGTCTTTATATGGGCCTTTATCTGTCAGGGTAAATTCATTAGATTTAATTGGACAATTTTATTTATTGTCACAATGATAGACCATAAAGCTGTTTAAGCGAGATTGGATGAATAATGTAGACTGGATTTGAGAAGCACCAGCTGAGTGAGGTGCAGGGCACAGCAACACCAAACAAACTGGAGAAACTATCGCAAGACATGCGAGCCAACCGAGTCGCTATAAAGGGAAAACTGAATGCTCCGATGTAGGTCAAAGGGGAGTTGAATTCGTATGAGATGGAACTGCGGTGTCAGATGGATTTTTTGCGAATGTGGTTCGCTGTGAGTCTCTGCTTGGCAGTGCAACACATCACCCCAAGTTGGACTTGGTAGTCATCAGGGAGCAGACAGAGGGAGAGTACAGCTCACTTCAGCATGAGGCTGCAGAGGTACCGGTGGAGTTTTACCAGTTGGGAGTTAAATGCAATTCGCCTAATGACTCAACTTTGACAAATGATTTGCACAATTTTTGTACACCTGTTTAAAAACAGAGGTTTAAACTATATTTATTTGTTTTGATAAAGGAATGGATTTGTATTTAAAAGGACAGAGGACGTGATTAGATGGCTAGGGTATGTGAGGTGGTTATATTGCAGCATGTCGCTGTTTTGGTGATGAGAGAAATGGATAAGATGGACAATGTCAGAGATTTAAAATGTTGATGGAATTCCTGCAAGATTCAAAGAATTAATTAACTATGAGACATTACATCCAAAAACCAGGACAAAGATGTTTAGCAAGCTACGCACTTAGCAAAATAGAAATGCTTTTGGGGGGGGGGGGGGAATTACAGGCGGATCTGGTTCTACTGGGGCTGGTGCCTCTTTTGCTCTAAGCCAAGCCAAGATCGGCTTACTCGCGCAGAAAACAAAAACATCTTTATTTTATGTATTTTGTTATGTGACCCTATATTTGTCAGGAATCAAGTTCAATATTGTTTAAACTGTTTGGAGAGATTTTGTAACCATGTTGTCAAGCTTTTTATCCCAAATGGACGCTCTGCAGCCAAAGTGTGGTCTGCAGCTCGGCAACTCGAATGACGCTATGCCGACAACAACGGCGTGGAACTCTCACCATGGGGGGGGGGGTTGCAGAGCTGAGAGCCCGAGAAACACTTCTAAAAGAATCACCCTGTGACGACAATTGTAGCCATGCTACTCTGTTTAATTACTCCTGTGAATTAATGTAAGAATGTGCAACCTAGCTTTGAATTATATTGAGAATCTATTTTGTGAATTATAATAACCCAGAACACCAGTGTGTTTTGCACACTGTTTTGCACACACCTAGCAACAGTACACCAATGTGCTTTGACCTGTGTTGTCATGACCAACAAGTGACACTTGTGGTAATGTCTACATGTAAACATGGGAAACAGTTGGTAACTAGTGGAGGTTGTGTGTTAATTACTTTCAGACTAAGCTCATTTAAAAAAAAAGAGAAAAGGAACTCATTGAGAATGAACCATCATGTTTATTTTGGATATAATTAATATAAACTTTTGTTTTGAGATTACAAATTGAGAAACCTTTTATCATACAAGTCTCATAATCCTAATTTAAATGTATTGGGGTCTTCAAGTGACAGAGTAATGATTGGTTATATCACAGTAAGGTTATTAATAACTTGTAGTGATTGATTAATATATTGTCAATCACTGTACCTATGGACCTTGTTAATCTGTTAATTGAGGATAGGGAAAAGTTACTGAGAATTGAATCAAGATAATATATTAAGTTAAGGTACTTACATGATATTGAAGGAGAGTCTGCGTTATTAAATTGATCGAAAGATTGGTCAACATTATATATTAGGAATCATAAGTTAACTGCAAGGCAAAATCAAGTTATGAGGGATAGCAGCATGGTATTTACATAACCATAATGCAGAATGACTGGAAAAGTGGCAAGACCAACAGCAATTATGAAATCAATTAAATGAAATTAGGAATTGTAACTGTATTTCTCTCACTGATTAGGAGCTGGTACTGACCTGACTGTAATGTAAATAAAATGCCTCTACAATTTGTAGAAAGACAAACAAAAGGATGAACAAGAATTATGCGGAGTACAGAAGACATGACCATGTGAAATGAATGTTAAATGGGTCCGAATAAAAGAATTATATTGTTATGGTTGTGGAAATTCACAGAACAACATACAGGTTTCCCAGATATCAGTTATGTCGATAAGTCTGTGTTCAGATAGATTTCCCCACCGAGGTCTAAAGGGGTTTATTCGTGTAACCGGGCTGTGATCTTTGAGGTAGTGTTTTTCTTTTGCTATCGTTATTTTGGACCAACCGCTTCACAACAACCACCTTCTCCACAACCACCTTCACCACAATGACATCTCCTCACCATCTCCTAAACCACATATCCTCACAACATAACCAACAACGAACAGCATCGCCTCACCTTCATCTCCATTGTGCCGCCATCTTTGCGCCAGCCACGGCGAGTTCCCCACGGACGACATCGCCGCCAACAGACGCAAGGGTTCCCTGTTAGGACGGGGGCCGGTGATTTTCACAACGTCCGCGTGGGCTGGTGATCTCTGCAACGTCCGCTTTCTTCGCATGACTTGCGATCGGATCAAAAGATCCAAAAGAACGGAGCCAGCGGGGGGGGGGGGGGTCAGAGGTCGGAGGGGAGAGATCAAAACCTCGCCTCACAGACTCCATATAAATGCGCGCAGAGACGCCAAGTGAGCAGTTGAAGTCTGGAGTCTGGAGTCGGTGGGGAGCTGAAGAAGTCTGGGTTCGCCGTGGAGCTCGCTTGAAGAGAGTCGGTGGAGAGTCGGTCTGCGGCCTGTCGCGTGGTGAGCAGGCAGTCGGGATCGTCACAGCAGACCCTGGAACACAGCCTGCCGTGCCGTGCCGAACTGTGGGTCACTGGAGTGCAGCCAGAGAGGAGTTGCCAACCAGCGGCAAACGGTCTGAAGTGATCGGGCCCCGGGACAGTCCGAACGACGCTGAGGAACGGGCGGGCTCTTAAGAGAGCATCAACTCTAAAAGAGCAAAGGCCCGTTCGTTCCTCTGAGGCGTTGTCGACTTGGCCCGATCGACCGGGCCGCACGACGAGGCCTGGGCCGAGCCGCGGTCACACCAGCTGCCATGTGGACAGGACATCGAGGAGCACCCAGCGAGTCACCACGAAGGTGACAGATAACCAGCCCAGTCTCTCGGAGTTCCTGCGGTCTCCACAGCTCCGTGAATTATAAAGACCCACGAGGTCCAGTTCTGCCCTTGCCTTTCCTGGGGTTTTCTTTGAATGAATGTTGTGGCGCCGAGTCCGTTAAGTAGTAAACTGCTAAGTGATTGTGTAGAACGGTTGTAGTTCTTCTTGTCGTGCTTTTGTTGATTGCATTGCTTTTGTTTGCCTTGAATAATTGCATGCGTGTTTGCCTCGCCTAATTGTATACGTGCATGCTTGCATACGTGCTATAATAAATGTCCTTGTGTGAATGTTGACCCGTTCGTTGCGTGCTTTCCCTCGATTGAACTGCCATTATTAAGTTCGGAATATAGTTGGTTCTTAATAAACCGATAAGAGAATCGGGTCCGACGGGCTTGGCGATAATCCGCTCGGCAATCGTAAATGGAGCGAGTTGCTTAAGCGGCTTGTTTCCGTACGAGTTCCGTCGAGGTACAATCTCTTGGTAGTCTGCTCGCGCGATTAATTAGGTAAATCGACCATTCAGCGATCGGACCCTGTAGCGCGGGTGGAGTATTGACAGGGCTGTGGTGTGCTTAAAACACACCCGTAGCTGGATTTCGGCGTTGTTCCAAAAGCTGCGACTAGGTTTGCCCGTTCAGTGGGCGAGAGTGGCCGCCATTGGCTAAAAGCGGTCACCCGCACGCCGACGGGCGGGAAACCACAACAATATTATTGAAAAGAGTGCAATGATGCTCCAAGCCAATTTAAATATTACCTGTGTTATCTGTCTTCTGTTTCATTAGACAGGTGCGTGATTTTGATTAAGTGGTACTTCTTGTACGTTTACTTAAGTAAGTTGAGGTATTTCTAACACTGACTTGACCTTCTTTCATCAGTACGGAAGTGCTAAGTTAGCTGGAAATAAATAAATAAATAATGGCAGTTGCTCTGGAACTACTTGTGAATGAAACTGTGAATTGCTTAGCAGATATAAATGTTAAAATGGTAACTGTGCAAAATCGAATCGCTTTGGATTCGGTACTTGAAAAAAGTAGCTAACTTTCATAATTATTGTACAGATGATGGAATATTTTTGGTGAAAAGAATTATTGATTGCAAATTGGAACCCTGATAAAGACTGTTTCCCTTTCTTCATGGAAATAGCAAATGAGATGAATGTTTTGAGTGTACATACAACTGAGATTTCTGTATATTTTAGCATGTCGTTTAGATGCGAAAAAAACAACGAAAGGGATAAAATATTGATATAACATATAATGCAAGTTGAATGCTTCTGTAAGAACCTTTGTCAGTCTTATTGAAATGCATGAGCCCATGACATTTATTGATTTGTGTTTAAATCGATGCTTAACCTTGATTTTGTTTATTTCGGAGTGTTGAGAGCAGTTGAACTATGCAGTGTACAATTTCATCTGATGAAGCTTTGGAAGAACTTCCAATGAAAGATTGGACAATGAGGGAACCCAGATTTGGGTGATTGCGCATTCAACACATGATCATGAAACTACCCCCTTCCTGAGGAGATAAGAAGAGCATGTCAGAGAAAAAAAAAGAGAAAACCCACTGAAGAGAAGGTTGGACAAGTCAAACCACAGCAAGGCAAAGACTTAACGTCGCTGTTGCAAATACATCATGAACTTGCCGTGATTGTTTCAATGCACATCGAAGGCCCTGAAGGTCCAGACGGTGAGTCATCTGCAACATGTGTTCAATGGTGTGGGTGGGGCTCGTGCAGCCATTGCGGCTGCATCCAATGTGCATAGCTCACTTGATGAATCAAACCTGATTGCACAAACTGCTGCTACGAGGCCCCACACTCTGCTGGATCTCTGGGTCACCTCTCGAGTCCTTTTCGTCTCCAACCCAGTGTCGGGCCCAAGCTCGTACCTGCCAAGATCTACCTTCTCTGCAGCTCAAGGAGTGCCTCGACTGTGTTTCCCATTGGGTGCTGCTCTATCTACACCCTGACCTGCTTATCTTCTGACTTCGGGTAGCATGTCTTTTCGATTTGTGACACATGCTGATGAACAGGCCATTAATTAAATGGAAGCACACTCACTGGCCTGGCTGGAACACTATTGAAATGGTCGTCATCCAGCATTCTTCTGATATGAGCACTCGCTGCCATTGTTGATTGAACTCGTGTAACGGATATCTTTTCTCCTCCAGGAACGGGGTATGGTGATCATGTGTAATATAATTATTCAAATTTTCCTGATAAGGAAAAGGGGGGCAATTGTGGAAGAAAATAATTATATTAATGTACTCTCAATTATAATGGTTGCTGGTGCTTTTATAAATTTAATTTTTATGCTATAAGTCTAATTGGCTGTCAGTTATGCTTTCCTTTACCCAAAGGTCTTTTGACCTAAATTTTTATAAAAGGAACGTCTTGCTATGGAACAAAGTGACTTGGTTTATAACGCTGCAACTTTTGCCATGATTACTTCATTCGCTTTTCACCTAGTAGACACGTATGGAGTTTGAGTTCTTTTGCCTAATGCTTATCAGCCCCCTCCACTCCCACAAAAGCATATAAATGCCAGGAATTGTAATCTTAGCTTAGTGCAAATCATTGTGGATGTATACCATCTCAGTGGTTTGGACTCCATGCTACCATGTTAATAAAAATTATCTGATGTAATGTACTTTAACGTTGTGGACAGTGAATTAATTGTTTCAAACAGATTGAGTAACAGGATTTACATAGAGTCGGTTAACAACAAAATTCTACAACAGTACTCACTAGTATCCAAACAAACACACAATGGTACTCACTACCATCAAATCAAACACACAATGGTACTCACTACCATCAAATCAAACACACAATGGTAATCACTATCATCAAATCATACACACAATGGTAATCACTACCATCAAATCATACACACAATGGTAATCACTACCATCAAATCAAACACAATGGTAATCACTACTTTAAAATCAAACACACAATGGTACTCACTACCTTTTGAGCATTCAAGCACTTCCAGTTGTTGATTTGGTTTGGAAAGCACTGTGCTTGTTCTTTACATCCCGCTATCTCAATCTTGCCTGCATTTTGGAGGGTTTCTATTTGTAAACTTCGTTTTCGCATGCTTTCATTGTTTGTGCTCACAAGTGCTTTTTTCTTGCAGAATGTAGTGGGCTTTCAAAAAATAAAATAAAAACCATGCTTTGATTAAATTACTTCCCCATCAAGTAAGATGACCAGAAAGATGCTCACAATGATATTAGCAGAAAGTGCCATTTGTACAAATTGTCCCAACGTTAAACCTTCGGAAGCCAGCCGCTCGAAAACTTCCACACGAATCATGACAAACGCCAAGAAAAATGAGTCAATTGCTATTTCCACAGAGCCCGAGTCGTCACACTCTATATGATTCATTGAAGAGCATGTCGCATCAATGGTATTTTGAAATGTGCTGCTTTTATCAGAACAATTTGCTCAGATCTTGAGGTACTGCTAGGTTTTCTCAGTAAGAGGATCACTCCAGTCAAAATGGGATATGGACAGTCTTACTTATCTAACCGGTATATATGGTATTAGATTGGATGTGGCGAGTACCGAGTACTGAAGGGAGATTTTTTTTGTATACATATTTGAGGCTCGTGAGATTCTTCATCATTGAGAGATGGGGCCAAAAATGATATATAGCACAATATTTCAAACAGTTGTGGATGGATTATGACAAAACTTGGTGGATGATTTTGGTAGGTGACAAGAACAAGCCAATCACAATTTGGTTAAAGTACAGATGCAGATCTGGCCTATCAGTGGGATACAAAACGTAAACTGTTCAGCCTGGTGAAGGTATGCGCACTACCGAGGGCTGTTTTAGTTTCTCTCAGTGAATGCACATCAGCAATATTTATTCACACAAACAGAGTATCCACCCTATGGGTGATCTTGCTCCAAGCGTGCAACACTTCTAATAAAAATCCCTTTATTTTGGGTGGTGCATATGCAACAGACCACCGCCTTGAGAGCTCCTAAAAATAAAAATAACCCAGGTTACATACATGAATCAAAAACATGGGTACTGCTTACGTCATGGTTCGCACAGCCATGGAAGACCAAATTTCCAGTTTTCAAGGACAAAAAATTTGTTTTCCAGGACTTTTAATATAAATGTTCTGTGTAACAAGTGACATTGCAAAAAAAACCACAAGAATAAGAATGAAACCTTGTTTGCTTTCTGTTATTCCACATTCCATTGAATATTTCAGTAACTAGAAACAACTGCTCCCACAAGGAACAGCCTGGGGGTGGGGGACTGTGGGGGGGGGGAGGTAGGATAAACATATATTGTGCCATGGCCAATAAAAGCCCCTGCCTGCAGCAAGTGTCAGTAAACCACCTGCATGTGGCATGTGTACAGGCAAAAATCACAAGTCATCTGAGGGATGGGGGGGAGGGAGGGATAGGGTTGTGCCCATGACGTGACCCTGGGTCGATGTACCAACACATTTGCAAAACTTAGTGGAGATCGGCCCAGCCCTGTATTTTTCTATGATTTTCAGATGTACACACACACACACACACACACACACACGCACATAGATAATTGACATTTAATATTGTAAGAGATATGTATACCTCCAAATAAAATATATTAGCAGAGCATGTTATACCACAGAACGATTCCAAGTTGTACCTTTTTCAGCATTAATCACCAGCTTCTGTCACATGGATTGCTTACAAGGAATAAACTACAATTTTTAGTCCATCTGGGTCCAAATGAGAAACCATTTCGGTGCGGCATTAATGGTAAATCCCTGTGGGAGGTTAAAATTGGTAACGGTCTCTTGAAGAGACCGGTGGAGACCATGGCCTTGCAGATTATTTATATTTGTGCAATTTTCCAGACGTTTCAAGGACTTGGACAAGTTTTTCAGAACTTTCCAGCACTGGAAAATGCTTTTTTCATTTTTTTTTTCCAAGAGTTTCAAGGGTTGTAATCAAAATTCATTCCCTGTACTGTGCATATATAATACATTGTAGGTATATATCTCTCAGATAATTCCAAATGTATTGGCCCATAGGCTGACACCAGAGGCCTAAACGTACTGTCGCCTCCACAAGGCCCGTGATGCCTATTGGCTCCAACCTTTTGATATTTAATGATCCATGTAACAGTCACTTTGGTTGTTTCACAATGAACGGAAACCTTTTTGGGAGGGCATGGCAATTGTGAATATGACCCTTCCGAAGATGTCTTAGGCTTACAATAACGGGGAACGTGTTTTTTTTTTCAAGTTAAATTTGTGGGTGACATTAGCCACCTGTCCAAACAATGGTGAAGAGTGAATATGCAGACATACAAACACTTTGTCCATTATAAATAGATTTTGCACTATTATGAGCTCTAAAAATCGAGAACAAAACAGCAGGCAAATCATCTGCCATTTGTAAGCATCAAATAATGATGTTTAGCTTCTGTCCTGCGTACAAAAGCTAAGTCGTGCAGTTTGTGAGGGAGATGCGGACAGAAGAGTCTGGTTGTTTGGTCTGGTTGTTTGGCATTGGCATTGCCCAGAACAGTTATACCCCCCTGATATGGTACCGCATCGCAGTGGGAACAAGCCATTAGCTTTGCACAAGCCAAACAGTCCACACATAGACACAAAGAACCAGAAATGGAAGTCTGTTTGCATCATAGTTTCTTTTTACGATAGCCAGATTTTTAAAGTTTCAATCTTAAACAGGTACGTTGTTCCAAAAGGGGCTGTGGCTGTTTCAAACCTATTTGTGGAATGGGGGTGGGGGGGAAATTGTCAGTTAGTTGGAGAGAATTAACCTTTGAAAAAAAGAATAATGGTAAAAAGCAATATCTGTATGTTGTTCCATTCCATTTCTCTTTCTTATAGCCTACGTATGAATGAACCACAGCCTTTTGGGAGCACAACATTCAGACACCTGTGATTCACACTCAATATCAGCAGATACACAGAAGTACTTCTTTTAAACTCTGATGTTTTTCAGAACATTGTTTGCACGATTTCACCCAGACCAGAGAGACTGCATGTGGGCTGAACAATGGCAATTGCATCGACAAACATTAACAAAATGCCACGACAGAGCACACAGCATTGTTTACAGCCAACATCTCCAAAATGTCTTTTTTTTTCTCTCTCTCTCTCACATCAACTTTACCAGGACTGCAACATACACTGCAATTTCATTAAAACATAAATGGGATGCATTTTATAAAATAGGGTTCTGAGAGTGGCCGGTTTAAATCGACAGCATTGGCAATTTTGAAACCAATGATCAATGTGATAATTTGGGTGCCTTCTAAATGCAAATGAAGACTCGCAGTGTATTGACATGTTGGAAGAAGAAAATTTACTCTCTCACCTTTGTGGGGAAATGGTACGGAAGCAACATGTCAATATGAAACAAATATTTTACAATGGTGCTACATTGTTTTGGGGAGGCGTTACAAAGCCCACCCACACCACCTTCGCTCCCCCCCAAAAAATTTAACAGTGAACATGCAGTGTAGGATGGAGTATAAACAATGTGGCTAAAAGGAAGAAAATAAAAAGGAAACAATGTTCAAAAAGGTCATGTGGCACATCTTTGTGAGTCGTTGCAATGCTGTCACACAGGCCTGTTGGGAGGTAAAGTTGGGAATTCATAAAATTCACAACAAGGAGAACACATCTGAGGAAAAGGAGAAGTTGAGTAACGAGGTTCGTTGGTGCTATCGCAATTAGAGGGGTGGTCCACGAGATGCTGCAACACCAGAGAAAGCGCTTGCGATTTCCGCCACACTGCCTCGAGCAGATGCTGCGAGGCCTCCGATCTCTGTGTCGATGCGGCCGATGACCCACTCCATCGCCTCCCGGCCCTGTCATGCCACGTCACGTCACGACACCACACCACCAAGCTTGCGAGTCACATGGTACTATATAACACTCTTCTTCACAATTCAGCTTATCATTACGCTTCAAAATAACACATACTTCTGAGCAAGACAGCCTTTGATTCAAATCCCTGAGCATTTGACATTTGGTTTTTGACCTAAGCAAGAAGGCACTCCCTCTTCAACGCACCAGAAATGCAAGGACAAGACAAATTTTATGCTTCTCAAACCCTAGAAAATGACATCACAGTTGACCAATGAGTCGTTTCCATGCTGGAGAAATGAAAAATGTTTTCCCTCCAACCATAAAGGAATAGTTCTGTGCCAGTAAATCTTGGCAAAAAATGTCTGTCCTTTTCGATGTAGTTTCCAGTTACTGTCACTTTTTCTCCAATGTTGGGTATCAACACATCAATGGAATGCAAGTCATGGTTTTGGCAGCTGAAAATATTTTTTAAAGGGGGGGAAAAAAAAAACTTTGACAACCTTGAAAATTTTCAACAGGATTTAAGCTAGAAAGAAGAGGGCCAAGATTGAACCTTTGTTGCGAGCAGGCAAATTATGTGTTCGGAGGCAAGTCCAGTTAGCTAAAACAAGGTTCCAAATTTGAGATTTTCCATTCAATAGCCATCCATCCCTTCATAAAAAAGAAGTGCAAGATGAAAGTACGAAGTACAGGTGTAAAAAAGTCAATGGTGAGCAGAGAGGAGCGATTTGATTGAGAGAGGAATCGAGGTGAGTTTGATATGGGAGAAAGAAAGCCATAGACGGTGATGAAAGATGAAAGGTGAAAACAAGGATGAGGATTGAAGTGAAATTTTGATCATTGGAATAAATAAAAAAAAAGAAAGCGAAAGAAAAAGAAAAGACAAAGCATCAAAGATTCGTAAAGAAGAAGCATGCGGGGACAATGATTATGATAGTGAGGGGGGTTAGTGAGCACCAGGCAAGCAGGGGAAGGAAAACAAAGGAGGAGGAGAGTTAATTAGAAGCATGTAGTGCTATGCACTCGCACAGCGGGAAGACAGACGAGTCTGTACACAACGCGACTCACACACCCCTCAGTCCACAAAGCTCTTCAAAACAATTCATAATTACAACAGAATTGCTGTGTATGGCATACCTTCTTAGCATTGGCTGAGATGGTGCTTGCCATCATGGCCTCCAAGTAGCTACTTAAACTGACGCCCTTCACAGAGATGATTGCTTCCTGTGTCAGGAGTGTCCTGTGGACAATGCAAATTGGGAATCACCGTGAGGATGCACATATTGCATTACTTTGGTAAAGACAACTTCCCAGTACTTATTAATACCACAAAAGGAGCAAAGGCTGCAGGTTTTCTCAAAAAAAAAAATTAGGTTTACATTGCATAAGAGACTCCATTTCACCGACAAGGAAGGTTTTTGTAACCAGCACATCATACGACTTCCTAACATGATGGCATCAGACATCAATGTACTCAAGCCAATCCCAAAGCATTGGCCAATGGCTTGCAGAAATGCCAAGAAAACTTAGCTTTGAGTCCTGCATAAAATGATTTCCATTTACCTTTGGCAATCATCTGGGTGGGGTCGGTACACAAGCCTCTCATCCACAGAAACCAAGTTGGTAAGTGTTATCTGCAATGGAAGCGTGAAAGCTCACACAAGTATACTATATAGCTGTCAACCTTCCAATAGAGTGGTTTCAGTAGCTACACCCATGCACCCTCCCCCCCCACCCGACCCCTTTTCCCCCAACAAACTCCTTCCCCAGATAAAAATAAAAACAATTGTAATTACTAGATGCAGTGCCATTTTCTGCATCTGCAAATGGTTCTTAGGGGTTTCGGAGATGTCTTATCCTTTCCCAGTGTTCTATTTCAGTGACACTAGCCATGCCTATCTGTTGCTTTGTTGTTGTTGTTACCGGATGGAACATCAGAAACAGTCAAGTTAGGATTGGTATGGATGCACAATAAAGGCACACAGCCTGATGTGAAAAAGTGTTTAAAGTTGCTGGTGCATGGAAGGATGACAGAGACAAAGCTTGAGGAACAATTCAGTGGACAGAAAGTCAAAGTAGAGAGACACTTACATTTGCAGACTGCAGCTCCATAGTGCGCTTGTTCGGGTCAACAACTGAATGTTCTGTTACGTAAGTTCTTGTCCTACAATTGCCAATAATCTGTGAAGATAAAAGTTAGGGGATCATAAGCAGAGTTAAGCAGGAAAATGTGTGTGTGTGTGTGTGTGTGTGTGTGTGTGTGTGTGTGTGTGTGTGTGTGTGTGTGTGTGTGTGTGTGTGTGTGTGTGTGTGTGTGTGTGTGTGTGTGTGTGTGTGTGTGTGTGTGTGTGTGTGTGTGTCCGTCCAGGCCACAACTTTTTTCTAACCATTGCAACTTCTGTCATCAAATTTTCAACAAACCTATATTATGAGAATATGGAGAAAATAATAAAAAAAATTGGGTTAAAATATGAAAAGGGCAAAGTCATAGTTACTATAAATAGCACTTATTCGCCCAGCCAGGGCATCAAGCGCGAGAAGGCCCGGTGATTTTAAATCGCTTCCATGTTTCTTTATTTATTTACCCTTGAGCTCCAGTCTGTCTGTCCAGGTAATAACATTTTTATCAATTGAACTTTTGTCATCAAATCTTCAACAAACGTCCCATGGGGTGATTATGAAAATACGGAGACCACAAATGAATAAAGTGTCCAATTTTTTTTTTTTTTTGAATTGTCGTTTTCATCAAGTTTAGTTTGAGTACAAAGCATTGCATTTTGAGATGCTTTCTCCCACTATGCTGAATCAGATGCAACTAAAATGCTTAGAACCGAGGTGCTCATGATGTCAGGGTGATCCACAGTTGTGCAACTACGAATGTTTGCTTTATCACATCGTTTTGATGAATGCTGTCATGAAAGTGTGAAGAGGCATCAAGAGGGCAGATGGGGATGCGAAGACATCTACGGACGGGTTATTGACGGGAGGGGGTTCCCTCACCGATTTGACGAGGCTGGGTAGTCCCCACTCTGTACTGAGCAACCTATGGCTGTGTAACCGCCCAACTGTGTCCACATGCCGATCCAGGACATCCACTCCCACCACGCTGGGGCTTAATGGGTTTGGATACTTTTGCATCGCTGCCATGGTGACCGTCTCCCATGGATGACTGTTCACAACAAATAGCAATTTTAAGTATCAAATATTTTTTTAAAATTCACTCAAAGGTCAATGCATAATTGATTTCCACAAACCAACCATTCCAAGAGCAATTAACGTAACTTTAGCAAAAAAAAAAAAAAAAAACTTTTTTTACACTCAACCAAAAAGATGTTTTGAACACGACTGTAAAGCCCATGGAACAACCTCATGCATCAATAAATCTTCACTTGCATCAATGAAGCATACATGGTAGTGGATGGAACAAATTACAGAAATGTTCAGGGAATATCAATGAGCTCATGATTGCTCCACATGTACAATATGTTTGGTCATCCAATGGACGAACCTTCAATGGAATCACTCAGTGTTTCTGTTCGTAAAAAACTGCAATGCAGACTTACATTTTTGGTAAAACATAATATCCTATGAATTATTTAATTCAATTGAGGATCCCATTATCATGACACGATAATAGCCATATTGTTTTCACAAGTACTAATATTTGAAAGTGGGCAGGATTGACCATCATCGTCATAAACATCATTAATAACAGCAGCAGCAGCAGTGAGCGGAAGAAGTGAGGCAGCTAAATCACGTACATCTTTTTGTAGTTTTCATTCACAACCACTTGTACAAATCATCCAGATGGTTGTCGGCAATCATCAAACTCAACAAGGTGAAATAACATGATCGAAACTCTCCTTTAAAACAAGTCGAACATCCACCGTATTGAAATAATCTCACTATCTCTCTGCCTTCGCTCCAGGTCTTCAAGACAGAAACGACTGCTGGCAATTACCACCAACACCCCCCCTCCCCAATCTACTTTCTCAACAATCTTCATAAAGGAGGTTTCGTCATTCAAACTCCTGGATCTCACTATCAGCCATGATCTTTCTTGGAGAAATCACATTTCAACGCTGGCCTCCAAAGCCAGCCTCCATCATACAAAGTCCTTCTTTGACACACCTGAACTCCTATGCACCGACAAGGTCTTCATCCACATATTGATGGGGTTGTGCTCTCCCCTCTAAGCAGCTCCCATGCCTCACATCTTGCTCAGCTTGACGCTGTGGAAATCAAGGCTTTAGGATTATTGGAATCCCCCACGATAAAGCTGAGTCACTTCGCCATCGCAGATAGTTGGTGGTCTCTCTGTCTTCTACCACCTCCTTTTGGTCTTGCACCCTCTGCTCAGGATGTCAGGCCAAGCCAGGTTAGATCTGTGGCTTGCTACAGGTACCATGTAAACCTGTACGAACCTGTTTCATGTTCGGGTTGACGGGTAATAAACCTTCTCCCCCATGAGGTTTCCTGGTGAGGAGGATGCATGGATATGGATACCCAGCAGGACTAAAAACAAAACCTGTCAAAGGGCGGAGGAGCTCCATGTGGTGGAGCGGAGGAGCTCCATGTGGTGGAGCGGAGGAGCTCCATGTGGTGGAGCGGAGGAGTTCAAAGGGCATCCATATCTAGTGCCCAACTGTGTCTGCGGATGTCCTCCTGCAGTTAGGTTACTCTTCTTAAGAGGTTGATAGCAAGACTTGCACTCCGGCCACCGTAAAACACTTCACTCCGCAAAACCCACAAATGCAACAAAAACTGAAAACCCACTCTACCTCCTGTGCTGCTGCACTTTGCAGGGCAGCTCACCAGATGATGGGATTTGGTAAAGCCTTCAGAACCCCTATTCATTGATGATAGAAGGAAAAGCACAGGGTAAACTTCTCCCACAGATTACGGTGGTGTGTGGCAGAGTGGTGCTGAGGTGTCGTCCACCAGACGGCGGTCTCCTTGGGTTAACCTGAGGCAGTCCCTTCGGGTGGGTGCCTGGAATGTCCCATCCCTAAGAGAGGATGAGCATATCATCTGTCTCTGTTAATATCTGAGCTCAAGTGTTTGAACATCGGTATTGCAGCACTCTCTGAGGTTTGGAGACTGGATAGTGGTGAGATCATGGCGGGTGGTTACACCTACTATTGGTCTGGTCACTTTGATGGTTACCATGGCCAAGGAGTTGCTGTAGCTCTGCCCAATAAGCTGACTCCAACGGTAATTGAGGTAACACCGGTCAACGAGCGTATTATGAGACTAAGGATTCGTCACTCCTTAGGTGTCATTTCCCTGGTCTCTGTATATGCTCCGACTGAAGTGAGTGATCTCACCGTGAAGGACGCATTCTTTGCCACACTCGAGTCTGTGGTTGATCAGTGTCCCAGGCAACATATTCTTCTCGTCTTGGGGGATTTCAATGCATCGACTGGAACTGATAGGGATGGTTATGAGACGTGTGTTTGCCCCCATGGGTCTGGAACTGTGAACCAGAACAGCACTAAGCTCCTTGACTTTGCAAGAAGTCATGGACAGGGTGGCCGGTTCATGGTCTCAGTGCCCACAGGCTCATCAGTGCACTTGGTATTCCAATGAAGGTGGTGTGGCAAAGGAGATTGACCATGAACTCATTGATGGTCGCTGGATGATCCAGAACTGCAAGGTCTACCAGTGTGCTCAGTTCCTCAATATTGACCACAGGCTTGTTAGAGCAACTTTGAAGTTTCAGCTTAAATGTGGGAGAATGGTAAGATCCCAGCCAAGGCTGGATGTTGACAAGCTTAAGGATGAGAGGGTAGCTGAGGAGTTTGCGAACAGGCTGAGTGGGGACTTTGGGGGGGGGGTAGGTCTTGGTGCTTTGGGGAATCCTGAAGAGTAGTGGAGTACCTTCAGAAACACCATCCTTGATGTTGCCGATAGATGTCATGGAACTCAACATAGGGTGAAGAAGAATTTTCTCTCTCAAGGGACACTGGATGTCATTGACCAGTTCTAGGGCCAGGCTGAAGGGCAGAGCTGAACTCTTCAGGAAGTTGAGGCGTAAAACTGCACGTGCGCTGAGGGTGGACAAGGAGGCCTATGTGCGAGGAATCTGTGAGGGAGTAGAGCATCACCTGTGGTCAAGTGATTCCCCTCCTGCTTACAGGGGAATTTGCGCATTACGTTCCTCCAAGCCCATCTCTCGGTGTACTGCAGTTAGAGTGGAGGGCGGTGGGTTCTTGACAGAGGAATCCGAAGTGAAGGCCTGCTGGGCCGGTTACTTTGAGCGGCTGCGCCAGGCTGATCCACCAGCTGTTGAGTTGGTTGTCATGGGTGTTACAATCCCTATTGCTGACCTTCCAATCAACTGTGATCCGCCTTCATTTGTGGAAACACAGGCTGCAGTGAACCAGTTGGAATGGGGTAAAGTTCCTGGGATCTGTGACATCCATGCTGAACTTCTCAAGGCTGGTGGAAATGTTGCACTCGTGTCGTTGCATGCAGTTCTGTGCTCTGCCTGGAACACAGGCATCATCCCAACTGACTGGAAGAGGGGCCTTGTTGTCCCTCTCTGGAAAGAGCAGGATGATCGGCAGAACTGCAACAACTACCGAGGGGTGAAGCTGCTCTCAGTGCCGGGCAAGGTCTTTGCTCAAATAATTATTGATAGGGTTCGCCACCATCTGCTTGAGCAGCAGCGTCCAGAGCAGTCAGGATTTACACCAAAGAGGTCAACGATTGACTGTATCCTTGCACTTCGGGTCCTCACCAAACACAGCCGAGAATTTCGGCAGGGGCTGCTTGCAGCTTATGTTGATCTCTGCAAAACGTTCGATTCAGTAAATCGAGATGCTTTCTGGAAAGGTAACGTCCCGCCTCCTCCCACTGGGCGGAAAAGGTAACGTCCCGCCTCCTCCCACTGGGTGGAAAAGGTAATGTCCCGCCTCCTCCCACTGGGCAGAAAAGGTAACGTCCCGTCTCCTCCCACTGGGCAGAAAAGGTAACGTCCCACCTCCTCCGACTGGGCGGAAAAGGTAACGTCCCACCTCCTCCCACTGGGCGGAAAAGGTAACGTCCCACCTCCTCCAACTGGGCGGAAAAGGTAACGTCCCGCCTCCTCCCACTGGGCAGAAAAGGTAACGTCCCGCCTCCTCCCACTGGGCGGAAAAGGTAACGTCCCGCCTCCTCCCACTGGGCGGAAAAGGTAACGTCCCGCCTCCTCCCACTGGGCGGAAAAGGTAATGTCCCGCCTCCTCCCACTGGGCAGAAAAGGTAACGTCCCGCCTCCTCCCACTGGGCGGAAAAGGTAACGTCCCGCCTCCTCCCACTGGGCGGAAAATGTAACGTCCCACCTCCTCCGACTGGGCGGAAAAGGTAACGTCCCACCTCCTCCGACTGGGCGGAAAAGGTAACATCCCACCTCTACATACTGTGTGACAGGGTGTGGTGGGAACAGTCCCTGGTGGAGTTCTGGATGACAAGTGTTAAAACGTCTGACATCTCCCCACGGAGTGACAAAGGTTACGTGTAACCCTTTCCCACTTGGTTAACAGTTATAAATTCTAACTTTGTAAAACAAGATCCTCTACCATATGATTTTTAAAAGAATACAATCAAAGTCCGAAACGGCAAAAAATTAATTCAATGTACACACACACACACACACACACACACACACACACACACACACACACACACACACACACACACACACACACACACACACACACACACACACACACACACACACACACACACACACACACACACGTTCCTGCGTCCTTGAGACAGACATCCATCCTCGACATCACAGAAGGACGACGAACGGTTCGTTACCCCGATGAACCGGCCAACTCTGCCGACAGTCGTATTTTACAAACATTGACCAACTCAAGCTCGTCTCTCAAGTCTTAATCCGTGTATCTCGGTTTTTCACTCTTACTTAAAGATGTGTTCCGATGTCCAGATTTTCATTTCGCTGAAACAGAGGGTATGGATTGAACAAGGGCTTCTGGAACAAGGAAAGCAAATGAAATTATAAATAACAGAGGACAAATACCGAGAGAGGGTTATGGAGGTAAAATGGAAACGTCAGAGAGAGGGAGAGCCGGTATCACGTACAGTAAGTACAGTGTGACAACGAACGCGAGGAAGAAGAAGAAAAAAAAAAAAAAAGAAGAAAAAATTAAAATAAAAAAACGTTAAAAGAACACACGTGACCGAACACCTTATGTTTGAGACGTATTCTCATTTCCTCTTCATGAATTATATGTGAACTAACAAATTGCGTTTCGTGCACGTCGATACTGAGGAGAAATCATTACGTTTTGTATAAAATGCATTCAGCTCATAAGTAGTACACTACAGCTAACGCTACCGTCATGACGCACACAGCGTGCACAGATACGTACAAAAACGTGGGTTTGGCCCTTTCTTCCCTCCGACGAAAACTTCGATCAACGTTCTGCTCATTACATCCGTTGATCTGTAGTGCTCTCGTCCTGAATAAATCATTCATATTTCATAACGACTTATCTAATCTAATATATAAAGCTCATTCTGACCACTGATTCACTGACCGACTGTTATTAAAGTTCAGGACATTTCGGGGGGCATATGTAAAGCTGAAATTTCGCGTGCCGATGGACATCGAAGCCGATACACCAGGAAAAATTACTGTGTATATATATACATATATATATATATATATATATATTGTTAAGGATTTCAGAATCTGGTCTGATGAATGCATCCACACATCCAGGTCCTCAGACAGTTATTTCCTGAAATGCATGTTCAGATTAGCCCCATCCCCATGTCTAATGGGATCTTAAATGTGATGCGTTGAGAAGGGTAAAGGATAGATCCCCTCTCTTATGGGAAGCTTTTTTCTTTATGACAGACACGTTGACACACATTTCTTTCACGAGCTCTGAAGCCCGCCCCCATCTTCCTCAGCGGCAATCTTTCATGAGCTCCGACGCCCGCCTTTTTTGAGAGAGCACGGGTCATCATGGTAACTGTGTCCCAGTTGGGCGGGGTGAGCTTTGGGCGGACGGCACCCCGCGGAGACTGCCCGGGGATATAAAAAACGAGCGAGAGGTACGTTCTGAGAGAAAAAGTCTGAAGAGAAAAAGTCTGAAGAGAATAGCGTGAGGAGAAAATCATGAAGAGAAAAAGTCCGAGGAGAAAAAGTGAGGAGAGAAAGGAGGGGAAAAAAGCGTTCTGAAGAGAAAAGCGTGAGGAGAGGAAAAGCGAAAGGAGAGAGGAAAAAGCAAAGGGCGAGAGAAGCTACCAAGAAGCGGGTGTCTGACCAGCACCGACGAGACAATTCGCCCTTCCCAGTGCTTCGGGAAGCGAGCGTGTGTGGGTGTGAGCAGCTCCGTCAACAAGTGAGGCACGGGTCGATGACCAACAACACGAGTGTATAAACCCGCGACGGATGATTTCGGTGCCCTCCAGACTTCGACTGGCATTCAAGGCTGCCCCGCGAGAGGGTGCACGGCAAAGCTGGGTGCTGGTGATGGACGTGACACGCAAGCATGCATTTTCAGAACGTTTTCACTTCACGGACCACTCTCTGGTGAGAGAGTTCTCCCTCCCCCTCCCTGGAATTCTCCCTCTCCCCTCCCCCTGAATGATTTGCTGGGTACCCTTGTCTGTGTTTAGCTGTAAGTAAGTCAACCCCCGATAAGCATCTGCTCTTTGTCTCTCTCCTGGCATTTTGATTGATTTTGCTTTGAAATTCATTCTTTATTTACCTCAGCAAATAAAAAGTTCTTTTTATTTATTTATTTATTAATAAATTATTCGTCGATTTCCAACCTGTCCGTGTTTGTCCTTTCCCTCCATTGCTCTGGCATTGTCCGAACTGAGATAAACTGGGAGGTAATTACCACAGAATTGACCAAAAAATCGTCAGCACGCACCAGCGGTTAAAACGCTCGGCCACCCGAATTAAAATCAAATAAGATAGCATTGGTGCTTTGCCGAGGGCGTGCTAACCGCTCAGGTAACCACGTGACCTCCAGTTAAACGGAATAATTAGATGGCGGACACTGGAACTCGTGGTTGACTGGGTAGCGTTCGTGGTTTTAAAACAACCCACCGTACCACAACGTTAATTGTGAGCGGTGGCCCCAGGTCCGGCTCTACCGAGAACAACCGGGGATTTATCCCCTGAGTGACAAGCTGGTGTCTCGGTACCCGTGGCCACAACAATATATATATATATATATATATATATATATATATATATATATATATATATATATATATATATATATATATCTCTTCCTCTTCTTCTTTCGACTGCTCCCATGAGGAGTCGCCATAGCGGATCATCCGTCTGATCCGCATAGTGATTTGGCACATGTTTTACGCCGGATGCCCTTCCTGACGCAACCCTGGTCGCCTCTTACGACACAGGGATAATATATATATATATATATATATATATATATATATATATATATATATATATATATATAATTATTACGAATCTGCGCCCGCTGGCATGCGGAAAGCCGCTTTTAGCCAAATCGCGGCCGTACGCCCACCGGACGAACAATTCAGTCGCGACTTTCCGGAACAACGCCGGAAACCAGTCATGGGTGTGCTCCAAGCGCACACCACGGCCTAGTCAACACTCTAACCACGCGCGACAGGGTGAATCGCCGAATTGTCGATATACCTAAGTATTCGTGTGGGCAGACGACCGAGAGACCATACCTCAGCGAGGACTGCTTGGACACGAACCGCTGAAGCGGTTCGTTCCGTTCTGGGATAACCGAGCGGGGTATTATCGCGAGACCTCGCTGGACCCGATTCTTTTATCGGCTATAAAAATCCCGCTACCATTCCGAAATGCAATACGGCGGTTCAATGGGGAAAGAGGACACAACGAACGGGTTAACATTTAAACACGCATATTTATTCACACACGTATGCAGTCAGGAATGCAAAACACCAACATACACGTATACAGAAAAGCAATGGAATTGGTGGGAAGGGACAAGACGCGAGCAAGACAAAGCAATACAACCGTCTATTATTTATTATTCACAAGCACTTAACAACAGTTCTACTTGCGGACATGGCGCCACAACATTCACACAAATAAAAGCAAGGAAAAGACCCCCTCAAAGACAAGGGGGTCAGACTGGACCCGAAGGCCTTTATAACGTAGAGCTTGGCAGACCGAAGGAGTTCCACGACACCTTTGCAGGTTACATCCACCCTCGTAGTGCCTCGATGGGGCGACCCGCGACGTCCCGTCCCCATGGCAGTTAGCTTAGCCGCGGTTGAGCCCAGGCCTTGCCAAGCGGCCGGGTGATTCGGGCCTCAGCTGGCGACACATTGAGAGGAACGAATGGGTCTTGATGCTCTTCCAAAGTTGATCCTCTTTGTAAGAACCGTACGTTCCTCAGCGATGCCCGGACTGTCCCGAAGCCGATCACCTTAGACCCTTTGGCGCTGGCTGGCGAGCTCTCTCCGGCTCTCTCCACATGAATGCGCAGGTCTGCGCGGCACAGCAGGGTTGGCCACGCTCTCAGCTCGCATGTCCTCTGCTCTCCTGGACTTCTCCCCCGACTGTGTTCTCCAGACTCCAGACTTCAGACTTCACCGACTGACTCCACCGACTCACGACTGACAACTGGCGCTCCGCTCGGCCTTTTATAGGGCTCGAGAAACGAGATCTGATCTCCGCTCTTCGACCTTTGACCCCACAGGCGCGCCCCTTTTTCTCTTTTGATCCAAATTCCGAGGCGAAGCTTCCACAGAGCGGACGTGCGCAAGATCACCAGACTTGCTCGGTGAGCGGACGTGCGCCAGATCACCAGACTTGCTCGGTGAGCGAACCCCTGCATGTGCCTGCAGCGATGTTGTTCGCTGGGAACTCGCCGCGGCTGGTGCAAAGATGGCGTCGCTTCGGGGATGAAGGTGAGGCGATGTTATTTGCGTTGGTCTATTGGGGGAGATGCGGTTTAGGAGATGGTGGGGAGATGTCGCCGTTATGAAGGCGGTTTGGAGAGGGTGGTTGGTGGTTGACGCCATGGTTGGTGGGTGGCGTGGAGAAGGTGGTTGGTGGTTGGCGTTGTGGTTGGTCCAAAATAACGATAGTAAAGAAAAACGGCAAACTCAAAAATCACAGCCCGGGTGACACGAATAATACCCATTAAATAACGGTGAGGAAATCTAACTGAACACGGACTTCTCAGCATAACTGAACTAAGGACTTATATGGTGTTCTGCGAATTTCCACAGCCGTAACACTATATATATATGTGTATATATATATATATATATATATATATATATATATATATATATATGTATATATATATATATATGTATATATATATATATATATATATATATATATATATATTTTGGTGTATTAGACACTAAGTCAACGGTAAACTTCCAAAAAAAAAAAAATTCTACAAGCTTTAAAATCTTTCTTTTATTTAAATTGAATTATATACTTGAACATTGCAGAACACAAATCGCCTTTGTAGCACTTTCAAAACCCTTCCTTTTAGCATTACTTGGCCAAAATATTACAGCATTTTATGTCATCACCACCAATCAAATTTGTGGCTTGGAGACCCTGAACCATGACCTTGTTACTCAATACAGCGGGGGCTTTTACGAACTTGCAGTCTCATATGGTTCACGAAGCCTCAAGGCTCTTCCAGGCACAATTCCTGAAATATTTAGCAGTTAATCAAGATTTTGCCGAAATCGTCCACTTTGGGTTAAAACATGAAACTTGGCACACCATTACTTTGATCCAGACTGAACATATTTAGATATGGACCCAAATCAACAGGGACCCCTGGTGGCCATGGAAGCAGCAAATGTAGGTCTATATTTGTATTAGAATGCTTTGAAGATGCAGTATTACACAAATAAATGCAGTGAAATATAATTTATTGACATAAAATAATTGATATGATAGCTTTATGAAAATGATAGATTTTTACCGCTCATATGATTTGAAGATTACTGTAATATTTTCATTTTATACAATTTGAATTGCAAAAGTATTGTGACGTCCACGGGACTTGAACAGTCCCGCCAACGTAGAATGAGCCAAAACGATGGAGGCGGTTTATTTATTTATAACCCAAACATGGCGGTTCTAATCGCTCTACCGCAAACGGGACGAGGAAGGTGGCACAAGTCACTTTTCACTGAGTTTATGATGTTTATTTGTTTTTACTATTGACCAGAAATAACAAGACTCGGCAAGAAGAGGGATCCGGGGCGATTCGACGGGATGGTGTGGGATCAGGCGTGGGGAAAAACACAGACAATTCCAATGAATATACAGATCTCAAACCCTCTAAGGCGCCAAGCACACACACACACACACACACACACACACACACACACACACACACACACGCACACAAAACGTAGCTATTTCTGGTGGTCAGGCTGGACCGTGGTGTGGACGCAACTGTCCCTGGATCGGCGTCGGACGAGCTGGCCTTGCTCTCGTCAGGGGAGGCAGGAGAAACCGTGGTGCTGTCGACCTCCTGGTCTTGGCCCAAGTCCGCTCACAGCCGCCAGGGAACCAGTTCTGGCGCCAAGTTGCGAGCAGGAGAGGGAGGCGGGTCCGCCTGCCGTTCGACCCCGTACTCCGAGTCAGCAGAACCCCAGAGCCAACCAAGGTGAGGCACGAGGCTCAGCAAGGCTCCAAGACACGATGAAGAACACGATCGAATCAGCACAACAACAAGGACGCTCTCCGCGCAACAGCCTCCACACCAAAAAAACACGATCTTTTTGTCCAGATCTTCTTCCTCTTCCTTTTCGACCCTGAACAGAACCTTTTTATCCTCCTGTCCTCGTCACTTCCAATCGAGCCGTTTATTGGCCCACCGCCGTCGCCTTCTGCCAATCGTGATCACGGGGCGGAGCCATCCGCTGCACTGTCCTGTGACGTCACGGCCAGTCTCCAGAGAATACCAAAAGGGGTTTACGCAGACACACTTACCCTATCCCGTGTCCCTATCTAATTACGTGACAATTATCATTTCCCCCTTGAAGAAATGAACATTTACTAGACAACTTATCACCACTGAATTGCTACTTATTACATCGAGATCCTGGTAAACTCGAACAGCATGGCATACCTAATTAAACATCCTAATTACCCTTTGAATGCATACCCCCCCCCCTCAAACGTAACAGTATTATTCCAAATTCTCTGTATACTTGGAATTGCAATTCAGATATGAGATGCTAGATGTTAACAATCAATTGGTATCTCAAATCAAAAGATAAGCTCTTACAAATTTCAGCTATATTTGTTTAATTAACACCACTGTATATTTCTAATTGTACAGAGGAGAGTTCATGTCTGTTTGCTTGTTTATATATGCTTCAAAAACCCCAAAACTACTGAACCAAATCCAACCAAATTTTGCCTGTTACCTAAGGGTAACCTAAGTATGGTTTCTGTTGGGGTAGCATGTCTTAGAGAGGAGGTTCAGGGTGGGGGAAAGACCCCAATTCTCTCTATGTAAATGTGTATCGTATAGTGCCACCCGGTGGAAGCCAATATTACAAATCATCTTCTTGTATAAATAAAGTTTAAACAACTTGATAATATGCATAACGGTGATGTTGAAATCTGAGTGAGAATAATTCAAAATTTTCAAAATGTTTAATTTCACGAATTTTAAGCAGAGGTTCAAACCAAAGCATCCAACACTGAGTTTCGCAGTGAAGTGGAAGTGATTTTTGCTCACACCATATATAAACAGCAAGGATGGTTCATGACAATATGTAATGCATAATATGTGTATAATATTGTTGCAGTTTTGGAAGACCCCAGGGAGACACATCCAACACATAAGGGTTCCTTAGTGTAGTTATATCTGTAGCAATTTTGTTTAGCTAAATTACCCCTCCCCCTCATCCTGGTGGAAGGGAAAGATGCATTGTGAATGTATGTAAAATTAAAACTACCCCCATTGGCCATTGTTCTCCTTCTCGTTCTCCATCTCAGTAATCAAACCTCATTCTCAAATACCAAGTCTCAAACCTTTATTCTCAAACTCCATCCTAAAATTCCATCCTCAAACACTTTACAGATTCCAAACACAAACCACATTCACTCCACAAAATCACACCACTAATCCATTCAGTAACACTTCAATAGCACACATCGATAATGGACTCTCATTTAGCACATCAGAGCCCAGCTGCCTGCACTACCAGCATTGCTTTTGCCACGCTATCGAGCCGCTAGTGCTTCCAACATTGTTCTCGTCAAACCGCTAGCACTGCCAGCATCGTTCCTGCAGCCCATCCATTGTAACCCTGGAACCAATCGCGATGATTGAATCGCAAAGTGCCAGCCATTCAGCATGGCTGGCTCATGGAAAGCGGACGTGAGAGGTGACAGGAACGTGGGTGATAAGAAGCCTGGCAAACCAGTTCGCATTGAGTCAGAGTTCTGGGGGGTTCATGTGAGATCTCAGTTCCAAAGTTCTCCAAGAGAGTTGAGTTCTGAAGAGTTCCAAGTGTCAGTTTAGTGCTGGAGAGCTCAGTGGAGAATCTCAGCAAAGCAGTCCTCAGAGTTCGGAATTGGTTGGTGATCAAGTGGAGAGTCCGAAGTGGGCCATGCCAAGTGCCGAGAGCAGAGGACAAAGCGGAACAGGCATTGAGAAGCAAGCTGCCAGGCGTAGTTACCATCTTGCAGACAGTACCTCCTATGTGCCTTGTCGAACCAATCACAAACTCTCGAGCATTACAGTTTTTCTCAATCATTTCCTGAAACAATATCCTACGTTACCAAAACAGTTAGCACACGAATCAAAACGGTCTTGTGGTTTGCTAAACTTCAAAAATCCTTCTCAAAATGCAATAATGCTGTCAAATCTCAAAATACACGTCTCAAAATCGAATATTCACATCAAAATGATATATTTGTTATCAAATGAAAAGCTCACATTGTCAACCATTTCACAAAGGTGCAATACATTCAAAATGTAAAAGCATCAAAATGTTTCAACCTTTTAATTTTTTTTTTCTTCATACCATTTCTACCTGTTTACTCTTCTTACTTTGTTGGACATTGTGTCATTTGACCATTCATGTTACCTACAAGTGAATATCTTTTTTTTCAGTCAACTTAGCCCCAGACGACCCACACATTACTGCAAAAATTGTATATAGAATCATAGTTTGCGATAATTACACCAGAAAACAAACTTTTTGAACAAAAATGCATTTTACAGATATTCAACAAATAGCCTCTGATTTTTGTCAGGTCACATGTTCTCATCAACATCACCCAGGTCAAAAAACCAGTAAAGACCAGTAGCTTACTGGTCAACTGGTACCAGTTGAAAACCAGTAGCCAATTGGTACCAGTAAAGCCAGTTGGTTTCTTACTGGTTTTAATATGGAAATTGGAATAGAGTGATATATTACCAGTTGAAATACAATTGTATTTAACTAACTGGTATCAACTGGGACCAGTACATTGTAACTGGTATCAACTGGGAGACCAGTACATTGCAACTGGTATCAACTGGGACCAGTACATTGCAACCGGTATCAACTGGAACCAGTAAGACTTTAACTGGTACAAATATGAGCTACTGGTTTTTTTCAACTGGGAAATTGGAATTCTGACTGAATTTAACTGGGACCAGTTGAAACCAATAGAGACCAGTTAAAGACCAATTAGAACTAATAGAGACCAGTTGAAAATGTGTACTGGTTTTAACTGGTTTTTCGACCTGGGCACAGAGAATGTTTTCTCTGGCTACACATTTTGGAAAAAAAGTTCCTTGCCTGGTGAAGCCACCCTTACGGATAACATGCATATGCAGTGATGTCTTGACATGCCTCCTCCATGGCCGGGAGAAGTGTCGCCTGCTCATGGGGATTATAGTCATACACTACCCAGTGCCAGGTAGAAAAAAACAACTCTATGGGGTTCAGGAAGGGTGAGTAGGGTGGGAGGAACACCACTGAGAAGCGTGGACGAACTTCAAACCACCCTTGGACAAACGTAGAGTGGTGGAAACTATCATTGTCCCATACAATGACAAAGTTCGTCAGCTCCGGCTTTTGCATCACTTGCTCTTCTGGGGGGATAAGACTTTCATACATGGAATCTAGGAACACCAGCAGGCATGCTGTGTTACATGGGCCGATGATGGCATTATGGGAGATTACACCATTTCTAGAAATGGCAGCACACATGGTTATATTTCTTCCATGCTGACATGGGACATCAACACTCCTTTTTTCTTTTTAGCTCAAACTGAAACCCGCCTCATCCATAAATACGTATTCATGTGGAGCAACACTGGCATCAAGCTCAAGCATTCTCTGGAAGAAAAAAAATGTATCAGAGATAATACAATATCAAGATTACAGTAAACTCGCTCTTGTTAGTCTAACCATTAGAGTTGTGTATGTGTGTGTATATACATATATTTACATGTGTATATATATACATATATATATATATATATATATATATATATATATATATATATATATATATATATATTGTTAAGGCTGTGGAAATTCGAAGAACACCATAAAGGTTCTGAGTTCAGTTAGATCGAGAAGTCTGTGTTCAGTTAGATTTCCCCACCGTTGTTGAAGGGGATTTATTTGTGTCACAGGGCTGTGATCTTTGAGATGGCCGTTTTTCTTTACTATCGTTATTTTGGACCAACCACCACAACCACCTTCACAACGCCAACATCACAACAACCACGATCTCCTCAACCACCAACCACAACCAAACCACCACCACCAACGTCGGTCTCAAACAACCGCTTCAGATCCACCGTCCTCCCACCACAACAACTACATGCGCCTCTCAACAAACCACGCCATCCTCATCACCTCAACCACAATGCCAACCACAATTACGCCAATCACCTGACCACCTTCCCCACTATGCCAACTACCGATCCCCTTCTCCACAAACCAAATCGCAACCCTCTCTGCTCATGAAGGCCGTCTCTGCGGAGGAAAAGGAACAAGGGTTTTCGATAACGCGAGGGAAAAACAAGATGGAACATCGGTGGCGCACGTATTTTCCTGCCTGCTTTTCCCGCGCTTTGGTGTGGGGAAGTGCGATTAGAGCCAGAGGTCAAAGGTCATGTGAAGGAGGGCCTCATTTTGGGGGAATGAATCTCCCTTGGCCTGGGCCATGTAACGATTCCCTTGCCCCCCCTCCCCCCGCGCGCCACGAGAGGGGAGCGAGAGGGTTGGACATGGGCAATGCCCCTTTTCTCGAAGCTTCCCACAGGAACTTGAAGGAGGGCGGAGCAAGAAACCAGGAGGAATATAAGGGCACGCAGGAGCCAAGTCGGGTGTGTGTGGTTTATTTTGGTGGCTTCTTCCTGGTCGGGATCTTCGGCTCGTGGTGGCCTGTCTGTGGAGAAGTAGTCCGTGGAACGACCCGTTCGTCGGAGCTCATGGTCGGTGGGGAGTCCAGGCGTGGCACCAGGGACACAGACTGGAGGTGCTGCTCTGCCAGCTCTGTGGCGCAAACCTGCGCGTCTGAGTGTAGAGCGCCGGAGAGAGCTCGCCGGCCCCGTGGAAGGCCTGAGTCAGCCGCGGCTATCCTATTTGCCATGGGGACAGACGTCGTGACTCGCCCATCAAGGCACCACGAGGGTGCAGGTAACTTGCAACGGTCTCGTGGGACCCGTTCGGTCACCAAGGCTCCACGGTATAAAGGTCTACGGACCCTGTCTGAATCCCTTGTCTTTGAGGGTAGTCTTTTCTTTTCTTTTGAATGAATGTTGGTGGCGCCGTCTATAAGTAGAACTGTGTAAGTGCTGTACATTGACAATTGCTTATAGTCGGTTGTAGTGCTTTCGTTGCCTGAAAACATGTTTGCATTGCTTACTGCATGTGTGTTTAGTATTCCCTGTATACGTGTGTTGTAGTAAATAAATGTGCTTGGTTAAATGTACCCCGTTCGTTGCGTCCTCTTTCCCCTATTGGAATACCATTTTGCACTGCGGAATAGTAGTTGGGTTTTAAACACCCGGTAAATAGAATCGGATCCGGCGAGGTCGGGCAATAATACCCGCTCGGTTATCACTGAAGAACGAAACGGACCGCTTGAGCGGTTCGTGTCCAAGCCGACCTGCGTCGAGGTACGGTCTCCCGGTAGGCTACCCGCGCGAGTACTTAGGTATATCGATATTCGGCGATTGACCCTATTTTGCCTGGGTAGAAAATTGGCTAGGCCATGGTGGGATTAAGAACCCACCCGTGACAGGGTTCCGGCGTTGTTCCGGAAATTCACGACTGAATTGTCCATCCGGTGGGCGACGCGGCTGTGATTAGAAAAACGCGGTGGATCGCACACCCGTGGGCACGAATTCGTAACTATATATATATATATATATATATATATATATATATATATATATATATATATATATATATATATATATATATATATATATATATATATATATATATATATATATATATATATATATATATATATATATATATATATATATATATATATATATATATATATAATCTGCAATATATTGTTACGGATTTCAGAATCTGATCCGATGAATGCATACAAACATCTAGGTCTTCAAACAGTTATATCCCTAAATGCATGTCCAGGATAGACCCATCCCCATGTCTGGTGGGATTCTAACTGTGATGCGTTGAGAAAGGTAAAGAATAAATTCCATCTCTTATGGAAAGCTCCTTTTTCTCTTTACGACAGACACATTCATACATGTAAGATAGCCGTTAGCCCAACGGAGGCTTGACACCCACCTCTTTCACCGACGTTGACACCCGCATTTTCCATCGACGCTTGACACCCTGTTCAGCAGCTCTATGGATGCTACCTGGATCTTTTTCGTCTCAGGCTGAACATTGAGGTGATAATTGTTGTTGTTGATTTATGCACGCTTCACGTTATCGCTCGGTAATTCTGGCAAATGGTTGCTTTCTGCCGTTCATCCAGCACCACAAACATGGCATCGTAGGCCAGGAATGATCACGAGACTGGCAGTTTGTCACGTGCAACGATGTGCCAATAGGCAAGGAGGATTTGGTTGGTCTGCTTGAGGATCCACCCAGACTGGCTGCCTATAAAAAGGACGAGAGGACCGTTATTTCCAGGGAGTGAGTTGGAGTCAGTCAGTTGGCGTCAGTGAGTTGGCGATAGCTGGACGAGATTCTGACAGCTTTGAGAGTCTCCACCCTCTGCCGTACCATCTGTCATCCCTCAGACCGGCAAGCAGCAGCTTCTTCGCTCACTGCAGATCTGGATAAAATCACAAACTGGTCCAACACGTGGAACATGTCTTTCAATCCAGACAAATCTCACACTCTCACTATGTCTCTTCGAAAGGACCGTTTAGAAACCCCCCCCATCCACTTTCTCAACAATCCTCTGGAAGAAGTCTTTTCTTTCAAGCTTCTAGGTCTCACTATCTGCCATGACCTTTCCTGGGAAAGTCACATTTCCAACCTCGCCTCAAAAGCCAGTCGCCGACTGGGAATCCTCCGTCGTGCTAAGTCCTTCCTCGGCCCTCTTGAGCTCCTGACCACTTACAAAGCTTTTGTCCGTAGCCTGATGGAATACTGCTCTCTCCTCTGGGCTGGTGCTCCTGCCTCCCACCTTTCTCGGCTTCACGCTGTCGAAACCAGGGCATTTAAGATCATCGGCATCTCCCGCAATGAAGCTGAGTCTTTGGGCCTCTCACTCAATCACCGCAGGTTGGTCGGTGGTCTTTCTGTCTTCTACCGACTCCTCTCCAGCCTTGCCCCCCCTGCTCTCTCTGCGATTTGTCCCCACCACATTTCCACAGGGCGCTCAAGGTCCGCCAACAACTCCCTTCTGGTAAAACTACCAAAATCACGAATCACTGCTCATCTTCGCTCTTTCATTCCTCTTTTTTCCGCCTTTGGAATAAACTTCCTCACTCTATTCTTTCCCATTCTTCCCTCCAGGCTTTCAAAACAGCTGTTCACCACCACCTCTTATCTTCCCCCATCCAAATCCTCGATCTTTTCTACCCCCAATAATCCACCCAAGCCCACTTCCTTCATTTCTCCTGCTTTCCTTCCTGAAAGTCCCTGTAATGTCCATCTTCTCTTCGCCATGTTCCCCGTCCCATCCCCATCCCTCTCCCTTCCACAGTTCACCTAATGTGTCTGTTCTCCATTGTTTTGTCCCTTCCACTCCCGCCCCTCTTGTCTCATGCCCCCTTGCTGTGAGTTGTGTGTTAGCTCTCATACGAGCCTCGACCAAGGTATACAAAAAAAAAAAAAAAATTGGTGGTGGCTGGTTATAGTTCTGGCAGCTTTGGGAGATGGTCGTATCGTCATTTCCAGTCAGACGGCTGTTTCGTCATTTCCAGTCAGACGGCTGTTTCGTCATTTCCAGTCAGACGGCTGTTTCGTCGGTTCCAGTCAGATGACTGTTTCGTTGGTTCCAGTCAGACAGTCGTTTCGTCGGTTCTAGTCAGACAGTCATATCGTCACTTCCAGTCAGACGGATGTTTTATCTGTTCCAGTCAGACGGTTGGCGAGCTGGCGACAGTTGGTGATGGCCTTGCAGCCTTACAGTTTCCCACAGTGCCTCATCTTCTCACAGCTCCTAACAGCTGTCCGTCGGTTGTGTCTCCTGGTGGCTCCTGACGGTGGTTGACGCTCGAACTGTTAATACTGGTTCTGCTCGAGACCTGCTCTTGGCGTACCTGATTCTTGGGGGTGACGTCGACCGGCGTTCAAGCCTGTTTGCGAGTGGGTGCACGGCAAGGCTGGGCGCTGGCAACGGACAAGGCACGCTCACACATTTCAGGCCGTTTTATTTGACGCACGACGACTTCTATATGGTGAGCGAGACTGGATTTCTCTCCCCCCCTTGAATGATCTGCCGGGTACCCTTGTCTCGTGTTTAATTGTCAAGTCGGGCATACTGATAAGTATCTGCTCTTTGTCTCTTTTTTTCTTTCATTGCCTGATTAATTCTTTATTTGCTTGCAATTCTTTTCATTGATTTGGAATTTATTTATTTTTGCCATACGGAAATAAAAAGTTATTTTTATTTATTTTTTCCTTATTAATAAATTCCTTTGTTGATGTTCAAACCTGTCAGTGCTTGTCCTTTCCTTCCATTGATCCAGCATTGTCCGAACCTAGATAGACAGGAAGGTAATTACCACACAAATTGACCTGTAATCGTCGGCACGCATCAGCGGTTAAGCACTCGGCCGCCCTAATTAAGATTTAATCAAGATAAGATTGGTGCTTTGCCGAGGGTGCATTTCCTGTTCAGGAAACCACGTGACCTCCAGTTTAATGGCAAAATAAGATGGTGGACACTGGAACTCGTGGTTAACTGATTGACGTTTGTGGCTCTGAATTAACTGACCGTACGACAAAGTTAATTGCAAGCGGTGGCCCCAAGTCCGGCTCTTTCGGGGACAAACGGGGATGAAACCCCCTCATAATACACTCGGTACTGATGTTGACCTTGTAATCTTTGTCTGTTTGACAGTCGGCGGGCTGTGGCCTCTGAATTGGAGGTGACCGCTTTGGTTCAGGTCTTTATGTCCATTGGAGATTGGGGGAGTGCTCATCACGCTCCATGTATTTTGAAAAAAACAAACATAAATATATTTATTTATATATTATGAGTTCATCCTCTTCCTCTTTGAGCTCCAGCTTGGCTTCCCTCTCACCCTCTCATACCTGCTCCATTTCTTTCCCACAACTGAGAGTTTACTTGTGGCCCCTTTTATCCATGATCCAGGTCTGCTAGATGATTGAAAAATTGAGCAATTTGCATTTCCACATGTGAGGTATACCATTGGAATTTGTTGCTTTCAGTTCCAAACATGAATTTAATGACAAAACATGGATTCTCCTCAAAAATGACTCCTCTCTCTACACGTCTTACACACACATCCTACACCTTACGCTGCATACACATCATTGACTCACCCTGTTGTGGAGTCCACAACCGGGTACACAACAGTTATTTTCAGATCTCACATTACACACACCCAGATACACCGCTCCTCCCACCTGCACTTCTCAATCGCCTGCACTAAACCTGGTTAGTTACCATGTGAGCCGTCCGGTTTATGTACAGGTGAGCCTGGGGACGACACCATACTCCACCTACTTCACTTCTCTGTCTATCAACCTTTCTTCTTTCCTTCTTATGAAATGATTGAGGGTGCCTGTGTGTGTAGATTTGTGATAAGATGATTCACTGAGGAGCTTAGATGTTAAGGGCAAGATCTTTCTGACACTTTTCACTTTGTAAATCCGTGTCCTTTGTCAAATCTTTTAGGAACTGTTTCCACCTGCCCAATCGTCCTTTCCTCCATTGGTTAGACAGAGTGTGTGAATTGTGGATGGGAGTTCCGGCCACAGTTTCATCATGGTTCGTACCTGCCAGCGTTCCACGAATGGTATGGCTCGGTCATTTTGATTGGTAATAGTGGAGCACTGGCAGGTTTTTGGGAATGAGGAGACTTCGCTCAATAATCTCACATTCTGTACATATTCGAGGTTTTTGGGAATGAGGAGCCATCGCTCAACAATCTCACATTCTGTACATATTCGAGGTTTTGGGGAATGAGGAGACATCGCTCAATAATCTCATATTCTGTACATATTCGAGGTTTTGGGGAATGAGGAGACATCGCTCAATAATCTCACATTCTGTACATATTCGAGGTTTTGGGGAATGAGGAGACATCGCTCAATAATCTCATATTCTGTACATATTCGAGGTTTTGGGGAATGCGGAGCCATTACTCAATAATCTCACATTCTGTACATATTCGAGGTTTTGGGGAATGAGGAGACATCGCTCAATAATCTCACATTCTGTACATATTCGAGGTTTTGGGGAATGAGGAGACATCGCTCAACAATCTCACATTCTGTACATATTCGAGGTTTTGGGGAATGAGGAGACATCGCTCAACAATCTCACATTCTGTACATATTCGAGGTTTTGGGGAATGCGGAGCCATTACTCAATAATCTCACATTCTGTACATATTCGAGGTTTTGGGGAATGAGGAGACATCGCTCAATAATCTCATATTCTGTACATATTCGAGGTTTTGGGGAATGAGGTGCCATCGCTCAACAATCTCACATTCTGTACATATTCGAGGTTTTGGGGAATGAGGAGACATCGCTCAACAATCTCATATTCTGTACATATTCGAGGTTTTGGGGAATGAGGAGACATCACTCAATAATCTCACATTCTGTACATATTCGAGGTTTTGGGGAATGAGGAGACATCGCTCAATAATCTCACATTCTGTACATATTCGAGGTTTTGGGGAATGAGGAGACATCGCTCAATAATCTCACATTCTGTACATATTCGAGGTTTTGGGGAATGAGGAGCCATTACTCAACAATCTCACATTCTGTACATATTCGAGGTTTTTGGGGAATGAGGGGACATTACTCAATAATCTCATATTCTGTACATATTCGAGGTTTTGGGGAATGAGGAGACATCGCTCAACAATCTCACATTCTGTACATATTCGAGGTTTTGGGGAATGAGGAGCCATTACTCAACAATCTCACATTCTGTACATATTCGAGGTTTTGGGGAATGCGGAGCCATTACTCAATAATCTCACATTCTGTACATATTCGAGGTTTTTGGGGAATGAGGGGACATTACTCAATAATCTCATATTCTGTACATATTCGAGGTTTTGGGGAATGAGGAGACATCGCTCAACAATCTCACATTCTGTACATATTCGAGGTTTTGGGGAATGAGGAGACTTCGCTCAATAATCTCACATTCTGTACATATTCGAGGTTTTGGGGAATGCGGAGCCATTACTCAATAATCTCACATTCTGTACATATTCGAGGTTTTGGGGAATGAGGAGACATCGCTCAACAATCTCACATTCTGTACATATTCGAGGTTTTGGGGAATGAGGAGACATCGCTCAATAATCTCACATTCTGTACATATTCGAGGTTTTGGGGAATGCGGAGCCATTACTCAATAATCTCACATTCTGTACATATTCGAGGTTTTGGGGAATGAGGAGACATCGCTCAATAATCTCACATTCTGTACATATTCGAGGTTTTGGGGAATGAGGAGACATCGCTCAACAATCTCACATTCTGTACATATTCGAGGTTTTGGGGAATGAGGAGACATCGCTCAACAATCTCACATTCTGTACATATTCGAGGTTTTGGGGAATGCGGAGCCATTACTCAATAATCTCACATTCTGTACATATTCGAGGTTTTGGGGAATGAGGTGCCATTGCTCAATAATCTCACATTCTGTACATATTCGAGGTTTTGGGGAATGAGGTGCCATTGCTCAATAATCTCATATTCTGTACATATTCGAGGTTTTGGGGAATGAGGTGCCATTGCTCAATAATCTCATATTCTGTACATATTCGAGGTTTTGGGGAATGAGGAGACATCGCTCAATAATCTCATATTCTGTACATATTCGAGGTTTTGGGGAATGAGGTGCCATTGCTCAATAATCTCATATTCTGTACATATTCGAGGTTTTTGGGGAATGAGGTGCCATTGCTCAATAATCTCATATTCTGTACATATTCGAGGTTTTGGGGAATGAGGAGACATCGCTCAATAATCTCATATTCTGTACATATTCGAGGTTTTGGGGAATGAGGTGCCATTGCTCAATAATCTCATATTCTGTACATATTCGAGGTTTTTGGGGAATGAGGTGCCATTGCTCAATAATCTCACATAAACGTCGGAGCGAAACAAGAGATAAAACTTGATCATCTGGACATCACGTGGCATTTATCAGTTATTAATCAATGACATTCTCTGCTTGTCAATTATGATTGGTAGTCTGGACGAGTCTATTGTATTATTTCAGGAAAATATAATTTTGTTTACATTTCCTTGCCTACTATCAGTAGGTTTAAAAGCTTGGTGTTGGCTTAATGGTTCAGGTGGCTGACTTGAGATCTCATGGTCTTGAGTTCGAGGGCTTGGTTTTTTGTTGAAATAACATCAGGTGGGTTGACCCAGCCTGTCATCCTTCCGAGGTCGACAAAATAATCATCAGCTTACCCACTGGTAAGAGGGGCACTGCATCAGCTTCAAAGCTGTAACCCTGGCAATTTGTACTTTGTTATTTTGAAGAGGTTTGACCACCATTTGCAACGAACACAATGAATTAAACATAGTTGGGGTGGCGCATCTGGCAGCATGACGAGTTAAAATCGCCTTTTGATTTTTGAAGGGTGAGGAACATGACGGGCGGTGTACAACGACATTTTGTGCAGCTAAGCTGGTGTACCTCTTTTTGTCTTGACGTACATATACAGTATTGTGCAGCTCGGCTGGTGCACCCGTTTTTTTTTTTTAGTGTTGAGGTACATAATTATATACTCGCAAGATTTTATAAGTTAAAATATGTAATATTCGTCGAACAAGAAGATCGAAAGCTTTTCTTTTCTGGATTACAAAGTTCAACAAACCAGTCATCCTTGCAGCCGATGTTCCGGTTGATGTTGTTTTAAAAGGCGTAGATACGGTTTGTGGTGTGATTTTGTTTGGGAGCTGCATTTCCCGCTAGTGCTGAAGGAAAATGTGAGTTTATACTTCAGGAACCTGTTTCCTTTTGTTATTTAAGTGTTGCTTTCTGGGGACACTTTCAAGCGAAGTCGTTTCATTGAATGTTTTATTTAATGCACCATCACGACATGTCATGTGAAACATTTGATGATTATATTCGGACAAAGTCGAAGTTGGGTCCTCGTTTGTTTTCCCACCAAAACGTCACCGTTGAACTTGTACATCCTTGTAATTCGATTCGTTAACATCTTGGGATCGATTTCGTCATCGAACCTGATGGTAAGCCTGAGGTGATGCATGTAGATGTCACAAGTTGCCTCATATTTGACATGGACGAACCCTCAACACCCTGCTTGGAGTGACTACGACGACGACGATGACTCCTCGAGGATCGCGAAGATGCAAGAAGTCATTTTGGCTCCTCCCCCCCTGGGGCGGGGTCAAAAGGTCAAATATTTAAATATTGTTTAAAATGAAACTGGACATGCAATGAACCTTCGGGGGATGCATGAAATATGTAACCATTTATTTGGATTTGACCCCCGGTTTATACCCCAGGGGTCAAAACGGGAAAATTGGGTCAGTCCTGGTGGAATGTTATCCCAGATTTCAACTTTCCTTTCGGTGGGAAGCATGGGGATTTATGATTGTCTCTTAACCATCATCCTCCATGCCTGGTGTTGGCTTAATGGTTAGGGTGGTGGGCTTCGGATCCTCGGATCTTGAGCTCAAATCCTGCTCGGCTGTTGAATTAATACCAGGTGGGGTTGACTCTGTCTGTCATCCTTCTGAGGTCGGTAAAATGAGTGCCAGCTTGCTGGTATCCTGTGTCGGAGTGGCGACCCGTCCAGGATTGTACCCAATAGCCAAGGAGGCAGCACCAACGCTCTGCACAGAGTATGGTCCCAGTGGATGGATGGATAATCCTCTGCCATTTATCCATTAAAATAAATATTTTTAAAGCTTCAATTCTGGATTGTGAAACTTGTGCATTTCACCTGATCTTTGCTTCTACGGTTTCAGATCTCGTCGTGAAGAACAATATATCCTCCATATTTCTAAGCTCTTTAATTTTCTTCCTGAAGATCATTGGAATCTCCCATGATGAAGCTGAGTCTTCTACTTATTGCAAATGGCAGCTTGGCTGCCGGGTAGCTATCATTTTGTTGAGGGCGTGACTATGCCGCTGATGCTGTGCCCCTATACCAGTGCATTGGTACTCATTCCGCCGACCTCGGAAGGATGACAGGCTGAGTGAACCCCACCTGGTATTAATTGAGTGGCCAACGGGGCTCGAACTCGGGACCCGAAAATCCCAAGCCAGCCACCCTAATCACAAAGCCAACACCAGGCTTAAGCTGAGTCTATGGACCTATCAGTTTCAGATCACAGGTTGGTGGTCTCTGTCTTCTACCCCCTCCTTTCTGGTTTTGCACCCTCTGCTCTTTCTGTGCTCTATCCCCTCACCCCATCCCAGGTTCTTGCAGGGCACCCATGGAGCAGTGATCCTGGATTTAGGTAAAACTACATAAATCCAGGATCACTGCTCACCTCCTCTCATTTGTTCCTCTCTTTTTTTATTATTTTTATTTTTATTTTCTCTCCAATCTCATTCTTCCCTCCAGGTCTTCAAGATGGCTGTTCCCAACCATTCTCAGATCATCCCCTATCCACAACCATGATTTTATTTTTCTACCCCTGTTAAGCCCTCCACAAGCTGCCCTCTTTCCATTTCTCCAGTTTTATTTTCTGACAGTTTGTTTCTGCAATCATCTTATCCATCCCATGAGTCCTCTACCCCTCATTCCTCCCCACACACATTATTTGTCCAAGTCTCCCTCTACTTTTCCCTCATCCCTGATGTTAGTGTGCCCCCCCTCTCTCTTTGTCCTGCTCCTTTTGTTTTGTTACGTCCTGATTCGTTCTATGTTCTAGCTCCTCCATGATCATCGACTTCATATACAAATAAATATCGCCCAAATCTGCTCATGTTTAAACTGGCGGAAAACTGAAACTTTAGTTCATGCTATCTTATCCTCATGCTTGGATTAGTGTGAATCGCTGTCTGCAGGCTTGCCTGCTTCTTCTCTCAATCCTTTACAACTTGTTTAGTATACCACTGCCAGGCTTGGAGTTAACCTCGCAAATTTATTCATATCACTGCATTGCTCAACCACTTCACTGTTTCCAAGTATACCAACGTAGATATTTTGGAACCTTCCTCATAGTAACTAGAAAGACACTCGGGAGAGCACATATATCCACCAGGCTGAACCTTTTACGTCTTGTATCCCACTGATAGACCGGATCTGCATCTGGACCATTCATCCTTGTCATGCACCAAAATCGAAACAGCTTCTTCTTGTCACCAAACCAACTCATCCACCTAGTTGGCTCACTTGGAAAATAGTTCTGGTGAGCTTATGGGGTGGCGCGTCGTCCGTCCATCCACAAATACTTTCAACTTCTTCTCTGAAACTACACATGGGATTTTGATGAAACTTTACCACAATGTTCATCACCGTGTATGTACCAAAGGTTGTTCGTGACATAAAAAAAGCGGGGTCTCAGGGGGGTCTACGGAGGGAGTTTACGTGGGGGCTGCCCCCCTCCCCAAAGAAATATTTGCCTTCTCTGAAACGACACACAATTCCAATGAAACTTGGTTACAACGTTTATCACCCATGGTGTACCAAAGTTTGTTCATGACCTCAGATAAATCAGGGTCTAAGGAGGGGGGTTTGCCCCCCAAAATATGTATTCGCTTTTTTTCTCCGAAACTACACATGCAATTTCAATGAAACTTGACCATAACCTTCATCACTCGTGATGTACGAAAGATTGTTCAGACCATTAAAAAATTGGGTTTATAAGGGATTCTATATGGGAGTTGCCCCCCAGAAGAGGTATTTGCTTTCTCCTCAGAAACTACACACACAATTTCGATGAAATTCGACCACAACCTTCATCACCCGTGATGTACCAAAGTTTGTTCATGGCATAAAAATGAAAATCTATAGTTATTTACTTTCTTCTCCGTTGCATATTTTTGGGATCATCCATGCCCACCAGTTGTTCGCTGGTTATCTTATCTAGCCGCTTCCAGGTGAGCGCCCAGGGGTATTGCCCCAATGTTCTTGTCATAACTTTTCCACAACTTTTCGAAATATCATTTATGGCTCAATCTCTCAATAGTGAAGAATCACTTGCAAATTAAAAATTCTCGTCTCTTCACCAAGATCGAATAATTTCGTCCTTGTCACACACCCAACCTGTCCAGCAAATTCCCTCCGAACCTGTCCGTAACTTTTGAGATATCCTGCTCAAAGAGCGACAAACAGACAGGGGTGAAAACATAACTGCCATCCACCTTTGGTGGCAGAGGTAATGATCGTTGTTCTTGAAATTCAAATGTGAATTGCTTCCTGCCTACAACGGGAATCTCCTGTTAGTTCCTCCCACAAGGATGAAGACTTTTGTCGATCGAACATTCTCCAGATGTTACTCCATTGTGGAAGCTTTCAAACCTTGCATGAGCATTCACTGTAACCTGAATTGTGCTTCGCTTAAAGGAACTTGACAAAAAATTAATACTTCAAGAATTTATCAATTTGTGCTTTTGTTTGGAAGACAAATGTTTACAAAAAAAAGAAAAAATATTGCACACCATTAAGGGATGTTGGCACACGGGGCTGCCGTTTCACAATTCTGGACGTTAAAGAGTTGGTACGTTAAAGTTGGTGGACGCTAAAAATCCCACTGTGTCCTTCACAAAGGGTCGGCAAGCTATCGCCGTTACCATCAACAAATTACAAATTCCTGCACTCCCATCAATGACCAGCAGCCAGAGCCACAACTTTTTGAGATATCATGCAATGTTTTATATGTCGTTTTTGGCCCAATCACGCAACGGTGAAGAATCACTTCAAACATTCTCAGATCCAAATCTGGATTCAGATCTTCACCAATGTCTCGTCATTTCGTCCTTGTTACATACCCAAGCTCTCCACAAAATTTAGTCCAAATCCGTCTGCAACTTTTTGAGATCTTTTGTTCACCAGCAAACAAACAGGCACGGGGTGAAAACGGTGGATAACGGTGAAGAAAAATAATTAATTATTTATTCCACGATAGAAATGTATAGCTATTTGATTGTTTTGTGGTTACCCAACACTATAAATACAAATTCCTTCAAGAACTTGTAAACCTAAACATTGTTCTGCCTTTTATTAACCAAAGTGAAGGTAAAATATAAACCGCCCTCATTCTTGAAGTTTATCCATTGCTCTTTGCTTCCGTTGTGCGTACAAACCTTCCCTTCCCTCCAACAGGCGTATTTGAGGGTACTTCCAGGGAATCTTTTGGCGATGGCTGCTCGCTATGCAGGCCTAGCACGTAACCTAAACGGCTTTCTGCACAGATTGAGACTGGCTGGTCGGCCTGCGGTGAGTTTTTGCAAAGCTTGGGAGCCGATGAGTCAAGTAGGGATAAAGGCATGATAATTATGGTAGTGTTGGACTGATTGTAAGCATTGCATCATTGGCTTTGCATTGATTTTCATTTGTGCTCTTCCCCAACTTCATTCTTTCTCCTGATTCCTGTTTTATTTTCGTCCCCTTTTTATTGTAATTATTATTATTATTTTTTCCTATCATGCTTTGTATGGCAGGTTTATACATGGCAAGGAACACCTTTGTCAGGCCATAATTCCTCTTATGCCACCTCTTCTTGTCTTCACCTTCGTTTTTCACAGCTACCAAAAGGTACTGATGTTTTGCCTGGAACCTGTGTGCATAATCGTGTTTGGTTTTGCAAACCTTATTGTTATTTTGCAATAGTTTGGTGTTGCAAATCATTTTTATGCCTCTGCAGCCAAAGGCCAGAAACATGATGTTTTCCGTCTGGCTGTCCGCCCGTCTGTCCGTTCTCGGTTTATTTGTTACCACGGTAAGCTATGAACCAATGAAGGGCTTTCAACCAAACTTGGCGAAAGTATGGACTTCAATACAAGGATGAACTGATGCAATTCTGGGTTCAACAGGTCAAAGGTCAAAGGCCGCCGTCACAGGTCACACCCTTTGAAAAATAATTTTGCAGACCATAAACCCGAGTTAGAAGCTTCCGATGTCTCACTTCTACTTCCCTCTCTTCCCTCTCAAGGGATCTTTCATTTTTCATGTGACCTTTTAATTGAGATGTAACTTAACTGGGTTACATGTATTGCGGGCAGAGGCATATCCATCAACACATTCATGTCAAATTCTATTTTATTTTGAAAGCAAATACACCCATCATGAGTGTTAAATATATCTATGCCTTTTCTCCATTAACTGCTCTGTCTCCGGACCTCATCCACTGCTCTCCAGCCATTGTTAACCGTTTGAGTTTTTTTTTTTTTTAATTACACTTGTCGACCTCAGGGCACTGCAGTAAGTACACCGGTAACCCGGAGGCTGTCATGACAGAAAATAAATAGACACTGATATGCCCTTAGTGTTGTTTTTAGGGTGAAACCAAGACACGACAGGAGACAGAATGGTAACGTTATAATAAATATCGAATAATCCCCAATGTCTACCCTAAGCACAATAATACGAATCAAATTTATCAATAAATGACCTTCCAAAGAATCCCCAAATTAAATAGGTAAGAATGCTACATACAGCAATTCAGCTATACGTTAACTCACGACTCTCGACCTGGCAACTGAGTTTAATCAAGCAGTTCGCACATTGTTCCCAGAGGGTCAGAAATGGGTGTAAAGTCGATGGTGAGCCCCGTTGGAATGGTCAAAATCTAGAAGGTGCGGACAAATGTTGAAGCTGATGCAGACAGTCGAGTCGCGTTCAATGTCCTCAGAATGTGGATCCTTGAATCGCGGAAGCATCGAGGAGAATCCCGATTCAGCCATTATAGCTTTGACATCGATAATGAAGACGGGAACTCCGAGCTGAAAAGTATGATTTGGTTGAAGAACAGGAGAGGTTTGAGGGACGAATAATCCCCAAAAGTAAGCATCAGACAACATGCCGATCGTCTTCTCAAAATGGTGTGTAAACCACCAAAATGGCACCAATGAGGTAACATAAGGAGCTGCGATGAAATTATCACCGAGAAGTATAATGTATGACAAGTCTGAAGACGACGATAGTTCACGAGCAGTATTTGACGATGCAGATTGTTTCAGAAGTGAAGGATGAGACAATGTGATAATGTTTGACCAAGTTATAAAAATGATCAACATGATGTGGTACGAGTGACAGGTTATTAGCTGCAAAATGTCAAAAACACGGTTTCGTTCAACAACTTTAAAAATTTGACCTTTGCATGACCTTCAAAGGTCACAAAACAATGTTTTGGACATTAAAATAAGGAAACATGATACGTGCTATAGCTTAATGGAGTTAGTTCGTCGAAGAAGGTCGAAAACCCGGTTCGATTCCCACAACTTTGAAAATTTGACCTTTGTGAACTTTAAAGGTCAAGGATTATGACCTTTGGTGCAAAACTTCCTCTGGAACATTCCAGGAACAATATATCGTCATATAGGCTATATGGCACTTCGCACATTGATGAAATCAGCGTAAAAACAAACTTGAAGGGAAACAAAATGATTTCAAGACTTTAGGTGGGGAATGACCTCAAGATTATGCATAAAAAATATTGTCATCCCTGCTCTCAAAGTTTGGACGGTCGTCTGATTTTTATGTCAAAATTCGAAATTTTCTAAGTTCATGACCTTGTCACCTTGACTTTGTGACCTTGACCTTGGGACGAAAATGAAAAATCGAGCTCCGTGGGGCTATGCAGGTGCCATTGTGCGAACCAAATACCGAAACCCCTGCCAGATTCGACAAACCCCCTAGGAGAAGATGCAAATTGAAATCGGCTACCCCCTAAAAACACAATTCGCAATTTTCTAAGTTCGTGGCCTTGACCTTGGGACGAAAATGAAAAATTGAGCTCTGTGGGCGATGCAGGTGCCATTGTGCTAACCAAATACTGAAACCCCTGCCAGATTCGACCATCCCCTCGGAGAAGAAATTTTTTGATGTCAAAATTGCAATTTTCTAAGTTCGTGACCTTGTGACCTTGACCTTGGGATGAAAATGAAAAATTGAGCTCCGTGGGGCTATGCAGGTGCCATTGGGCGAACCAAATACCGAAACGCCTGTCAGATTCGACAAAACCCCTCGGAGAAGATGCAAATTGAAATCGGCTATCCCCTAAAAGCACGTTGTTTGGGCGTGGCTCCGCCCATAATGGACGGACCACGCCCATTTTCAGGAAAACACAACTCGATCATGATATAAACCTCCCACCAAAATTTCATCAGGATCGGATCAAAACTCACGAAGCTATGCTCAGGCAAGACAGACAGACAGACAGGCAAGACAGACAGGCAAGACAGGCAAGACAGACAGGCAAGACAGGCAAGACAGACAGACAGACAGACAGGCAAGACAGACAGACAGACAGACAGGCAAGACAGACAGACAGACAGACAGGCAAGACAGACAGACAGACAGACAGGCAAGACAGACAGGCAAGACAGGCAAGACAGACAGGCAAGACAGGCAAGACAGACAGGCAAGACAGGCAAGACAGACAGGCAAGACAGGCAAGACAGACAGGCAAGACAGGCAAGACAGGCAAGACAGACAGACAGACAGGCAAGACAGACAGACAGACAGACAGACAGACAGACAGACAGACAGACAGACAGGCAAGACAGGCAAGACAGGCAAGACAGGCAAGACAGGCAAGACAGGCAAGACAGGCAAGACAGGCAGACAGACACACAACAATAACAATAACGAATATTGTGGTCACATATTTTTTTCGTGAAAATATTTTCTTGTGAGCCAATATCCGAAATTATAACAGAAATACAATGTCCGACAGACAGGTTCAACACAGTTTGGGGAGTTCAGCGGAGAACACCTCAAAGGGTAGATATAAGAAGATGAGCTGAATCTCCTCCCCGAACCAGCACATAGTGGGTTAAAGGTGAGCCGTTGAGTCATTAAACCTTCACAGGTTCACATATAGAACATTCCAGATGTCTTCCTTCGCTGTGGATGTTTGTTTTAATATGATATGCACCACTCCATTGACTGGAAACTGGAGTGTGGCAGGTCAAGAGAAGTCCCAACGCCTGGTTTCTCCTTCGTCATTCCCTCTCACTCGCTTCCGTTCCCCCAATGCAGTTGCCTTTCCACTTCTCCTTCTTGGTGGTGGTGTTCCTTTATCTGGAGTCCAGACACTTAGCAACAAATGTAACCTTTCCCAAGCACAATTAAATGAATATACTGGCCCGCAAGAATAAAAAAAGTTCTAATTTTCTTTCCCTTCCAATATAATGAAACTATATCTTGTTGAGATAACCATAAGTGGTTACTTACAAGTTAAAAATCATCAAGTTCATTGGCCATCACTTTGCTGTTACAAGGAAACTTGTTTTGAAGATCTGTATTTTACCTCTGCCACTGAAGGTGGACAGAGGTATTGTTTTCACCCCTGTCTGTCTGTCTGTCTGTCTGTGAACAGGATATCTAAAACGTTATGGACTGATTCATAACTCATTCATTCATTCATTCTGATTCATTCATTTACCGAGTGCCGTTCTCGTTTATATGTTTGCATTTCGATTAGAACAACGTCATGACTGCCACGTACCAAATCCTCAGTGTCCTTGCTGACGTATATGCATTTCTTTCTTCCCATATTATTTTGTCCTTCCCAGGATTTGAAAAATTTTTCCCTGGTGACAAAACTGCAGATTCAGGACAAGCAAAAGGTTATATTTTGCTTTTACGTTATTGATACCCCGCATGCACAAAGTGAAAATGGGGTTAAGTAATTGGTTCATGTCTGTCCGTCCATCTGTCTGTCTTGTCTCTTATCATTTTATGATCGAGGAACAGCTTATTTGAATTGAATGCTATATTTTGAACATGGATAAGAAGACAAGGCTTTTATTTTACTGTACCTTGTCTCTGAATTCGTCCTAATCGCACATGTATAGAGAGAATTGAGATAATATTTTACTCTGTCTGCCAGACAATTGAACATCATTCCAAACAGGAATCTTACTGCTTTTAAGGACATCATAAAGGACACAGACAGCAGGCATGAAGAACTCATGTAACGTGTTCGATAGGGTGATTTAATAGACACTGTGGAAATGCCAGTAAAAGCTGGATTTTTTTTTATTTACATACCTTTAAACCTTTATTTCAATTGCATTATATATTTGAACCCTGGATAACACATCACCTTCATAATACTCCCAGAACTCTGCAATATCTCGATTCTATATACCATTTGAGGGCATGCCATGTGAGGTAGTACAGTGTGGGGTTGAAGAAGAAGCTGCCAGATGTCCATGTACATATGAGGCGCCGTGAGGAGGAGTGATGTAAGGGACTCATCGGCCATTTTGGAGTTAATGCCATATAGCACTATTTTAACTCTTACCCTTTCATCCAAGCCTATCATCATCATATCATTAAAAAATGTCGCTTGCATCACTCATCCTCGCCGGGCCTCATATATGGTGATCAATAATGCCTCCATCTCCTAAACTGCGACTCAACGTCGTCTTATTGCGGTATATAAGATTGCTTCAGTAGCCCTAAACTTCCAGATTTTTTTTTTTAATTTTATAACGCTCTTTAACACGTTGACTACCAACTCTTATAGTACACACCACATACATATGCTTTATTTGTAAATTTTATCCTTCTCTGAGCAAATCTAAATTCATTCCCTATCCATTGCTGAGAAAACCCCGTGTTATGAGAGAACTCGTAGCAGGCAGTGGGACAAGGTTTTCAATTCCGTATGCCAGGTGAGTTATACGGTCGGACTATTTTTAGCATTGAATTGATGTTGGTATTACGTTATTGCTTATGAAAAATTGTGTTGAGTACCATGTGTTGTTTTTTTTTTATGCCTCCACTGACAAAAAGTTGTTGTGGACAAATTCGGACAAAATTTTGTGGAGAGGTTGGGTCTGTGACCAGGACGAATCTATTCAATTTTGGTGGAGATCCGAACCCGGATCCGGATACGAGAATTTTTAATTTGTCAGTGATTCTTCAGCATTGAGAGGTGGGGCCAAAAACTATGTATCGCATGATATTTCAAAACTTCGCGGACGGGTTATAACAAAACTAGGTGGATGAGCTGGTTAGGTGACAAGAACAAGCCGATTCGATTTTGGTTCAGTTCCAGATCCGACCAATCGGTGGCATAAAAAATGTAAACTGTTCAGCCTGGCGGAGATATGTGCCGTTCCTTTTCTTTTTTTTTGCTGCTTGTCATTACCCTTCCAAATGGCATGTATGAATGCAGATGAAGTGGCAAAACTCATGGAGACTGATAATGATTATGATGGTGGTTATTACGCCGATCTATGTTCACCAAATTACCACCAGATCGTTTGTTGCGTTGTCTGGCACAGCAGCATATTCTGTTTCCAATACAATCGCGTAATTTGTTCAATGAGAATACTCGTAGTCGGCAGTCAACGTGTTAAAATCATTCGGCCTATTTCATTGAAATTGAAGTACAGTACTGTGTATACATGCTTGAGCACCCTGCAGGATATCGTGTTCTATGATCTCTCCATTTCAAACTGGAATGAGCTCGGAGCAGCCGGCTTTGTATTAATAACAAAATTACTCTCCACAGACATTTCTTTTGAACTCTCAAATCACCTTGTTAATTGCGGCTTGGAGCCCTTGTACGTATTGCATGTACAATGTAGTGGAATATTTGCATCCCTTTACTAACTGCTCACACCACTCAAACCTTGCTTTCTCCCCTCTTTTACATTGCCTTCCTTATCTCGAATTCACATTCATCATTTGTTCCCTCCTTCCACTGTTTTTACATAATCTTAATTTTGCTTTAATTTTCAGTTCTCCCTGTTGTGACATCACTTGTGAATAAACAGTTTTTGCAGGAGCATTTCTCATTAATGGTTGGGATTTGACTCTTGTCTCTATTCTTTCATGGGCTGTAAATTGCATTGGTTCCACAAGTTTATCCCAATGTCTGGAATTTCAAGATCCAAATCTGTAACGCTTTCCCAACACGTTCCAGTTTTAATTTTCATTTACAAGCTTACTTAAGCCTGGTGTTGGCTTCACGGTTAGGGTGGTGGCTTGGGATCCTCGGGTCCTGAGTTCGAGCCTCGTTATCCACTGAATTAACACTAGGGGGTTGACTCAGCCTGTCATCCTTCCGAGGTTGGCGAAATGAGCACCAGTATACTGGTAATAGGGGTACTGCATCAGCGGCATAGCCGCGCCTCCAACCGATGATGCAACCAAAAGTCAGCACACTATCGGCACAAGCTTACTTTATTGTCGCACTCATGTTTGAGCTGCTGGTCTGTGTTGGATTCTAAGTCTGACTATAAACTGCCAGATTGGTGCTTCATTTGATCATTAAAAGTGCTGTCCCACCGATGGACGTTTATGCTGGGTAACCAATCGAGCATTAGTTAGTGGACAATAAAGCTTCCATGTTGTCTTTAGTGACCAGTCGGCTAGTTATCGCAGTCATCCTGAACAAATCCTAAATTTCTCTACGACTTCCAGTCAAACATCAGGCTTGGCCAACTGGCTCGTGAAAGACTACCCCCACAGCTGACTCAACCAGAAAGTGTGATTAATTGTGGTGATAGTAATCACCTCTTGATAATGGAGTGGATATCATTGAGGAATTGCCAAGGTTTGGATAGCCTTTGCCTTCCTTGATGATGTGTGATCAGCTGACAGTCGGTTGGTTTGGTTCATCAATGACTTGTGAAAAAGCACTTCTCATTCTGAGTGAATGAGAACTTGAGACTTTTGAAGTGCAATGAGCAACATTTTTGTAAAAACCCACCAAACCATATTTTGAAACTTGTCAACAAAAGATAAAAATATCTTGTTGAAATGAAAGTAAGACGTTCGTGTGTACAGTATATAATAATAATAATAATAATAATAATGTAAAGTTTCCTTGCAAGGAATTTTGATGCAGTTGGAGGCCATAAGGCCCATCAAGTCTGCGCTTTTATTACCAACTCCTGGTTGTTTGTCCGTGCTCTATCTTTAAATGCTGAGTGTCAAGCAAGGAAGTAGCACGTACCATGTTAAATGTCTTCGGGATGACTCGGCCGGGGTTCAAACCGCCGACCTCCCAGTTTTAAGCATTACGCCACCGAGGCTTGTTAATGTTATTTGAACATATTGTTACGAATCTGCTGCCCGCCCAGCGTGCGAACAGCCACTTTAGCCAATGGCGGCCGTCTCGCCCACCGAACGGACAATTCAGTCTCGACTTTCCGGAAAAACGCCGAAAACCAGTCACGGGTGTGCTCCAAGCGCACACCACGGCCAAGTCAACACTCTACCCGCGCGCGACAGGGTCAATCACCGAATTATCGATATACCTAAGTATTCATGTGGGCAGACTACCGAGAGACCGTACCTCAATGAAGGCCTGCTTGGACACGAACCGCTTAAGCGGTTCGTTCCGTTCTGGGATAACCGAGCGGTGTATTATCGCCAGGCCTCGTTGGACCCGATTCTATTATCGGCTATTTAAAAGCCCGCTAAATTCCGAGAGCAATACGGCAGTTCAATGGGGAAAGAGGACACAACGAACGGGTTAACATTTAAACACTTACATTTATTATTTACACGTACACAGTAATGCAATGGAAAAGGTGAAACGCGCATGCAGTTGATTTATGATGAATGCGGGGCGGGTACAAAACACGAACAAGGCAAAGCACTACAACCGTCTATTATTATTATTATTATTATTATTCACAAGCACTTGCACAGTTATACTTGCGGGACACGGCACCGCAACATTCACACAAATAAAAGCAAGGAAAAGACCCCCTTAAAGACAAGGGGGTCAGACTGGGCCCGTAGGCCTTTATTACGTGGAGCTTGGCGGGCCGAAGGAGTTCCACGAGACAGTTTCCAGTTACCTCCACCCTCGTGGTGCCTCGATGGGGCGACCCGTGACGTTCCTTCCCCATGGCAGCTAGCGTAACCGCGGTTGCGCCCAGGCCTTAGCAAGCGGCCGGGTTATTCGGGCCTCAGCCGGCGACGCATTGAGAGGAACGAACGGATTTTGATGCTCTTCCAAAGTTGATGCTCTTTGTAAGAACCCGTCCGTTCCTCAGCGACGCTCGGACTGTCCCGAAGCCCGATCACCTCAGACCGTTTGGCGCTGGCTGGCGAGCTCTCTCCACACGAACGCGCAGGTCTGCGCGGCACAGCAGGCTCAGCCACGCTCTCCGTCTCGCGTGTCCTCTGCTCTCCTGGACTTCGCCCCCGCCTGTGTTCCCCCGACTCCAGACTTCACCGACTCCTCCTGACTGACTGCAAACTGGCGCTCTGCGTGCCGTTTTATAGGGTTTGTGAGGCGAGATCTGACCTCCGCCCTCCGACCTCTGACCCCCACAGGCCCCGCCCCTTTTTCTCATGTGATCCGAATTCCGAGGCGAAGCTTCCACTGAGCGGACGTGCGCGAAATCACCCAAACTTGCTCGGAGAGCAGACATGCGCGAGATCACAGTCGCTGGCGCCAACAAAGAAACCCCCGCGTCTGTTTGCAGCGACGCTGTTCGCTGGGAACTCGCTGTAGGTGGCGTTTGTGGAGATGAAGGTGAGGCGATGTTATTCGGGTGGGGGAGATGCGGTTTAGGAGATGGTGGGGAGATGTCGTTGTTATGAAGGCAGTATGGAGAGGGTGGTTGACGTGGTGGCTGGTGGGTGGCATGGAGAAGGTGGTTGGCGTTGTGGCGTGGTGGAGAAGGTGGTTGGTGGCTGGCGTTGCGGTTGGTCCAAAATAACGATAGTAAAGAAAAACGGCGAACTCAAAGATCACAGCCCTGTCCACATGAATAAATTCCAATTAGACAACGGTGGGGAAATCTAACTGAACACGGACTTGTCGCCATAACTGAACTAAGGATCTATATGGTGTTCTGCGAATTTCCACAGCCGTAACAATATCAACCAGACTTTCACCATTGGTGAATATCTAATTGAGTGAAAGACCAAATACAGTAATGGAGCCATCATTGGAGCAATAAAAATTGGTTCATAGTTAATTGAAATAAATGCTCTTCCCCTTGCTGAAGTAATGACGGTCAGCAAGGCTATTACGAGGTTGTTTATGTATTGATCAAATGTTAATTTTCTTTCCATTAATAAACAACGATTATTGAATGTTTTATATGTTCATGCAAGTGGAGAATTGAAATGTTCTCGCTGGGATTCTAAGCAGGATGGATGAATTATTCAGATATCCCAGGGTTGATTTGTGTGTCTTCTTTATAGCTCTTTTGGTTTTAACATCGAATCCCATTATAACGTATTTAGGGACTGTTAACTATTTAATTTGGGTTCATCAATAATGCCTTGTTTATGCTTCGGATGCTGTACAAGTGTCATCGGTTTAAGATGATGGCATATGCCGACAAAATCTGTGTGAAGTTTGAGTCCCTATGCTTTCCTCTACAGAGGCCAAAGCTGCTGATTCTCGGCAGTGTGAACCAGGGAATGGTGGTGGTGCCAACAAAGGAGCAAGAGGTGATGGTGAAGGACGGGGGGCGTCTAGGGACGTGGGAGGTGGACAGGGCGATCGGGGTGAAGACAGAGGGAAAGGAGGCCAAAGGGAAGGTCGCCGGAGTGGCAAGAAAGAGCAGATGAACTGGTGGAAACGCATTCAAAAGGTTCATTTGTTGGACTCGAATGGTAGATGTTGTTTCTTCAAGGAGAACATGTAATTGTTATGAACATCTAAAGAATTTTAATTGCAAGTTTCCTGCATTTTATAAACTGGTAGATGAGGAATGGTAATGAATTGCACTTAACGCAAATGTCATTAACCCCTACCACCGAAAGTGGACGGAGGTTGTTTTCACCCCTGTCTCTGTCTGTCTCTTTGTTACTTACGAAATCTAAAGATTTCGTAAGTATATTGATCACTTCCGTTTCTGTTTGTTTGTTTGTTTGTTTGTAGGCACAATAACTCGAACGGAAGAAGCTACCAATGTCAAATTACACCACGTGATTCAGGAGGGTGATGGCTAGCGCTGATTAGATTTTGGTCAAAATCTGTCAAAGGTCAAGGTCACAGTGAGGTCAAACATAATTCCGTAAATTCATGTGGCGAAATGGAGTATTTTTGCTTCGCTCGACGTTACGAGTTCGTTTTAACTTCGATTTTAATTTTGGCTTCGGTTTTTGCGATCGCTTAGGATGCTTAAAACTCGGTTGTCGAAATTCTGGTAAAAATCGGATATTTTGGAGACGTTTTAAGATTGTATAAAAAATATTTCACTCGACGCGTCACGGGTCATCACATGATGCAGTGCGCTCGAGCAGACGCGTCGTTGAGTCTCGTTAAGGTTTTCCGTGTGCGCGCTGACGGTGTTTTCGATAAAGATGGTGTTTAAAAGTCATTTTTTATCCCATTAAAGGTTATCGTCGCATGCCTGACTCGCTGAGCCGTCGGATTATGTAAAGGTTGTTGGTGGATGGCCGAATATTATGGTTTTGTGACTTTGATAAATATTATATTAAATTAATATTAAATAATTGCGTGGAGAAATGGAGATTTTTGCTTCGCTCGACGTTACGATTTTTGATGGTTTGGTCCAGAATCATCGTAGAAACTTCTGGTTTGCATCGCTACCTTCTCTAGAGACAGCTTTTATTAGACAAGGTCAGAGGTCAAGTTGACGATTTCGTAGGTACCAGTCTATGACTGCTTGTTATGTTGCCAAAACGAAGTTTTGCAAGATGTTAGTCAGCTTGTATTTTTTTTTATTTTTTTTTTTATTATTTTATTTTATTTTTGTTTGTCTGTAATCACGTATAAAAAATTCTGCAGAGCACAGTTATCATCGGGAATTTTTGTAACTTCGCATATCAGAGGCCTATAGAGGTCCCTTTCAGTGCACAAAATTTTGAAGGTCAAGGTCAAAGGTCAAGGTCACTTTGGCGCAAATCAGGGGAGTCGACGAAACCCTTATTTTTTGAGTAATTTTGATCGGATTGTCTTCAAACTTCATGGGAATATAGTTCATGGCCTTGCGCTCAGCTGATTAATTTTTGGTGGCGATTGGCCTTGACCTTCATATGTTTTTTTTGTTTTTTTTTGGTCTGTAATCACGTATAAATCACTCTGCAGAGCACAGTTATCATTGGAAATTTTTGTAACTTCGCATATCAGAGGCCTATAGAGGTCCCTTTCAGTGCACAAAATTTTGAAGGTCAAGGTCACTTTGTCGCAAATCAGGGGAGTCGACGAAACCCTTATATTATTTTTTGAGTAATTTTGATCGGATCGTCTTCAAACCTCATGGGAATATAGTTCATGGTCTGGCACTCAGCTGATTAATATTTGGTGGCGATTGGCCTTGACCTTCATGGTTAGCGCCTCAGGTCAAACATATTTGACCCCAAGGTCAAATTTTCAAGTTTTAGGAACCATATCGTGTAGTACCTCAAATTGAACACCTCGATGAGTGCTTTTTAGATATGTCAAGCTTGAGACATTATGACGTCATTTGGTGACGTTATGAGGCAAAAGCACATTTTTCATGGTTACTCTGTAGAACGATTCTCATCGGAATCTCTCGTAGGCAGATATTCCTCAAGGAGTCGCTCCTGGTGGATAGCAGCTCTGTTCACCTCAGTGTGACCTTAAAGAAGTCACTTGTGGTCACCTTTTGGCAAGATACGGGTCACCCTGCGGGTGACATTGGTTTATTAGTTTGTTCGTCTGAATCAATCCACAACTATTTGAGATTTCCCACTCACAGACAAAGTAGGGTGTGTGATGAGGACAAATTCATTCAATGTGGGTGAAGATCTGGATCCGGATACCAGAATTTTTAAAGTGATTCTTCACCGTTGAAAGGTAGGGCCAAAACTATATATAGCATGATATGCCAAAAAGTTAAGGATGGATTTGGATGAAACTTGGACATTTTAGGTGTGTGACAAGGAAGAATTGATTAGTTTTTGGTGAAGATTCAGATGTAAGAATCTTAATTTTAATTAAACGATTCTTCACTATTGAGAGATAGGGCCACAAATAATGTCGCATGATATTTCAAAAAGTTGTGGATGAGTTATGACAAAACTAGGTGGACGAGTTGGTTACGTGACGAGAACAAGCCGATTGGATTTTGGTTCAGGTCCGGATCCAAATCCAGTCTATCAGTGGGATACAAAACGTAAACTGTTCAACCTGTTTGGAGGTATGTACTCAACCGAGTGCCATTCGAGTTTAATGTTAAAAAATAGGACCGCCTGTCCTGAAGCGCACCTGGATCAGGAGCAACAGTCACTCTTACCGCCTTGGACCCTATTTTTTTTTTTTTTGTTGCCGTGAACAAACTTTGGTACATCACGGTTGATGACGGTTGTGGTCAAGTTTCATCGAAATTGTGTGTGTAGTTTTGGAGAAGAGAGAAATACCTATTTTGGGGGAGGTAACACCCCCGCCCCATAGACCCCCTTATTGAACACAGATTTTGATGCAGTTTCGTACATCATGAGTGATGAAGGTTGTGGTTGAGTTTCATCATTATCATGTATGTAGGTTTGGAGAATGGAGCCCAATTACCCATTTTGGGGGGTAACCCCCCTCCCCTTCATAGACCCCTTATTGAGCACAGATTTTGATGCAGTTATTACACCTTTGTTGGCCACAAACTTCATATCTGAGGCCTAAGTTTCATCAAAAGCGTGTGGTCCAAGCAATAATGACGGAAGTGTTTACTGACTGACTGACTGACTGACTGACTCACTCACCTATGGACACTGCTCAATCGTATAGGCTCACCTGACTAAAGTCTAGGTGAGCTAATAATAGTAATCATCACAATGAAACTTAGAACTGAGAGCTTTGCCAATCATGTTGTGCTGCGTAATAATAATAATAATAATAATAATAGTAATATTTGTTCAATCTGCTAAATGATACTGGAAAAACATTTGCTCCAAATTACTCAGGAAAGCACATTGCAGACCCAAGTAAAATATAGTTTAACAATGATGCCATCAGCATGTGGTATGGCAGCCATATTGGATCATAAGAAAACCTTAAAATGCTCTTCTATGAAACCGCTGAACTGATCGATGCGAAACTTTACATGTGTTATCGACTACATGTAGGAAATGTCATTGTTAACAATGTAGTCATGGGTCGCGTGATCTGGCAGTCATATTGGATCATAAAAACACTCCTCTCTGAAAGTACTTAACTGATTGATGTGAAATTTTTTAATTTGTGATCGACTTCGAATGGGAAACATTATTTGTTAACAATGACATCATCATTCTTGTGGTATGGCAGCTATATTGAATGAAAAGGTAACATTTAAAATTTGAAGGGCACCTGGTGGAGTGCATACTTCCGTCTGGATCCGGATTCGGATCTTCACCAAAAATCGAATTGCTTCGTCCTTCTCATACACCCAACCTGTCCACCAAGTTTCGTCCGAATCTGTCCTCAACTTTTTGAGATATCGTGCTATATTGCATGTCATTTTTGGTCCTTCCTATCTCTCAATGGTGAATAATCACTTCAAAAATTCTAGTATCCAGATTTGTAGCCAAATCTTCACCAAAATGTAACCAATTTGTTGTTGTCACACACCCAACCTGTCCACCAAATTTCATCCAAATCCATCCACAAGTTTTTGAGATATCCTGCACACAAACAAACAGTCGGCTGAAAACATAACCTCTGTCCACCTTTGGTGGGCAGAGTTAATTAATCTTCTCTGAAGCTGCTTAACCAATCAATGTGAAACTTGCAATATATGATTGATTACCGATGGGAACGTTTGATTGAAAGAAGTTGATGTGAAACACAATATGGTTGCCAGTGACATCAAAACACAAAGTGGGCAACATCTCAAAAAAATATGAATTCTCGGCACCTTGGAGTTGCACATTATTAAATGGGGCTAATTTTGACACAAGAGGAAGTCACATCATCACAATGGAAATGTGCAATATCTTGAAAAACTAAGGCTCAGAGACAGCAAGGAGTTGCATTACTGTGAACATCATGCCAATACGACCTGACTTTAAATGTGTATTCTAAATCCAGCTCTTATTTTAACCCTGATCCATTTGTCACTCCACTTTTTGACAACCAGCCAGGTGAGCCACAGGACCATTGGTCCTCTAGTTTTCTATTGCTTGCTGATTCTTGTTATCCATTACCATTAGCATTTGTGTGACCATGCTTTAGGCTGGATATTGTATCTGGAGCTCATATTGGTTCTGCTCGTATTGGATGACGTGTAATTTGGCAAGGATAGTGGAAATGTCTTTCAGTTTGTTTTTAGCCCCTCAACTGGGCATGAGCTCGTTTGGGGACTTGTATTTTGGTTGAGTACTGTCTTTCTATCCGGAGCTTCTGCTGGAAAGTTGTGAGGCACATTTCTTTCATATTCGGCACATGTGGGCAATAATATCTGGACGTGAGGTACGTCAAATGATGTTCGGAAAGGAGCCAAAAGCCATGGTCACACTTTACCATCACTGCTACCAATATACAATCTTTAATTATTTAATTGTAAAACATTTTACCATCTGCACAACCAACACACAACTTTGAATTATTTTTTTATATTTCTTTACACCTTACCATCCTCCAACCTGAGCCTGGTGTTGGCTTAACTGTTAAGGTGACTGGCTTAAGTTCTTAGGGTCTTGAGTTCAAGCCCCTGTCGGGCTGTCGAAATAACACCAGGTGAGGTTGACTCAGCCTGTCATCCTTCTGCGGTCGGAAAAACGAGTAACAGCTTACTGGAAATGGGGGCATTGCATCAGTGGCACAGCCACGCCCACAGAAAATGATACAGCCAAGCAACCACAGACTACATATGAATACATGAATAAAATCCTCCAACCTGCATGCAAACTTGAATCATTCAGTGATTTATGTACAGTTTAACATCACTGCGACCTCCATCTCACCTTGAATCATTTATTTATTTACATACCCTTTACTACTCCGCTGCCTACATTCCAACTTGAATTATTTATTTATCGACGACTTTACCATCTACACTGCCTTCAACACAAGTTTTTAATTATTTATGTACATTTTACCATCTCCACTACCTACATATTTATTCATTTATTTATTTATTTTTGTCATGGGGTGCTTGTGTTGAAAACATTTAAGTAGTCCTGGTGCCAGGTGTGTGTTGAAGGGATTTTTATTCAGCAATTTTAGACCAAACAAATGAGTGGAAAAAGAACCCTGCAACACAAAGAGTATAAATACACTGTAAATACAATCATCAATTATCTTCACACATCAATGACAATCAAAATAACATCACCAGTATAACAAATCCACTCCCGCTCAGGTTGTGATTAGCCCCACCTCAACATGTATTCTCATCCCTCGAGGAATCTCATAAACTTCCTTTGTCTAACTTCTCTCCAACATCACTTTGAATTTGCTTTGTTCAAAATGAATCATCTCCACATCTCAAATTCAATAACTAACAACAATCTAATTAATTAGTCAAACAGATCAATTACTTAAGATGACAAACTCCAATCCAATGAGTAGTGATAACTACACAAACTCAAGCAAGTCCAAAGCCTTTACATTTCACCACCAGAATCAACTTCAACATAATTAATTAACACTTGTATTAATTCCTACCTGAAGTCAACCTTCAAAACGTTATTGCATGCACAGCGTCATCAATCAGTGATGGGGGATGAACAACCACTGCCTCAGCCTCCAGCAGATAATCGCTATGAGTGCACAATCTACCCAACGCTGATGTCCCAGTAAGCGTGGGAAGCACCGTCCTCGTTAGGCCAAGAGCATGCCGGACCCGGCAACTCCCTGCAACTCGTATCTGATGCTTACTCGTTTCAGTCACCGCCCCTTAGCCTTCTTCACACGTCCAACTGGTCCAGTCCTCCAAGGGTAACTCTCGAGAGTGGCTGATTGATCCACCAGTGTCCTTCACGCACTCTCGACCAGGCAGACCTCGTCCGGACTCTCACCAACTAACCCCATCACTTTCCTGCTCCCGCATCCTCTCCTTCAATCTTCCTCCCGGCAGTGACATCTTTCCACAAGCTTACAGCGAGATTTCTCAGCAACCGTTTCCTATTTTTAGTCTTATCAAATCCAAAGCTATTATGATCGCATAATGTTTTATTTAATTTCACATTCCTTAAATAAATTGCCTTGTGAACATTTCAATCCAAACGACTACTCTCTATTGAAACGAAAGAGTAAAAGGGAACACACGAGACTAAATTTCACTCTCCGACCTCCATGGTTCGATCGTAAAATCGACACGTCCCTTTTTTACCATTCTGTTGGTGGCTGTGTCCTCTGAGGACTTGCATCCTTCTTTTACCAGCACTGTATTTGTTTTTGTTTCTGTGTATTTTGTTGGTGTGATTTGGAAACTACAACTTTGGGGTATTCTACAGCTTGAGTCCATGTTCGTCTGATGAATGGCTTGTGATTATAATCACAATCACATAATGTGATTATAATTGTGATTATAATTAAATATAATTATTTATCATTTTCTGTTGTCTTCTCACCTCCCCCTGCCCTCCCACCAACCACACTATTTAGGGTGAATTCCCTTGGGATGATAAAGAGTTCCGGTTCCATGTTATGGCGAATATTGCACTCTGGACAGCGGTGACGTATTACTTCTTTTTCTACACACCAGGCCATGAGATCACGTGGAAGGAGTTTGTCAACAGCTTCCTGGCGAGTGGCAATGTAAGACCTTTTTAAAATCGATTTGTCCTCATACAAGTTTTACAGACCCTGCAGTACAATGACTCCATATGTTTTGAGTGCTTTACAGGAAATTTGTATGACAGGATAGCACAGAGGGAGTGCACTTTCCTTTGAGCTGTCCAATTTGGGTTTGATTCAATGACCTGATGAGAAACTGTCAGACCTGGTGCTTCACAGGCAGGGTGTTGCAGTAACGAAGAGCCATCTGCTAGCATTTGCTCATGGATGTTAAAATATCCAATGGTGTCTATCAGTGAAGAATAGGGTAGTTATCGCTGACACTGGCCATATTCCAAATTTTCACCCAAATTTGCAGGGTACTGCATCAGTGGCACCAGCGTGCCCCTGACTAATAATGCAACCAGCCTGCCAAATTCGCAATTGAATCTCGGTCTAATATGCATTCACCCACGATGACAAGATATATTTGCTCTCATCTGCAAACTTGTTCAGCTTCTGTAAGATCCCTGTAACCCTGTAACATCCTTCTGTAACATTTTGAGTTAGAAGGAAAAGAATTCACCCCCACCCAACCCCCTCAAAGCTTCATATGCCCCCTTTCTGCATCTCTCTTCACCCCACCCTCTCAATGCTTTCCCCTCACCCCACCCTCTCAATGCTTTCCCCTCACCCCGCCCTCTCAATGCTACCCTCACCCCGCCCTCTCAATGCTTTCCCCTCACCCCACCCTCTCAATGCTTTCCCCTCACCCCACCCTCTCAATGCTGTCCCCTCACCGCACCCCATTCATGCTTTGCCCTCACCCCACCCCATTCATGCTTTCCCCTCACCCCACCCCATTCATGCTTTCCCCTCACCCCACCCCATTCATGCTTTCCCCTCACCCCACCCCATTCATGCTTTCCCCTCACCCCACCCCATTCATGCTTTCCCCTCACCCCACCCCATTCATGCTTTCCCTCACCCCACCCCATTCATGCTTTCCCCTCACCCCACCCCATTCATGCTTTCCCCTCACCCCACCCCATTCATGCTTTCCCCTCACCCCACCCCATAAATGCTTTCCCCTCACCCCACCCCATAAATGCTTTCCCCTCACCCCACCTCACCCTCTAAAACATTCCCCCATACCCCACACATTCAAACCTTCTCCCTCACTCCACATACACAATCTTTCCCCCCTGTATGCCCACACACACACACCTTTCCCCATACTCCCACACTAAAACCAAGCCTGGTGTTGGCTTAACAGTTAAAGTGGTTGGCCCATTGAAATAACATCAGGTGGGTTGATTCAGCCTGTCATCCTTCTGATATCAGTAAAATGAGTACCAGTTTATTGGTAATTGTGCCGCTGATGCAGCGCCCCTGTCGCGCTTCCAGAAAATGATGCAGCCAGTAGCCATAGGCTGCATACAAAACAGCAACACTGAAACCTTCCCCCTCACCCCAGGCATTCAAACCTTCCCCCACACACGCCAACCTTCCCCTTCACCTAACCCACCCCACCCTCCCCGCCTCATCTTGCTCCCGTAAAACCTACCACCTATCCTGCATCCAACGCCTCCTCCCCCCTATCTCTAACTGTGTAGACCTAAAAACATCCGAGATCTCCGTTCTAACCTGACAGATCTCTCAATCAAGGCTGCAATCGATAAACCAGACATCATCTGTGTAACAGAATCCTTCCTCTCACAGGATGTCCCCAACTCCTTTGTGTCTCTCCTCAGTTACTGTCTTCTCCAATTTGATAGGTCTGAACCACGCCCCGGTGGCAGAGTTGCTCTTCTTATCAAGAACTCCATTTCCCACTGCTCTTGTACTGACCTTGTGCCTTCCAACTCTCAGGAGTACCTCTGCCTGTGATTTCTCCCCCACTCCCACCTCTTGTTCAACTGTGTGTTGTACCGTCCTCCTAAAGGTGACAACTCCATTTACATTTCTCTCTCAGATAACATGGCCAAACCTTTAACCACTCATCCCAACTCTCTCTTCCTCATATGTGGCAATTTCAATTGTCACCACGCAACTTGGCTGGTTGTTGGTACCTCTCTCACTAGCCATGGTACTTCAACAAAGGACTTTTGTGACTCCATGGGACTGACTCGATCTGTAAACTTTCCAACCTGGATTTCTCCAAATGGCAAATCTTCCCTTCTGGACTTGGTGATGACCAAGTTTTCTGCAAATGTCTCCTGCTCTTCCTCTGTTCCAATTGGTTCATCTGATCATATGCTTGTGAAAGTCAACATCTCTCTGACTATTCTCAGAGCTGCCTCAATCCAAGCATGTCTGGCATTTCACTCGAGCAGATTGTCAGGAAATGCAAGCAGCCATCTCTCTTAAGGACTGGTCTCCCATATGTACTGCCCCTGATGTTAACTCGGCCTGGGAATTCTTCCACAGAAACCTGCTTTCTCTCATGCACAGATTCATCCCATCTTGTCTTCAATTATCCTACCCTTCTTCCCACCCATGGTACACTGAATCATGTGGTGGGGCAGTTGCCCTGAAACAACTTGCCTTCTGTTCCTGGAAGGCAAATCCAACCGAAGGCAATCTCGGTGCATTACAAAAAGTCTGCAACAAGTGTGTGTCCACTCTCAGGAGAGCCAGAAAACATCTGTCTAACCTCAAGAATGAACTTTCAAACTTGTCTCCCTCCTCTAAAACCTGGTTGCACCTTGTTAAGGCTGTCTCTGGAGCATGCTCCCCTTCCATCCCTTCCCTCTCTTCAAATATGCCTGGTGTTTGCTCAATGGTTAGGGTGGCGGGCTTTGGATCCTCGGGTCCTGACTTCAAATCCCACTCATCTGTTGAATTAATACCAGGTGGGGTTAATTCTGCCTGTCGTCCTTCCGAGGTCGGCAAAATGAGTGCCAGCATGCTGGTATACTGTGTCGGAGTGGCGACCCATCCAGGATTGTGTCCAATAGCCAAGGAGATTGCTTAAGCAGCACCAACGCTCTGCACAGAGTGTGGTCCCAATTTCCTCCTCTTCCTCCTCCTGTCTTCAAATGGTACCATAGCCAACTCTGCTCATCAAAAATATGAATGCCTCAATTCTGTGTTGGCTTCAAAATCTTGTCTCCTCCACCCTCCCTCTCTGTACTCACCCTTCCCAGTCATGCTGAAATGCTCCTGGACTCTGCTTTTACACCTGAGAATGTAGAAAAGGTTATTTCAACCCTTGACTCTGACTCCACCACTGTACCTGACGGCATCAGATCACACATCCTAAAAACCTGCTCTGCTGCTCTTGCACATCTTCTCTGCTATTTTCACCTTATCATTTGCTATCGGTCATATTCCATCTGCTTGGAAATCCGCCAACATCACTGCACTACATTAAAAAAGGAGCAAAAATTGATCCCCTCAACTACAGACCTATCAGCTTGCTACCGATCATCAGCAAGGTCATGGAATCCCTCATCGCAGTTGAGATGAAATCCTTCCTGTTCTCCACCAACCTCATCTCAGATCACCAATTTGGTTTCAGACCAGGTTGCCCCCCCCACCCTCCCCTTTGACATGCTGCTTCAACTTGATGGAGGCCTTCAATGTCAGACATGAGTTCAGGGCTGTCTCTCTGGACATGTGTCGTGCTTTTGATACAAACAGGCATCCTGCGTTACTCTCCAAACTCTCGACCTATGGCATCCAAGGCTAACTCTACACATGGCTTACTGACTCTAGTAGGTAATGTGTGACACTCGATGGAATCCTTAAATGTCCCCTCCCTGTCAAGGCTGGGAGTTCCCCAAGGCAGTGTTCTGGGCCCAGTCCTATTCATAATCTTCATAAATGATCTCTCTGCCTCTCTTCTCTTTCTTCAGACCTTAAATATCACAAACAGGTCGAACACTTGGAATATTTCTTTCAATCCTGACAATGTCACACTCTCATTATCTTTCTCCGAAAGGACCGTCTGGCAAACCCTCCTATCTACTTTCTTAGCAATACTCTTAAGGAGGTTCAGTTATGCAAACTCCTGGGTCTCACAATCTCCATGATCTTTCTTGTGAAAACCACATATCAACGTTGACCTCCAAAACCAGCCGCCAACTGGGCATCCTCCATTGTATAAAGTCCTCCTTTGGCACACATCAACTCCGATAAACTTACAAAGCTTTCATCCATAGTTTGATGGAGTACTACTTTCCCCTCGAGGCTGCTCCCCTGCCTCACATCTTGTTCAGCTTGACACAGTGGAAACCAAGTCCTTTAAGCTTATTAGAATCGACCGTGCTGAAGCTGAGTCATTGGGTCGATCACTTCGCCATCACAGACAGGTCGGTGGTCTCTGATTTCTACTGCCTCCTTTCTGGTCTTGAACCCTCCACTCTTTCTGTGCTTCCCCCACTCCCCACAGGTGTCTCCATAACACGCATGGTCCACCATCAACCCCTTCTGGTGAAACTACCTAAATCCAGGATCACTGCTCACTTCCACTCATTCGTTCCTTCTGCCCCCGCCCCCACCCCACCATCTGTGGAACCAACTTCCACATTTTCTTCACTTCCCTCCAGGTTTTCAATACAGCTGTTCACCACCATCTCATATCATCCTCAATCCAAAACCATGATCTTTTCTACCCTTGTTACCCTCTCCCCCACCCCCCTCCCCCTTATCTCACCCCACACCAATCTCTCTTTCTAAATTTCCAGTTTTCCTTCTGTATCAATCTTGTCCACTGCATGAATCCTCTCCTGCCCCCCCCCCCCATTCCTCCCCACACCCATTCTTTGTTCAGGTCTGCCTCTATTTTGGCCTTCAACTCTGCTGGTGTTTTCCCCCTCTCTCAACTGTTCCTTTTGCTCTGTTGCGTCCTGATCCATTCAGTGTACCAGTACTAGCTCTTCCACGAGCCTTGACTATGTGCGAGCCTCGATTAAGTATCCAAAAAAAAAAGACAATATGTATTTCACAAGCATTCTGCTCTATTCACTCTATAATTTGCCTGAGGTCCTCTTTCATGTTTTTGGAAGTGAGTTAACATCACCTTCGTCATTCATCCTTGCTGCTTATTTGTGGTTTGAGCAAAAGTCACTTGCGCTTCGTTGCGAAGCTCTGCTTAAAAAGAGTGCAATGAAACGTTTTGAAAATTTCAAGTTATTCTCACTCAGATTTAAACATTACCATTATGCATCTTATCAACTTGTTTAAACTTTCTTTAAATATGAAGAAGATGATTTGTAATACCACCGGGTGGTGGTATACGATAACATTTACATGGAGGGAATTGGAGTCTCCCCACCCTGAACCCACTGCCCCAGATATGCTATCCAGACAGAAACACTTCTTGGGGTACCCCAAGGCAACTTGCAAAATTTGGTTGGATTGGGTTCAGTTGTTTTAAAAAAAAAAATCATATATACACAAACAAACAAACACAAATGGAGCTTTATATCGTAGATATCTGATTTCACACCTTGTACTTTTAACTTTGAGTCTTACAATAACCTGTAAGATTGCTACCCATTTGCCACCTCATTGTGTCTGCGATACCTGCTTCAAAGCTTTTCTCGACTCATTGATTCCCTACCCCTTTATGTGCCTGCAAATTATTTTTACATCCTGGGTGAGTCTGTGCAGGGTTTTTTTGTCCTCAATTCAACTGTCAATCTGTTGATTTGCTACTTTGTGTTGTTTTATGTTTACTTCTGCACCAACACCTAGCGAACAAACAGAGGTGACAGCCTTGACTTGCATAGAAAACAAGAAAAAGTTATTTTGTCATCAACTAAAGTGTAACTGACTTGTATTTTTTGACCCCAACCTTAGGTGGACCGGCTGGAAGTTGTCAACAAGCACTACGTTCGAGTGGTTACATTACCTGGTCGTTCTCTCCCCCAGGGGGTAAGTAAGACATCAGTAATCAGCAGAGCAAAAGCTCATTGGTCTGATCTGCACCATGCTTAATGATACTTCGAATTAGATTTTCACATTTAATCAAAACCAATATTCTGAATAAGATGTTGACTTGCTTATGCTGCTGGAGGTCAAGGTCAGAACCCCATTTTCTTAAGTATGATATATATATATATATATATATTGTTACGAATTCGCACCCACCGGCGTGCAATCGACCGTGTTTTTTTAATAGCAGCCGCGTCGCCCACCGGACGGACAATTCAGTCGTGACCTTCCGGAACAACGCCAGAACCCTGTCACGGGTGGGTTCTTAATCCCACCACGGCCTAGCCAATTTTCTATCCGCGCAAAATAGGGTCAATCGCCGAATATCGATATACCTAAGTACTCGTGCAGGTAGCCCACTGGGAGACCGTACCTCGACACAGGTCGGCTTGGACACGAACCGCTCAAGCGGTCCGTTCCGTTCTTCAGTGATAACCGAGCGGGTATTATCGCCCAACCTCGCTGGATCCGATTCTATTTACCGGCTGTTTAAAGCCCAATTACTATTCCGCAGTGCAAGATGGTATTCCAATAGGGGAAAGAGGACACAACGAATGGGGTACATTTAACCAAGCACATTTATTTACTATGACGCACGTATACAGGGAATACTAAACGCGCATGCAGTAAGCAATGCGAACACGTATACAGACAACGAAAGCACTACAACCGACTATAAGCAATTATCAATGTACAGCACTTACACAGTTCTACTTGTAGATGGTGCCACCAGCATTCATTCAAAAGAAAAGAAAAGACTACCCTCAAAGACAAGGGAGTCAGACAGGATCCGTAGACCTTTTATACCGTGGAGCCTTAGTGACCGAACGGGCCCCACGAGACCGTTGCAGGTTACCTACACCCCCGTGGTGCCTTGATGGGCGAGTCGCGACGTTTACAAGTGGAGTGGGTTGCGATTTGGTTTGTGGAGAAGGGGATTGGTAGTTGGCGTAGCGGGGAAGGTGGTTAGGTGATTGGCGTAATTGTGGTTGGCATTGTGGTTGAGGTGATGAGGATGGCGTGGTTTGTTGAGAGGCGCGTGTGGTTGTTGTGGTGGGAGGACGGTGGATCTGAAGCGGTTGTTTGAGAGCGACGTTGGTGGTGGTGGTTTGGCTGTGGTTGGTGGTTGAGGCAATCGTGGTTGTTGTGAAGTTGGTTGTGGTGTTTGAAATGTCGTTGGTCCAAAATAACGATAGTGAAAGAAAAACGGCTATCTCAAAGATCACAGCCCTGTGACACGAATAAACCCCATTAAACAACGGTGGGGAAATCTAACTGAACACAGACTTATCGATCTAACTGAACTCAGGACCTTTATGGTGTTCTGCGAATTTCCACAGCCGTAACTATATATATATATATATATATATATATATATATATATATATATATATATATATATATATATATATATAGTTTATAACGAGATTGCTATTATGTTCCTGTGGGGTGTGCAGGGCTATGTGTGGTTCAACATTGGCAGCGTTGACTCATTTGAGAGAAACCTGGAAGCTATCCAGCAGGAACTAGATATTAATCCCGAGAATCGCGTGTCTGTCGTCTATACAACGGAGAGTGATGGGTGAGTTTGGAGCCATCACCGGTCTACAACTTCACCCGCTTTTACATCGATTCATATTTCCTCCTCTTTTCTTCCAAATCATTCTGTCGCTGTTTTGCCCTATCCACCAACCCCTCCCTAGCTCCTCTTTACTAAGTATACTTCCAACGGTGTTACTTGTAGCATTTATGCTTTACGCCTTGCGACGTTCAGCCAGTGGTGGTGGCCGTGGTGGCCGTGGAATTCGTGGCCTGTTCAGCGTTGGAGAGACTACAGCCAAGGTTCTGCGTGATGAGATAGATGTGAAGTTCTCTGATGTAGCAGGCTGTGAGGAGGCCAAATTGGAAATAATGGAGTTTGTGAATTTTCTCAAGCATCCAAAGCAATACCAGGACCTGGGGGCCAAGATTCCAAAGGTGAGAACAACTAGGCACTGGATCTCTTTCCTTCTCTCACTCCCATCTCCCCAGTGCAAATGTTACATTTTGGTGTCAATTTATGAAGTATGACTTGTGAGCTCAAAATGCATCTAAATTTCAGGGAGCAATACTGACTGGACCACCAGGCACAGGAAAGACTTTGCTGGCAAAGGCAACAGCGGGCGAAGCAAATGTCCCTTTTATCACGGTCAATGGATCAGAATTCCTGGAGATGTTTGTTGGTGTTGGCCCAGCACGGGTAGGTATAACTTTGAAAGTGCACTCTTTCTGGCAAAGTCTTTGTTTGTATCATGGTTTTGGAGAAGGGGAAGGGGCAATGAATTGACATTTTACCCCACCCACGTACTGGATCCGGATACTATAATTTTTCAAGTGATTCTTTACCATTTGAGGGATATCGCCAAAAACAATATAGAGCACAATATCTCAAAACGTTATGGACAGATTATGGCAAAACTTGGTGGATGAGTTTGGTAGGTGACAAGAACCAGCAGATTCGATTTTGGTTCAGGTCCAGATGCAGATCTGGCCTATCAGTGGGATACAAAATGTAAACTGTTCAGTGTGGTGGAGGTATGCGCTCCACCGAGTGCCCTTGTAGTTTTCTTCTGTCATTATCTGTTCCTGTTTTTATTATCTGCATTTATAATAATTTATACACAGTCATTATGGTTATTGAATATGACGACAGGATTTGTAAGTTGTGCCATTCATGCAAATCATTTACAATCAGCTTCCATCATCAACTGCATGGAATTGTTTCAAATGCATTTGTTCAAATTCATTGCTTTAAGGATAATATAAGAAATGTAACACATAAAATTGCGTGCATACAACTTTAATGGATGACGTTGATGTAGATGTGATTCATCTTTTGGGCCAACAAGGTCTCTGCCTTTGTCTGTCCTTTTTTAGGTCATCTCTACCGAGATGATCTAATAAAGCCGGACCAAATGTCTGTCCGTCAATTTTTCTTTCCGATCTTGATGAAACTTAGTATGTGGGTAGAGGTCGATGAGTGTTGCACAATGATACAACTTTTGTCCAGGTTCAAGGTCAGGGACGAGGTCACGTAAGTTATAAAAATCGCCATTTTCAAAACCTATCTAATCTGCCATTCTACAAGATATTCGACAACTTTTTATTGATTATGATAGTAAAAAATATTATCTTGTATCTAACCAGACAGATTTTTGAATTTCCTTCCCGTTTGATCATCACGTGATCTGGAAGATGACCAAAAACGCCGATGCGATTCGCAAGGAAGGAAGGAGGAATGAAATATAAATATAAAACACATTTTTAGCCTTTTATATTTATACATTTTCCGCCGAAGGTGCAAAAGTTTCAAAACCCGAAATGTAAACGTTGGCATTTATTTTCAAAATATAATTTCGTGCGCGCGCCAAAATGCCGAGTCACCTTTAACCAAACTGCACAGTCGAGCTGCGCAGTAGAACTGCGCACTAGTCTTTGGCTATAACTGAACATTGAGAACTTGTGGTATTATAGAGATGACCTCACTTCCACACAGGGGTAATTTTTTTTTTTTGCATTGCAAGTTAACCCTTGCCATGCCACATTAAATCTTGCTTTGCATGGAAGGAGATTCCTAAGATTATTGATGTTGGGATGTTTCTTAATCACGTTTGACCTGGCCGAAAGACGAGAGATTTTGATGCCACCGCTGATGAAGTCGCCGGAGGCATTATGTTTTTGGGTTGTACGTTCGTCCGTCAGTCCATCCGTGATAGTTTTCTCTGCAACCACTTATCTGATTGCCACAAAATTTTCACCATAGGTGAGACTACTTATGTAGATTGTTTTAATTATAATTATGATGTCATCGGTCACATGGTGTGGCAGCCATGTTGGGGAAAAATGGAAAAACATTGGACCTTTGTATCTCTGAAACCGCTCCATGGAAAAAAAAATGTAAACTTGGCACATGTCAAGTACTCCCCATGGGAAATGTGACTTCTTTTTTATTATTAATGATGGTGTCATCGGTGGCTTCGTTCTGATCAGTATGAAAATTTTTGAGGGTTATCTCGGGCTAAATTGTATGAAGGGAAAAAATTGATGACATCATCGGTCATGTGGTTCGGCAGCCATATAATATTTTGTTTTGTTTCACATAAAAGCCTTCAAAAATCATTCTGTCTGAAAAGGCTGAACAGATCGAGGCGAAACTTTACAGGTTTGATCGCCTATCCCTGAGGAACAAAAAAGTTCTCCACCTATGATGTCATTGGCCACATGGTTTGGCAGCTATGATGTGTGTGAAGAATAAACCTTTAAAAATCATCACCAGAACGACTTGACAGATCGAGAAGAAACTTCACCCACATGTTCCCAAAGCCTTGAGTACACCAGGGTGTTCATGAATAATTAATAGTTCGCATGGTCTGGCAGCCAGAATTATTTAATATTTTGAATCTTGGTTCAGGGATTTAAATCATACTTGGCACAATGTGGTTTCCAAGCAGGCAGATCCACTGTGAACATGATCTTCTCCCTTCTTCAGCTTCAAGAGAAGTGTAGGGAACAGAACACACCACTCTACCTTGCTTTCGTGGATATCACAAAAGCTTTTGCCACTGTCGGCAGAATGGGGTTATACAAGGTGTTAGAACGAATTGTCTGTCTCCTCGAGCTTCTCGGTCTCATCCATTCTTTTCACGAAAACATGCACGGCAAAATACAGTTTGATGGATTCACCTCAGAAAGTTTTGAGATTCAAAATGGAGTGAAGCAGGGCTGTGTCCTGGCTCCAACTCTGTGTGGTATTTTCTTCTCGTTACTTCTGAGGTACTCCTTCCCTGTAGACACGGAAGGAATCTACCTTACACCAGGACAGATGGCAAGGTGTATGACCTATCAAGATTAAGAACAAAGACAAAAGTGTGGCATGTCCTGATCAGAGAACTTCTCTATGCCGATGATGCTGCACCAGTGACCCACACAGAACACCAGCTTCAGAAACAAAATGATTGTCTCTGTCATGTGTGCATGATGTTCTCTCTCACCATCAGTGTCAAGAAAACTGTGGTGATGGAGACAAGGTATCACAACCCATCCCCAGATTACACTAAACAATACTCTGCTCGAAGTGGTGAGCAAATTCAGTTATCTCGGGTCTATAGTGACTAACAAACAACCTGTCTCTTGACAATGAACTGAACGTACGCATTGGGAAGGCAGCCACCACCTTTGATTGTCTAACAAAAAGAGCATGGAAGAACAGCAAGCTGACCCTCAGAACCAAGATGCTGATCGATAAAGCATGCATGATTAGCACCCTACTTTATGGCTGTGAAACATGGACGGCTTACAGCTGTCAAGAACGGAGACTTAACAATTTCCATCTTCGCTGTCTATGAAGCATCCTTGGCATCAAGTGGAAGGACAGATGCACAAATGCAGAAGTCCTCTCGCCGGCAAATCTGCCAAGCATCCTTTCACTCATAAGCAAGGACAACTTTGATGGCTTGGGAATGTGCACAGGATGGAAGATGGACGTATCCCAAAGGATACCCTATATGGGGAGATGGCTGGAACCAAACAACCAAAATGGCACCTGAAGCTGAGGTATATGGATGTCTTTAAGCGGGATATGAAAGCCCTGCACATCATTTTTGACATGTGGGAAACTGTAGCTAACTCCAGAGGCAAATGGCAAAATCAATTATGGGCTGGGTTTAAGCCATCATGATGACCAGTGGCTGGAGCAGCTGCACAAAAGATGTTGTTGCCACAAACAACAACATCCCACAACTGCAGGAGACGACAACCACGCCAACTACTTCAAACGCGGCACCTGTGGTAGACTCTATCGCTCCCAAATCGGTCTATGTACAGTCACCAACGGAAGTGCAACACAACACAACACATGACTGACCTCACCAAGAAGTGCTGCTTATCCTCCATCTTGCGTAGATGAACGGATGCCATCGATGATCGTAAAAGTATGTAGAATGATGTAATGATGTGGGCAGAGGTAGATCTGGCGACGTCGCAGAGTGCCTTTCTAGTTATTGATAATTTGATTGATCGGCTTTGGAGAAATTTTGAGCTGAGGGGAAAAATGATATTTTCATAATCATTAAATATGATTGACTGAATGATGATGATGATGATAAATTTTTCGCTGTTGGTCGAACTACATAAGTGCACTTACCTTATTGAATCGAGCCTGAATCTTGTGAAAATGGAAAGGTGCTGAGGTGTTTGGTAATGATAATGATCCAATTGATCTTCACTTATTGCTTCTGTTTGTGGGTTCTTGCTTGAGTGCATCTACATGTGCTTGCGTATGTATGTCAGGTGCGTGACATGTTCGTGTTGGCGAGGAAGAACGCTCCATGCATCTTGTTCATCGACGAGATCGACGCTGTTGGCAGGAAGCGGGGGAGGGGAAACTTTGGCGGTCAGAGCGAACAGGAGAATACGCTGAACCAACTGCTTGTGGAAATGGATGGCAAGCCCAACCAACCCTTTTTCCTCCCTTGCATTAATTTCTCAATCCTATTCTTTCAATCATTCATTTTGGGCCCAGGAAAATATTAACATCCCGGTGGATATCGGGCCTTCTTGTAACATATATTGTGCTGCATAGGTTTTAACACAACAACCAACGTGGTGATCCTGGCTGGGACGAACAGACCAGACATCCTGGATCCCGCACTCTTGCGGCCTGGTCGCTTTGACAGGCAAATCTATATTGGTGAGGATTTTGTCATTGGTTCAATCTGAGGAATCACAGTGTGATCTGGAGTTAACAGGAAGGCCTCTACATACTGACATGGTTATCAGTTAATGATTGCTTGTTGAGATAATACCATTGTTGGTAATCTTGTAGAAGCTGTTTTGACCGTAACATATTTGTTTGGAAACAGCTTGACGGTCATCATCTGTCGTGAAAGGGTAATTTCCTGTGCAGGTGCGCCGGACATCAAGGGTCGTGCTTCCATTTTCCGTGTCCATTTGAAGCCCTTGAAGCTTTTAAGGGAACTTGATCGTGATGGACTTGCTCGTAAACTTGCCGCTCATACCCCTGGTTTCACAGGTATGTCTCACTTTACTTTTACATCCTTTATGGTCACCTAAATCATCCCGAAGATCTCGTATTCCTGTTTCTTCTAAATTTGAAGTAATTGCAAAAATATTTTTTCCACATTAAACAGGCTTGATGTCAATGCTGTGGTCATTTGAGGATTCGCACACATGTTAGGAATGGATCTAGCCATTTTGAGTGCAAAATATTTGTCAGCCAAAAATGAAGTGACAAACATTTCATATCTAGGAATGTGACCTGGACAGGTCACTACTCGATCACAGGGGTGTTACTGAAGCAGTCCTCAACCCGGTCAGGGTACCAGTGCACAATGGTCGCCTGTTTTTAAAATTTTTTTTTTAAATATTTTATTTTTTCAAAAGCACTGTAAAGACTTTTACAATGTTGCTTACAATCCCACCTGATCTAAGGTAGGTTTGTAGGAAAGAAGCAGAGAAAGAAAGGCAGAATGATGATGTGAGATTGGATGAAAGATGAAGACAGATTCAAAAATCTGAAAATGTGATTCACAAACAGAGAAAGGTGGCTCCTATGAAAACCATGAACCTGCCAAAAGAAGCAGCACTTCAAGAAGAGGGATGTCCCGTACTCAAATGTAATACTCTGCTTGTGAAGCACCAGTGTGACAGTCTGAAGTACTGAATCCAAATTGGACAGCTCAAAGGAGTGTAATGAAATGTATATATTTTAAATTGGCATGGTCTGTGCTGACTATGAAGCTTATCGGATATGCTGTAGGTAGTTAGTGTCCACATCTTTCCACCAAACTTTTGCAATGTGGGACTTTCTACAACCATCTCCATACACGTCCCACAGATTTCACACCACTTATGCACACGAGCTATCCCGCCGTGTTTCGCACACCACTCATTCACACGATCCACTCCACGTTTTTTTTTTTTCTCCTTTTCTTTTTTTATACCATGCAGTTTTCTCACTCTCACTCTTTCCATGCACACAAGCCGTTCGATGGTTTCGCAGCTCCTTAGGGTGTCCCACGAGCACCATGTGCATCTCGCAGTATGTCAGGCCTTTGTCATTGCCTCCCGTGGGGAAAAATTTTTTCCTGGGTCCCGCGAGCACTCCTCGCATCTTGCAGCATGATGGGCCTTTGTTATCAGCTCCTGAAGGAAAATTTTATAATTGAAAGCACGATTTTCCTTCCTCTGAATAACATGAGAATTCACTTACCGATATTGGGCGGTGTATATTTATATTAAGCTTTCATGACCAAGCCGATGTTAATGTTTACTCACTTCACATTAAACTTGCATTATGTATCTATTAATTTGTTTATAAGCTTTTAAAAGTCGGACGAAAACAAAGTCTTTTTAATGAAAAGCTACGATTTTCGTTCCTCTGCGAAAATTAACGTACCTTCATTGGGCGGTGTATATTAGACCGCTGCCACGATCGTTGCACACAAAACATGCATTACCTCGTTTGAGTTGAAATCAAATCGTACGTTTCTTTCCTCGAAAGAGTAGGTTTATTTTATGATAGAAGACGCAGTGTTCAGTCTTCAAATGTGCATGAGTCCTCGAAACGTATTTGTGTGAAGAGAAAAATACAGCCACGATTTCTGTGTGGCTGGAGGGAACGGCGTGGCCACATTGGTTTCACGGAAAACAAATAAAAAAAATTATATTTCGGAAACCGCTTTTTCTCTCGATTTGAAGCTTTGCAGTTATGATCCACTCCCCTTGCTCTATGCAATGCGATGAAATTCATATTGATTTGCTAAGCAGTTGCGGAGAAAACGGGTTTTATAGTTTCGGTTTTCAAACGAACATGACTACCACACTACTTGACCTATGGCATTGAAAATTTGCAGTCTGCCCACGATTGGGTAGAGCATCACATGTGTGAAGTTTCGTCTTGATCGGATAAGGTTTGTTTTTCTATCCAAAATGGCTGCCACACCGCATGACCTATGACATCATCATTTCCACAGTGTATATAGCAATGATGGTAGATGATATTTGCCAAATTTCACTTTGATTGGATAAGCGGTTCCAGAGAAAACATTATTGACCTATCAGTTAATTTTTATCACCCAAGTATCCCCAAGTCATGAGGAACACGTCTGTGAAGTTTCCCCTCAATCTGTTCAGACGTTCTGGAGAAGATTTTTGAAGGTTTTAAGGTAAATCCAAGATGACTGTGTGGTGGAAAATAACTCGGTTTCCACAAGTTCGATCAGCATACCAAAGGAGAATCTTTAATTTCGTATATACGGAGGAAGAACATTGAATGATTGATTCACTGAAACATTCGAATGGACTTCACTGAAACATAAGCCCGAAGCAATTCTTCTTATACACAACTTGACATTCCAAAGAATGGGAGGGGAGAACTACAGGGTTAGCTGATAAGCATTAGGCAAAATAACTTAAACTGCAATACGTGTCCACTGGGTGAAAGAGAATGACATAATCATGGCAAAAGTTGCAGTGATGTCAACCATGTCACCTTGTTTCATAGTAAGACATTCCTTTTATCAATATTTAGGTCAAAAGACTCTTGGGTAAAGGGTAACATAACTGACAGCCAATTCGACTATAGCATAAAAATTAGATTTATAAAGCACCAGCAACAATTATAATTGAGAGGACATGAATATAATTATTTTTCTTCCACATTCCCCCCTTTTTTTCCATATCAGGAAAATTTGAATAATTATATTACACATGATCACCATACCCCATTCCTGGAGGAGAAAAGATATCTGTTACACAAGTTCAATCAAAAATGGCAGCAAGTGCTCATAGGACAAGAATGCTGGATGACGATCATTTCAATAGTGTCCCCGCCAGGTTAGTGAGTGTGTTTCCATTTAATTAATGGCCTGTTCGTCAGCAGGTGTCACAAATCGAAAAGACATGCTACACGAGGCCAGAAGATAAGCAGGTCAGGGTGTAGATAGAGCAGCACCCAATGGGAAACAGTCGAGGCACTCCTTGAGCTGCAGAGAAGGTAGATCTTGGCAGGTACGAGCTTGGGCCCAACACTGGGTTGAAGGAGACGAAAAGGACTCGAGAGGTGACCCAGAGATCCAGCCCCAGCAGAGTTTGTGGCCTCGTAGCAGCAGTTTGTGCAATCAGGTTTGATTCACCAAGCGAGCTGTGCACGTTGGAGGCAGCTGTGATAGCTGCAGAGCCCCACCCCCACCATTGAACACATGTTGCAGATGACTTGCCGTGTGGACCTTCAGGGCCTTCGTTGTGCATTGTGCGACCACAGCGATTTCACGATGTATCTGCAGAGCAGCAATTTGCGAGTGTGGTTGAAGCCATTCATCCAGGCAGGCACCATGCAACGGTTACGTCAAGTCTTTGCCTTGCTGTGGTTTGACTTGTCCAACCCTCTCTTCAGTGGGTTTTTCTTTTCTTTCCCCTTTTCTCTAACATGCTCATCTTATCTCCTCAGGAAGGGGGTAGTGTCATGATCACGTGTTGAATGCCCAATCACCCAAATCTGGGTTCTCCCCATAATCCAATCTTTCGGTGGAAGTTCTTCCAAAGCTTCATGAGATGATATTGTACACTGCATAGTTCAACTGCTCTCAACACTCCGTAACAAACAAAATCAAAGTCAAGCATCGATCAAACACAAATCCATAAACATCATGGGCTCATGTATTTCAATAAGACTGACAAAGGTTCTTATAGAAGCATTTAACTTGCATTATATGTTGTATAAAAATTTTATCCCTTTCCTTTCCTTGTTTTTCGCACCAAAACGACATGCTAAAATATACAGAAATCTCAGTTGTATGTACACTCAAAAACATTAATCTCATTTGCTATTTCCATGAAGAAAGGGCAACAGTCTTTATCAGGGTTCCAATTTGCAATCGACAATTATCTTCACCATCCTTAAAAAAAAAAAAAATCCCTTCTAGTCAAGAAAAATATTCCATCATCTGTACAATAATTATGAAAGTTAGCTACTTCTTCTTCAATGTATTTTAATTTGTCTGAGCGATAAGTACAACACTCAAACCCAACAAGAGGACGGGCTCCCCTTTCTTTTTTGAGCAAGTACCGAATTCAAAGCGATTCGATTTTGCACAGTTACCATTTTAACATTTGCAATCATTATCTGCTAAACAATCCACAGTTTCATTCACAAGCAGTTCCAGAGCAACTGCCATTATTTATTTTCCCAGCTAACTTTGCACTTCCATGCTGATGAAAGATGGTCAAGTCAGTGTTAGAAATACCTCAACTTACTTAAGTAAACGTACAAGAAGTACCACTTAATAAAAATCATGCACTTGCCCAATTATTCAGAAAATGAATAAAACAGGTAATATTTAAATTGGCTTGTGGCGTCATCGCACTATTTTCAATAATATAATTCTTACACTGACCAATTTAACATTCATTTCACATGGTAATGCCTTCTGTACTCCACATAATTCTTGTTTATCCTTTTTGGGTTTTTCCCCACAATATACGGAAGCATTTACAGTACATGGTACAATTCCTAATTCAATTAATTGATTTCATAATTGCTGTTGGTCTAGCCATTCTTCCAGCCATTCTGCATTATGGTTATGTAAATACCATGCTGCTTTTCTTCATATCTTGATTTTTCCCTTGCAGTTAACTTATGATTCCTAATATGTAATGTTGACCAATCTGTCGATCAATTAAATAACAGAGACCCTCTTTCAATATTTTGTAAGTACCTCAACTTAATATACTATCTCGATTCAATTCTCAGTAACTTTTCCCTCCCCTCAATTAACAGATCAACAAGGTCCATAGCTACAGTGATTGACAATATATCAATCAATTACTACAAGTTATCAATAACCTTACTGTGATATAACCAATCATTCACATGTGTCCCAAGTTACTGGTTTAAAGATACGGACTCAAATTACTCCGCAAATTTCGATCCATTCAAGGAGAAGTTAGAAAATCAAATTTGGAGAATACTGTCACTTGAAGACCTCAATACATTTAAATTAGGATTACGAGACTTGTATGATAAAAGGTTTCTCAATTTGTAATCTCAAACCAAAAGTTGATATTAATTATAACCAAAATAAACTTGATGGTTCGAATACCATGATGAATTATCATGGAGGAAAAGACACAATGAACACAAAAATCATGTGCCTCCAGTGTTCTCAATGAGTCCCCTTTTCTTTTCTTTTTTAATGAGCTGAGTTTGAAAGTAATTAACTAAGTTACCGCACACAACTCCCATTAGTTGCTTACTGTTCCCCATGTTAATGCATGTGACAACAAACCCGGTGCATGTAAACATTATCATGAGTATCACTTGTTGGTCCCATTGACCATAAGAGTATACCATCATTACCATACAGGTCAAAGCACACTGGTAATTCAAAACTAGGTTGTTATAATTACACTAATTAACTAGTAGTATGACTATCATTGTCATCACAGGGTGATTCTTTTGGAAGTCTTTCTCGGGCTATCAGCTCTGTGAACTACCCCATAGTAAGAGTTCCACGCCGCTCGGCCTTGACATCGAGTTGCCGAGCTGCAGACCAGACTTTGGCTGCAGAGCGTCCGTTTGGAAACATTTGGGAACAAAACTTGCCAATATGGTTAAGAAATACAAAATTTCTCCAAACAGTTTATTTATACCAAATGCTAATATTGTTTCATAAATCTGATGAGCATCCATTTCTTTCATGGTCAATGGAGCTGAAATATCTTGGAAAAATAATGTGTAACCAACCTCTCTCATCACTATACAGAATTCCATCAACATTTTAAATCTCTGACATTGTCCATCTTATCCACTTCTCTCTCACCAAAACAGCAACATGCTGCAATATAACCAGCACACATACACTAGCCATTTAATCACGTCCTCTGACCTTTTAAATAGAAATCCATTTCTTTATCAAAACAAATAAATACAGTTTAAACCTCTGTTTTTAAACAGGTGTGCAAAAATTGTCAAAGTTTCGTCATCAGGCGAATAGCATTTAAATTGCAGCTCAAAACACTCTATCCATACATGTAGCTATCTCGGTAGAACCTTCCCCATCTTTTCCCCAAATAATGTTTATGACTGTTGTGGGGGATGCATGGGAGATTTGAACTGTTGTTAGCGTCCGAGTCATGATACCCACTGTTAGCTCCCAACTGGTCCCTCTTTCTCCTGATTAGCTACTCCTGATGGCCATTAGGTTAAAACTCCACCTTTTGAGTGCAATATTTATCCAATTTCACTTAAACAGCTTTATGGTCTATCATTGTCACAATAAATAAAATTGTCCAATTAAATCTAACGAATTTACCCTGACAGATAGAGGCCTATATAAAGACAACAGATATGTTTTTCTGTCCGCTTCCCGTACAGAAAGCTCGGCCTTGGCAGGCAAAGGATTGGAATGTTCTGATAAGGCCTGCAACAGCTGTGTGTTTAAGGAGCACCAGACAGCCAGTCTGTACACTAGCCATCTCAGGAGCACTAGCTTTGTCTCGATTTTAACCCAATTTTCTTCACCAGTTGATGTACTTGGTTAACAGATCAATCATTGTAAGGGGTAACATTGCTTCATATATGCAATTAATTTTGCCTGCCTGAATCGATCAAAGGGTTTCACTGGGCTCTCATTGCCTTCTCAGCAGTCGTTTTGGCAGGAATTTGTCTTTGACATCCATCAACCAATGTCATTCATTAACTTTAACATTCACAAGACCGCACGCCTAGTTTAACGTCCATCCGAGGGATCATGCATCATCTGTGAATCTCCCTATGTGCTAAACATCATCAAATCACTTTAAAATCATTCCAAAACAATCATTTCTATATTTCGATCACATTTTAAGTACAATGGTTACGATTCAAATCAAAATTTTGGAAACATTTTCTCACACGCATGTGCATTTCAACACAGTAGCCCCCACCCTTTCAACTGTGTTGTGGGTGAAAAAAACACACACACACACACACACACACACACACACACACACACACACACACACACACACACACACACACACACACACACACACACACACACTTGAGAGCCGCGAGTTTTTTTAATGACAACGGCACTCGCATTTTGGGGACTTCTTTTTCCCTCTCTGGGGTATTATTCCCCCCCCCCTTTGAATCCGCATATAAATTGAATGTGAGGGGTTCCAGTACCCATAAATCTTGTCTATCAGTATGAACTGCTTTTGAGACCTCAGCTTGCCGGGCTGAGTAATTGGAGGCAAATTCCCACTTTTCATCAATTTATTTTTGTCTCATAATGCTGGCGATAGCGAGTCTCCTAAATGGACTTCACGTTCAAAATATATTCCACATTCACAATTGTTATTTCACAATTTATCCAAAATCCCTATGGCTTTTAAATAAAACTTCAACACTTGCTTCAGCATCTATCCAAGGCAGGGAACACACATTTATCCTTCCAGTTTAGTGTTGGCCCGTTCAGGGAGATTCGTGACCTTGGTTTTTATCAGCAACAAGCAAGTGGCCCCAAGCCAAAGTGGTCTCATCATGAGCCAGTAACCAAACCACAAACAGCCAGGCTGCTTTAACTCTGCCTGAAGTTCCACATTCAATTAATTCATTATTTAGTTGTTGCAATATCATTTTTAACAAGACATTCATGTATGAAGTCGTACAGTAATCTTCAGTTCCTTATCAAGCTCACAATCGCTTTGAATTCAGATTTTCACCAAGATTGAATACACACACACACACACACACACACACACACACACACACACACACACACACACACACACACACACACACACACACACACACACACACACACACACACACACACACACACACACACACACACACACACCGCCTCTCAATCTAGTCTTAAAACACTTTCAACGACATCCGCCCTGCACTCTAAATAGATCGCAGCACAATGCTAGGGCTCTGTCTTTCAATACAATCTTGCATATACCAACTTATTTGTGTCCACGCCAAAGATGCAACAGCGTGTGAAGAGTCAGTTGTCATCGTTTTTCCTCTGGAATCGGCGTGTGCACTTCGCCTCATCCAGAGTCTTCACAGTGTACGGTGACGACCAATCCTTATCTCCACTTTCCGTACTCATGCATTCCCATAAGCTTGACAGGTCACAATACACAATAGAGCACGTTTTATTCCAGTGAAATCTACTGGACTCGCATACACTCCATTTCAACATTCACTTAGTACCACATGCAGATCAATGCAAATGTGTGCGCATACAAATCAGATATAAATACAAACATACAAGAGTTCCAGGTAGGGACACTCAACTTGCGTCCTTAACACAAAACTCCACATTTCCAATCGCATTGCATTCACAAATCCGTCCAGAGGTAACTCCTTAATACAAAACTATAGGATTTACGAATCCGTAACACCTCCACACAATACAATGCAACAGTTTCACAGCAAGCAAACTTCCAGTGAGTACAATGAACAAACAGAAATCCAAACAGGTAACTCAACAAACATTCATAACACTTATTCGTTCTCCCCCTTGGGGACTTGAACCTTTTTAGCGAGCAGGGGCATTAACCCTCTCTTTGCGGAGGTGAGACTCCAACCACCCTCCTTTTGGCCAGAGGGGATGGCCTTTCCCCTCTGCCTCTACTGTACCGAGTACAGCACAGTGAGCCGAGTACCGAACTCGCTCAAAGTACGGCGGAGACTCGAACTCCCCGTAAAGAGATCCCTGATCTCTGTTCAGCCCCGTAGGCTGAAGCGGTCTCGAACCGCAGCATCCTCTCAGGCCGATCACTAAAGGTTCTCTGTATACCTCTCCTTTCAATGAAGTACCACATTACCCGTTTGGCTGAGAGATGCAGCATCCGATCTGAAGTAAGAGCAAACATCTCAAGTGGCTGCTTGCTTGCTGTTATGCCTGATGATGCTGTTCCCAGTCCTGCCGGGGTTCAGGTCCCATCTGGAGTGCCAAAATTGTCGTGGAAAATAACTCAATTTCCACAAGTTGGATCAGAATACCAAAGGAGACTCTTTAATTTCGTATATACGAAGGAAGAACTTTGAATGATTCACTGAAACATTCGAATGGACTTCACTGAAACATAAGCCTGAAGCAATTCTTCTTATACACAACTTGACATTTCAAAGAATGGGAGGGGAGAACTACAGGGTTAGCTGATAAGCATTAGGCAAAATAACTCAAACTGCAATATGTGTCCACTGGGTGAAAGAGAATGACATAATCATGGTAAAAGTTGCATTGATATCAACCAGAACCCCCTGTTTCATAGTAAGACATTCCTTTTATCAATATCTAGGTCAAAAGACTCTTGGGTAATGGGAAACATAACTGACAGCCAATTTGACTATAGCATAAAAATTAGATTTGTAAAGCACCAGCAACAATTATAATTGAGAGTGCATGAATATAATTATTTTTCTTCCACAACTGCCAGACCATGTGAGCTATGATGTAATTTTTTTACAGTGAGCAGTTCCAGAGAAGAAGACATCAAATTATTTTCCCAATATGGCTGCCACCCCACATGATCTATGACATAATTATAATTGAAAAATTCTAAATTGCAGGTTCGTGTTTCAATTCGTGTTCTACAGTGTTCAAAATATATAATTAATTTTAAATTAAGTGCTTCCTCGATCATAGACTTGAACACACACACACACACACACACACACACACACACACACACACACACACACACACACACACACACACACACACACACCAAATTGCTTAACCCTGCTTTGCGCTTCATGCGTGGTGTAAATATATTGAAAGGACTGGGATTTGTTCATATGCGACATTACACCCTCCTTCCCCCGAACCACCCCAGTTGATGCATAATAAATAGATAGCTGCATAGGATGGTAGCCTATTATCTTGCACCATCATAATAAGGCCCATTCTCTGGTGAATGAATGAATATATATATATATATATATATATATATATATATATATATATATATATATATATATATATATATATATATATATTAGCTCTTTTCTTGAGAATGTGACCATTGCTCTTTGCCTGTACATCAGGAGCTGACATCGCCAATGCTTGCAATGAAGCGGCTCTTATAGCAGCTCGTCATCTTCAGGATTCTGTCGGGCAGCAGCACTTCGAGCAGGCGATTGAGAGGGTCATTGCCGGTATGATGGGGTTGGGGGAGGGGGTTAAAAATGATCGCCGTTGTTGAATATTTGCTTGGGAGGGAGTGTAAAGCCCATGCATTCTAGCGAGCATTAACATTTCTTCTGATTTCGACAGTGTTAAAAATATTATGTTGTAGGTCTTGAGAAGAAGACCCAGGTGTTGCAGCCAGAGGAAAAGCGTACAGTGGCTTACCACGAGGCTGGGCATGCTGTTGCTGGCTGGTTTTTGGAGCATGCAGATCCATTGCTGAAGGTGATCCCTCATATTAGCCAGCAGCAGTATTATCTTTGCTTATTTGACCCGTTGGACATTCTGATCTGCACATCCTAGTTGTCCTTGTTCCCTGCGTTACTGCCAGCTGCATCTCTTGCTTTGTTGTTTACTCATATTTCTTCCTGTTCTCTGTACCTAGGTATCTATTATTCCTCGAGGGAAAGGCCTGGGCTATGCACAGTATCTACCCAGGGAACAGTTTTTGTACTCTCAGGAGCAACTCTTTGACCGTATGTGCATGACATTAGGCGGGCGAGTCTCGGAGCAGATGTTCTTCAAGAGGATCACGACAGGAGCCCAAGACGACCTCAGGAAGATCACGCAGAGTGCCTATTCACAGGTGCCCCATTGTTATGATTGAAGTTTTATTCTATTTTCATTTATTTCTTGTGAACTAAGGCTCTTAGTCGAGCTTGTACATAGATTGAATGCTCGTCAAATATATTGGTGGGTGTCAGTGTAGCTTTACATGAATTATATGGACATTTATAGACAATGGACAAATACTGTAATTGGGCATGGCAGGCAAAAGATGAGTCTCTTCCAGATTGTATTTGATAAACTTCTTCCATCTTCACCCCTCCCTCTCATCCCTTAGTTCCTAAGGCATTCCAATGAGCTTGTACTCTTGATTGCACGCACGGTAAAAATTTGTACTCTTCACCTAATTAATAAAACATTGAGATAAACAGTAACGTCGATGTCATTTGATAATAGCAACCGAGCTTTGAAATAGCTGTGAACCAGACGTTACTTATGAAGTGGGGTAGTGTTCGAGAGTTGCCAGAGTCAGACAAAACAGGTTTTAGGCATAAAATAGCCTTTATTAGCCCCCAACTGGGTGTCTGCCCCTTTGGGGACTTATACTTTGGGTACTATCAGTCCATCAGGAGCCTCTACAAAAATGACTGGACACACTTTCATATTTGACACATGTATGTAATAATATCTGGGCGTGACGTACGTCAAATGATTTTGCGATCGGCACCAAAAGTCATGGGACACATGATTTTATTTCTGAATTTTGGTAGTTTTAAAATAAAATTTACAGGAAAGAAGAGTACAGGATTGTACATGTTTTTGGGATCGATTATTTGTGTGTGTGTGTGTGTGTGTGTGTGTGTGTGTGTGTGTGTGTGTGTGTGTGTGTGTGTGTGTGTGTGTGTGTGTGTGTGTGTGTGTGTGTGTGTGTGTGTGTGTGTGTGTGTGTGTGTGTGTGTGTGTGTGTGTGTGTGTATATATATATATATATATATATATATATATATATATATATATATATATATATATATATATATATATATATATATATATATATATACATACACACACTTTACCAATCTGCACTACCTACATGTTGATCAATTAATTAATTGTATTAGTTGATTGTGAAATCTACACGTGCCATTTTATCAGTGCATTTGGGGGTTATGTCCAATGAGGACTTGCATCATTGTTTTTGATTGTCATGTTAAACTAAGTCGATCGATGAGGCCACATGGTACGTTTTATGAATGCAAGATTAAAAGTCGTACAACTGACAAAAATGTCGTGAAGGTCCTCACATGTTGCTTGAAATCCGTTACCCTTGTCTGCTTTAACAAAAAAAAAAAATTCAATTTACATCAGTTTTTCACTGAATAATACACATTTTGTGTTCCACATTTTATAGTGTCATTTCTTTGACATTTCAGGAACTGTGCAGACACCAGACAAGATTGATGAATAGATTATATTGGGCAGCGAGCTGCTCTCACTCAAGGGAACAAAAGGAACTCGCTCACGGAAAGCTCACTCAGACCATCAAAACAAAGCATGGGACCTTGTGATGTGGGAGTCACAGAATCACAAACTTTGTTTGGTTGTTGAGTGACGTTTGTTTGTGACCAAGTAGGAAAGAGGAAACAATTGGTAAAAACAAAAATGTTGGTCGGTGGCAGTTGCTATTATCAGGGATGTTATTAGGTGATGTTGACTGCATATAGTATTCACACACAGGCTCACAGCACCTTGACGCAGGTGCGGGTAGTCGGCATAAATGCAGAACTCGCTGTGCTAAATAATATTCGGGCTCTTTTCCTGTCTCCTCTCCACCTCATTCCCTCCATTTATTTTCCTCTTGTCCTCAGGTGGCACAGTTTGGCATGAGCGCTCGAGTCGGACAGATTTCATTTGAGCCACCACGGCAAGGTGAAATCGTGCTAGAAAAACCGTACAGCGAAGAAACGGCCAGGATAATCGATGAGGAGGTGCGAGTTCTCATAAACAAAGCCTACTGTCATACAGAAGAACTACTCGCCCAGCATCGGGATGATGTAGAGAAGGTGAGACTGGAAGCAGGTTGAGCACAATAGAATGAGGGGTAATCGAGTGGTTAATGATGATTCTGAATTGAGGGTACGAAAGAGAAATGATGATGTCCAGGAAGTTGATAGGATTTGTTGGCTTTTCAGGTGGCTCTTCGTCTTCTTGAAAAGGAAGTGCTGGCGAAGGAGGATATGGTTGAACTACTTGGTCAAAGACCATTTGCAGAGAAGTCAACGTATGAAGAGTTTGTGGAGGGGACCGGATCCATGGACGAGGATACGACACTGCCTGAGGGCATGCGAGAGTGGAATCGGACACGGCCGGAGGTTTTGGAAGGAGAGGAGGAAAAGCCCCAGCCTGTAGGCGGAGCGGCCTAATTTTGATGTAAAATATGTGGAAGACGAATCACAAACAATCAAATTTTGTCCTTGCTGTTGGCAGTTTTGTTTTTGTAATCAGTGTTGTCCATCTCCTTTTGAGTATTTTGTGCATGACTCTTGCTCGAAATCGATACCAAAATGGCAGAGGGGCAAGATTTTTAATGTTTCGTGTTCAACTTTGAATTGCATCAAGCTCGGGGTCCAGGAATAGCTTGGTAAGCAAAGCATGGTAACTGTCAAGATTGGGCTTGTGCTTTGTTTACCAAATTGTGGAGATGGTGTTTGTCGGCTTGTTGTCTAGAGTACCGGATGCTGAAACACAGTACAATGCACTTGAGGTGGAACGCCTTTACACTTAGTTTTTCTTGTCTCGAGCTGCCAAGTTACCTTGAACATTAAAATCGAGCCTTGCTGCACCCATCGAGTGGCTACGAGTGAAAGGTGAGGGGCATCGGTGTTGTCCAATGTAACGAGAAGTGTTGGTGGATGATGTGTATTTGCGGCGTCACGGCGGCCGTGCAATAAGGCACCGTGTTCCCTATTTTTATTGGCATCTTTCTGCAAAAATACCTTTTTCCAAGAAATTGCTTTGTCATTTGAAGGTCTTGAAGAAGGTGAATAAATGTAAAAAGATTTTAGTTTTGCACTTTTGCTTTGTTGCTGTCGGGGTTTAAAAGGAGAAAATACATGGCAAAGTACTTGGGGGGGGGGGGTTGCATGAGGGGGGGGCTGTATAAGACAGGGCGATTAGCCTAATTGATAATAGGAGGGTTGTGGACATTGTAATTGCTTTGGAGTCGTCACATCTGTTATACTTGTTTCAGGAGTATGGGTTTGTTTTCATTTTGTTGAATTGGCTCATCTACCATGCTCTGCACAAAGCATCGGTGCTACCCAAGCAGTTTCTTGGCTTGGGTTACGATCCTCGACAGGTCAACACTCCAACAACACAGGAAGTCAGGGCAGGAATTTGTTCAGTGTGGTGGCAATAGCTCGTCTACTCTTCACAAAGGACACCCTGGGATCGTTAACGTCCAGCAATACCAGCAGACGGGACGCCCAGGCACACGTTGATGAATCACCCTGCTTGTGAAACACCGCAATGACAGTTTATAGCTCCATCTGGATTCTAATCTAGGATAGACAGCTTGGAGGAGAGTGTGCGTACCTCAAGGCCATCCTGTCAGCCCAAGGTACGACACACAAATTATTTTTGTAGCAGAATTATTTCACAACTTTGGATCCATTTCTTGATTCAATCCCGAACGTTTAACTGTTCTATTACCTGACCACACGTACACACATCTGGCCACAGTGTGGGAGTAGAGAGATTAGCTTCAAAACAAACTGAAGGTGAGGAGGAAATGTATACTTGTTTTAGTTGAAGACGTGTAATCACCATCCTGCATACAATTACTAATTGAAAACACTAAAATGGCCTCGTTATTATCTGTGCACCTAAAGGACTTGCACAAACTGCAAGAATAGTTATTATTCCTGGTTGAAACTGTTATTGGTTTGTTGTTATTTTTAGTTTCACCATTTCTCTAAATTAATTGGGGTATAGTACAAGGAGTCGTGAACGCATCAGGTTTTCAGACCCAAGTTGCTTTTGAACTTGAGGGTACGTAGATGACAGAGTTACGAGTTCATGTTGTTGCAACATAAAAAAAAAAGTTTTTCATCTGCCCTGTATATTTGAGCTGTTTCTTTGAACGAGTTTGGAGGAGCTTGTGGTATATTTAAGGTGAAAGGTCCCATTCTTAATGATCTGTTTCTTTTCCATATCAACAGAAAGATATAGCAGCAGCAGTAGTAGTCTGTTACTGGGGTAAGAGACCGAGCACAGTTCAGGGTGACCTGAAAGTCCCTTTACCGCTGCTAAATTTTCGCACCTCCCCCTTCGGTGACAAATTCAGTGGTGCAAGGAGAATGATGGAGCGTGCACGCATGCGCGCACACACACACAATGACTGATTTAATTCTAATTCTTAGTACAGTAAGAGTTAAAGAATGAATGTTTTACTGGGGCTGGGTAGAGTGACTCACAGGTGACCGTGTCGAACTGTCTCCAATGGTACATTTTACCCCAGTATCCAGTGGGATACTCGAAGAAGGTGTGTTTTGATGCAAATAAGAAAAAATATTCCTCTTAAATGAGCAAGTTTATTCAACACTTTTGTTTTGTGCATGTATTTATTTACTAGTAAATACCACTCCACTTTGCTGATGGGAGTACAAAGGGGTGGGGAGCGAGGAGGGGTGGATGAAGGGAAGGCAGACGTGTGGTGGAGCGTTGATTATGATTCATACTGTCTTGTATGCCTGGCGTTGGCTTAATGGTTGGGGTGGTGGGCTTGGGATCTGAGGGTCTTGAGTTCAAATCCTGCTCAGCTGTTGAATTAATACCAGGTGAGGTTAACTTGGCCTGTCATCCTTCCGAGGTCGGCAAAATGAGTGCCAGCAAGCTGGTATACTGTGTCGGAGTGGTATCCCGTCCACGATTGTGCCCAATAGCTAAGGACACTGCTTAGGCAGCACCAACGCTCTGCACAGTGTATGGTCCTGATGGATGGATACTCTCTTGTCAAATTAATTCTGCATAGAACAACAGTGAAGTTGTTCGTCTTTCGGCTGCTCCCGTTAGGGGTCACCACAGCGGATCACCCGTTATGATTTGCATACTGATTTGGCATAGGTTTTCCGCCGGATGCCCTTCTTGATGCAACCCTGGTCGCCTCTTACGACACAGGGATAAGGATTGGGTTTCGCCATGATTCCAGGCTGCCCTACACCCTCTCATAGCGTGGCCCAGTGCGGAGCTCCCGTCCTCAAGTGATCCTCCACCCCAAGCCTCTGAGTAGCCGGATTACAGGCGCACGCCACTACGCCCGGTCCATAGAACAACAGTGAAGATGGAAACAAAATGATGTCTGAAATCCATTTTGTACCAGATATATGAAAAATAGCACATAGAGAGAGAGCTTGAGAGAGGGAGAGAGGGGTTTGGAAGGAGGGGTTAGCAGAGAAAAAATGGGGGAGAATTGGGTAGACCGAGGAAGTAGGGGAGTCAAAGATAATGTTATGTTGTGCTTTATGAAACACACACACATTTATTGTTATAGATTTCATTGGGCAACAAAAAAATATAACTTTTCACCTACTAAGGGAAATGCAGGTGTTCTTTGCTAAATCTGGGCTGCTGATTTGAAATCTGTAGTCAGAATTTATCCAGCACATCAGGTTTTCAAAATATGTACATGTATTAATGATACCCAACGTGTCATCCATCCATTCCATTGGAACCATACTCTGTACAGAGCGTCGGTGCTGCCGAAGCAGTTTCCTTGGCTATTTGGCACAATCCTGGACGGGTCGCCACTCCGACACAGGATACTCTAATGACTCTCATCCCAGCAAGCGGGTACTCGTTTTGCTGACTTCGGAAGGATGGCAGGCTGAGTCAACCCCCTGGTGAAGTAATTCAGCAGGCAACGAGGCTTGAACTCAGGACCCTTGGATCCCAAGCCACCACCCTAACCACTGAGCCAACACCAGACTTCAACATGTCATATTAGATACTATATTGTTGCAGATTGCCACATTGAACATCTAATATCAGTGCTGAGTAATTACTTTCACGTCATATTTAGAAAACAAAGATTTATCTCTGTATATAATGTGTAGTATACAAACCAAGAACATAAACAAGTTGTAGAAAAATAAGTTAATTGAACATGGTAATGTTAGGAATCTGCCCCATTGTGAGTGATTCAGAAATAACACTTGAAGTTTACACTATTCTTTTCACTACAGTCAGCGTTGGCACTGTTCAGAAGTGTGTGAGACACTTGCTCTTGTGCTTGTGTGTGGAATTGTTATCCCATTGGAGGAATCAGCAGTAATCACCTATTATGTTTGGGTTGAACCGGCCTTGATACCGAGTTTCCCTGACCGAAATGTCTTCGTGGAAACTTCAGCCACGCTCATTGCTTACCTCACCCAGATTAGGTGGGAAGAAATCAAGATGAGAATCCAAGAAGTGCATTTTAAGAGACATCCAACAGTCCATTTGCTGACAGACCTTTAGCATGTTGTCCACCATTTCCACTCCATGGTTCCCAAGAAAGTTCTGCACAACCAACACAAATGCTTCCCATGCTGCGAACTCGAGTGGGTTCAGTTTAGTTTTGAACTCAGGATCACACATCAGTTCTGGGATCTGGGGCCCAACAAAAACGCCTGCTTTGAGTAGCATCAGTTTTCTCTGTGCCAAACTTCTCTGAGAAATTGGAAGCCATTACCGTCGTGATCCGATGCCTTTACAAAGTTTTTCATAAGGGTTAGGGTTAGTTAAAAATTGTAATGCCGTGTGGAAAATTTTACTTAAAAATTCATAGCTTGGTCTGTTTTCATCCATTTTCAATAATTTAAAGTGAATTCTGAAGCTCTTTTTATGAGAAATAATATTCTCCAACAGTTATATTGCTATAATTGAAACCAAAAATACAAAAAAAAAAAATAATCATCACTCAAAATCACCAATCAGGACAAGCTACTGTAATTGGACTATTTGTATAACTAAAAATCCTGACGTGCTGAGAAAATTCTGACTTCAGATTCAGAATCGGCATATTCGATTTACTCGAACATATTTTTCCACCCCAGTAGCTAAATCTTTGTTGTCCAGTGTTTTCTTTATCGGAGCAAGGAACACGGAAGAACAAGGCAGAACTAACAGAGACAAAAGTCATGGGATTGAACGGACAGGAAGAGGAGAGGCAGGAAGGGAGGAAACACTGAATCTAAAGTAAGATGATTGGGTTAGGAAAGGTTAATGGGGGTAATAAAGATCATGGTACAGAATTGTGGATGGCAAGAGATGGCAGTGCACCGCTTGCTTGAAGCCCTGAGGGAAAAGCAAGACAGAATAACTGCTGGAAGATAGTTCCACAGAAAGGAGAAGCGAGGAACAAAAGTTGGGATGGAGACAGCCTGGTTTTGGATGAACAAAAAGGGGGTAACTGGAAGAACATATGCATCCTGGAGTAGACTAGGAGGACAGAGAGCAGAGGTAGCAATATGGGATAAGAGGTGGTCAAAAAACCCCAAAAACATAAGACCTGCTTGTGATGTGAAAGCAACAGACTTTGTGTTTTGTCCTTTTTGTGATAAATTTTTGTGATAAATGTGTTTGTGATAAATAAATGTTTTGTGACAAAATTTTCCAATAATTTTGAGAGTTTCAACTTCGACAGAAACCAGGACACTGATGTTAGTGAGCCAGCACATAGTGGTGAGAAGAATTCCATTAAGCTATGGACATAGACTTTGCAGATTGTATAGCTCTGATTTTCCAAGTAAAGACTTAGATCGATGGAGGATGCTCTGTCTATGGCTGGCTTTGGAAGCCAGCTTTCCTATATGGTTGGCCATGACAGATGGTGAGGCCTAAAAGTGATACTGAACCACTTCCAGTAGATGACCAAGGAAATAACTAGCTGGGTTATTTGACGATCCTTGCAGAGCGATATGGTGAGACTGAGATTTTCTCGGCTTGAAGGACATGTTACATTTATCAGATCTGAGTCATCGTTTTCAGGTCAGCATAGAAGATAGAAGCAGCTACTGTCTGCCAAGCAGAGGGATGGGAGTACCAGAACACAATGTGGTCATTTGCAAAATGGAAGAGGGTTTTCCAGAGCATAAGAGGTCAGTTGTTTTGAGGAACAAGACAGCCCAAAACACTGCCTTTGGGATCTCCAGCTTCTACTGGGAGAGAGGAGGAGAGGTACCATTGATGGCAACATGCCGACGACAAGAATGGAGAAAGTAAAAAAAAATTAAAAATCTCGGAATGAAGGTAGACTTTTATGCCACAGGTAAATAGTTTAGCAAGCAAAGCAGGATGCCAGACTGTCAAATGCCCAAGATATGTTCAGGGAGATGGTCCTAACTTCTCGTTTTGAGATTGAGGGCCATCAACCATTGCAGAGGAGCATAAGCACGTCCGGAATTGAATGATTGGGACGGAATCAAACTGATGGTCAGAGATCAGGTTTTTTGAAAACAGGAAAGAATTGACATCCTACTATTAATTTGCAATTGATCACTGGCTTTGACAACAACACATTTTTATTACAGACCCTAAAGGGCATCAAAAAGCAACACAAATGGAGCACCTCGCTGCCATTAGAGCATTTCAATTGCATCAGATGTTGCAATAAATGTGAATTGTTGCTCCCAGCTTGCTGGCTCGATGACAGAAGACACCATTTGCATATTTTCCTCCTCCATCTCTATCCTGTTTTATATCCCGTGCGGCCACGGGCAACTTGCTTGTCAGAAGCAATGATGGATTTCATAACTGCTTGTAATTGTAAGCAAGCTCACGGGCCGATATTTGGTCCAGTCTGTTTTTGCACCCTTTATGTTTAAACAGAACTTGCACTGTGACAGGTCACTGAGCCTTGCACAAGTACAAAAGTGATTATTTCAAGCCGGTTAGGATTTGTTGCTCAGTGCAAAACCATTTTGGGTTGTGGTTTGAAAGACTCATCACCTTGAGGACAATTAACAGCTTTTCAGTCAAAAGTTCAGATTACATCACACCTTTCTGGATAGCCAAACAAATATATTATTTTGAAGAATTAATATCGTTTAAGACCATTTGACAGTTAATGAATATTTGGGGGTTATGTGAGAAGTTGATTTATCTCAGTTTTCTCCTTTCTGCAATGGGGAAGATTCATCAAGTAAATTAAAGTAAATCTCTTTCCTATCATGTTACGTCATGATTAATGGGGATTTCAATACACTCTGCTGTGCCGGATTTTTTTTTTATTTTTTTTTTTAGCATTGCTTTCATTGAATTGCTGCTGATGAGATACCAAAGAAAATACATTATTTATTCCTTTTACGAACACCATCAATGTAAAGACGTCATTTCAAGTGGAAGTTTTTTATGGACTTTTCACAAGTTCAAAATCCAACAGTGAAGCTTTAGCCTCCTTGGAGACCCTCGTACTCAATTGTGGAGCAGGATTATCGATCTGTAATGAAGCGAGAGTTATCCCCAGTGCAAATTCCAACAACACTTTGTATCCCTGAGAATGAAAACGCTTCAACGGATTGATATAAAACCTTTAAGTGGGAAATATCCATATATGATCAACGAAACAGTGATGCTGTTGTGATGGTTGCAGCAACGTGGGCATTGTTGTATGAACCGAGCTCTGATTATATATATACTCGCAGAGTACCCTCCCAACGGGCGATCTTGTTCCAAGCATGCAACACGTTCTTCCGACGCAAATCTTTATTTGGGCGGTGTATAGGCAACTGACAGCTCTGCATACACAAAAAAAAAAACCTGGGTTACATGCATGAAGCAAAACATACCTTCTGCTTATAATTCAAAACACCTCACTGCACTGGAAAAAATGGGGACAGGAATACTGCACATACTGTAAATAGTGGAGATTTGTAATACCAGAGATGCCAACTTTTGGAAATCAGAATTAGGGAGGATTTGCAACCGACACCAAATAATGTGCGCTAAGCGCACATCTCGAGCGCGGAGCGCTCGACCCTTGCGGCGGGGTCCAGGGCCCGCCTTAGGGCCCTGGAAGCTCTGGGGTTCGAGACGCTCTCTAGTGCCCTCTGAGCCCTATTTTGGAGCATTTAACATGTTAAGAATTCCCACTTTTTGAACAAAAAAAAGGGGAAAATTTTGCACTTTTTAATGTTACATGTATGTTAATATTAGTAAGTTAGGGGACAATCAAAGATTAACAAAAAGCACAAAAGAAGCAATATTTTTCTTACCTTACTGGCTGGTACTACTGCTGCTTGCTTTTTCCATGGCAGCTTTGCTGAGTGACAGCTGTGTGGCTCTTTTAGCCCTTCTGATTATGTCTTTGCTGTATTCTCTCTGGTAGCAAGGGGTGTTATGAGCTAGTTTTTCAATTAAGAGAGCTTCCAGGGTTTTGACACTCAAATTGGGACGAAATTCAGTATGATTCTTCCGTACAAGACTGAGTGCCCGCTCACATGATGCGTTCGAATGAGGAATGACCAAGATTCCCTTCATCACTTTGCTCAAATTAGGATACTTCTTGGCACCAGTGCAGGGATCTGTGAGCTGTGAAATCCGATGCCACTGCTCATCCACTCTCACTGTCTCAGTAGCAATTGTAGCTATGGAGGCGTCTGCCTGGTAGTGAGCGAATTCACTCTCAAGACTGTCTATGTCACTATCACCGCCACTGAACAGACAGGGGAATTTCTTGATGAAAAACTCCACACAGTCAAACCCCACTTCTTGGTGTAGCTTAACATCCAGCACCTGAGCATGCTTGGCTAATTCATCATCTAGCGGCCAGGTTTTGAAGATGTAATTGCAGGCTTTCACATAATATGAGCGAACTGCACTGAAGAAACCTTGGATGTCTGACTCACTCAGAGTGAAGGTGGATTTCTTGAGACTCCTTTGTTCCCTTATATACAGTTTGGCATCGTTCCCAATCATGAGGTCCTCATCATTCTTCTGATGATTTCTGTCAGAGAAGGGTACATTTACCAGAGCAACCGATGACACCGATGGTTTCAAAAACCGTACGAAGATATCTTTCAGAAGACCATTCAATTCTCCGTGCAGGAGATGAATACAGGGTTCGTCTCTTTGGAGCAGAAGATTCCCCTTCTCAAAAAGCTTGTTAGCATATCGAAGGAAGAAACAATAGAGTTTTGTTTGTGGAGACAAGAACATCCTGTTGACACGTTTTTCTCTAGATTCCTGCACAGTGTTTGAGGAAGATGCGCTTTTAGTTGTAGAACTCGTAGTACACTTAGCCGCAGGGCGATCACACTTGCGTTTACTGCCAGCAGAAGAGGTCAGACTCGTAGTACCAGATCCAATTTTACGTTTGAGGAGAGAGCTTGAGGTAGGTGCAGCCAAGGAAGAAGACCTCTGATTCGAAGGTTTTGCTGAGCTTCTATCAAGTGATTTGGCAAAAGCAGAACTTAACTTGGGTCCTTCTTTGCCTGTAGATGGGACTATCACAGTCTTTCTCGACTATGAAGGGATCTGCTTTGTAGATGAACGTGATGAAGGGCCGGTGATGCTACCTGCTCTCAGCATTGGTTTTGATGCTGTCCCTGCTGTCTTCTTCGCAGCAGATACTGCAGTGGTAGTGGTGAATGCTGCTCCACTAGTGCTTGATCCTGCAGTGCCAGTACTGGCAGTAGATACAGTGCCGTCCTTCTTGCTCGTTGTTAGAGTCTTGGCTACAGTTGGTTGCATTTTTCTTCGTACTTCTTCTTTGAAGAAGAGGCGAAGTGGCTCCCACTGTTCAATCAGCCTGTCTAGGCACTGACCAAGTGACAGCCACCTTGTTGCGACATGCTTCAGAATCTTGTGTGTCGGGGCATCACAGAGTTCTTGCAGTGCTTTCACTCCTTTGACGCGTTTACTACTTTTGTCCAAGTAGTAGTAAATATCGATGAGAAAGTCATCTAATTCAATGGGTAAGGCCTGAGCCGCCTTCTTGGCCGTATTGTGCATCATATGGCAAGGGCATCCCATGATGTAGCACTCTGGATTTTGTTTGTGGATATAAGCAGCGACTCCTTTGTGCTTGCCCACCATGACAGAGGCATTATCAGCACAAAAGGAAACACAATTTCCCCACGGAATTTTCCTGTCACTGAACTCATGATCAAGCAGTTTGAAAATGTTTTCTCCAGTGGAATCTTGTTTGCACGCAGGCAAACTTAGCAAACCTTGCTTCACAATCCCAGCACTGTTGTCATAGTACGAAATCAGGACAGGATATAGCTGGGCCTCACCATTGTCATTGCTACCGTCTGTAGCTAGGCTAAATGGAGCTAGTCTAGCAATATCGGCAATAGATGAAGCAGTAACATTTGACAACTCACCAATTATTGCTGAAGTTTTTGTTCTTGCACATCCATACTTTGAAGCAACTTTTGAATCTGGAAACATCTTTTGAAATAGAGGTCCAGCATGATCTGAGACTGATATGGGCAAGTTATGTTCCACAATAAATCCACTAAAGAGAAGTTCCGCTCGGGTAACATCCTCTTCCTCGCTTGTCCCTTGTTTGGTGAAATAATTCAGAAGTGTACCGGTACTCGTGCTCGAAGATCTCTCCTTTGCAATGTCTATGTGCCGTTTGCTTCCAACGTGCTTCCGAATATCATCGCGACCTCCGTGCTCAACTGAAATATCAACGCTGCATACTGTACAATATGCATGATGAATTCCTCTTTCACTTTCGAATACACGGGTATTGGAGACTGTATTCGGTCTTGTACTTCTGAGACCATTTATTGGTCTTCGTAAGCTTCTTTTCTGCCATTTCGTAATCAACATCGAGGGCTTGAAGCATCGGTAACTTCGAAGTCGATGTTCCACAGCTGCAGCGCGACTCGTAGAACTCTAGCGGCTGTTAAACACCGCACGGTGGTACGGGGCCCAGCTGCATGCAGTGAGCGTATCGCATGCATATACACTGTGCATACATACCGCATGCACTGTATTGCACACATACCGCATGCACTAAATCTCAGTGCATGATCGCATAAGCGAGATCCAGACCCAATGTTTCGCTGCTCCTCATTTGAATTTGCAATTTTTTACGTACAATTTGGTAGCAGCGAACGTTATGGAGTTACCACATGCTATACGTAGCAGACGATGCTTTTCATTCAATTCTCATACTAGTACATTCTGATTAGTGAACAGTGCAAAAATATCAAAATTTCGGGAGGATAAGGATAGTGATCGTAAGGGCGGGAGTTTGGGTGAATTTTCGGAAGCCTCCCGATGAAATCGGGAGGGTTGGCATTGCTGGTAATACCCTCCTCCACCTGGAGGCGGCGCTACACGATACACATTTACATAGAGAATTTGCGTCTCCCCCTCACTCCCCAAGACGACCAGCAAAGATTAAAAAACACCCCTATACATTAATTGTGGTCAAGCTGATCCTACGTAGCAAGTCTGGATGCAATTGGCCCAGAAATGCAGCAGTAGTAGCACCGAACAAACACACAAACACCAGTTTGTGAATAAGAGTAAGGATAAATTTGAAGTCGAAGCTTTGATAAAGTTTGCTTGTTCATGCTTGGTTTATTGCAGTTGGCACCCTGTTGATATACATCACACAAATTGCCACCACTTTTGACATAAACAGCTGAAAGTTTATTTACTTCAAGTCTTCCAAAATGGCAGTGGCACAAAAACCAAAGTTACCTGCAATGCAGGTGAGGTACCACCTATGAATTGCACCTTTATGTACACTTTCAATGCTGCTTATACTGACTTGCTTTTTGTTTTTCCCAAACCTAATGGCCATGACACTGCATTGCTGAGTATGGGATTTGGTGAAGACCTCATTTTTTGTGATCTAGATACACCTAATGGAGATAGAGACACAGAGACACAGAGACACAGAGACACAGAGACACAGAGAGAGAGAGAGAGAGAGAGAGAGAGAGAGAGAGAGAGAGAGAGAGAGAGAGAGAGAGAGAGAGAGAGAGAGAGAGAGAGAGAGAGAGAGAGAGAGAGAGAGAGAGAGAGAGACACACACAGAGAGAGCGAGAGAGATAGCGAGAGAGAGATAGCGAGAGAGAGATAGCGAGAGAGAGAGAGATAGCGAGAGAGAGAGAGATAGCGAGAGAGAGAGAGATAGCGAGAGAGAGAGAGATAGCGAGAGAGAGAGAGATAGCGAGAGAGAGAGAGATAGCGAGAGAGAGAGAGATAGCGAGAGAGAGAGAGATAGCGAGAGAGAGAGATAGCGAGAGAGAGAGATAGCGAGATAGCGAGAGAGAGAGATAGCGAGAGAGAGAGATAGCGAGAGAGAGAGATAGAGAGAGATAGAGAGAGATAGAGAGAGATAGAGAGAGATAGAGAGAGATAGAGAGAGATAGAGAGAGATAGAGAGAGATAGAGAGAGATAGAGAGAGATAGAGAGAGATAGAGAGAGATAGAGAGAGATAGAGAGAGATAGAGAGAGATAGAGAGAGATAGAGAGATAGAGAGATAGAGAGATAGCGAGATAGCGAGATAGCGAGATAGCGAGATAGCGAGATAG
>NC_140968.1:74921193-75046193 GCF_056783735.1 Eptatretus burgeri | reverse complement strand
AGAGGTTGCTCCATATGACGACTTTTAGTTTCATGAGTTGGTTAAATTAGGGTATGGTCAGGTACGATTACGGGTACTTCTGGATGTCCGAGGTGGAAATGGAGTGCATTTTCGAACTCTATGGGGTCGATTTACTCTAAGAAATGACTGCACCGACATTGAATTCACTACCATTTCGAAAATATGACCTAAAACAAGATTTATCATTCCTGGAGTTGAGTAACTAATCCTACTCATTTCGATATTTTCTAATCTATATATAATTTGTTGTCCGTCTAAACATTTCTTAGAGTAAATCGACCCCACTGAGTTTGAAAATGCAGTCCTTTTTCACCTAGGAAGTTCAGAAGTGTACGGATTCGCATCTCACCATACCCTAATTTTTCAATCAATGGAATTACAAACTATTAGAATATTTCGTCTCATTTACCAAATACCACTATCGTCTCCGACTCTTTTGCAGTCTCCACTCCCGCCTGAACTTATTTCAAGCCGGCCCAACATCCAGTGTTTTAGATTCAATGATTCACGAAAAATATGTTAGTTATTTATTTAGTTATTATCTATCTATAATTCCAGCAATCTCTGTGTGTATGTGTCTGTCTGTCTGTTTGTTTGTCTGCGACCACCGTTTCTCGACGATCGCCGGTCCGATCTGATTGAAACTTGCCAGGAATATTGCCGGGGCCCCGCAGATGTACATTTTCGAGGTTTGATGTCAATCGTACGAGTGGTTCCCAAGTTACGGCCATTTTATTGCTTTTTTTCAGTGTTGAAAAGGTGTATATATGGCAGCTGAAGTGTCATTCCACCTTATCACCTTATCATGCCATTTTTTTCTCAGAATAATGATAACAGCATATTAATAATAATAGCACAATAATTGAATAAAAAGAATAACGTGATACAATGACCAATGTCTGTCAACCAATAACGACCTATATATTGTCTGTCAACCAGACAGGACACGGTGCTATGACGTCACGAATGACCTCACAATGCTTCCTCTTCGGATTGAAACTTGCCAGGAATATTGCCGGGGCCCCGCAGATGTACATTTTCGAGGTTTGATGTCAATCGGACGAGCGGTTCCCAAGTTACGGCCATTTATCTGTCGACCAATGACAAGACGCGGTGCTATGACATCACGAATGACGCCACAATTAATGTTTATTTTTATTTTTTATTTTTTTTTGCACGATTGACGGTCCGATCTGATTGAAACTTGCCAGGAATATTGCTGAGGACCCACGGATGTGCCTTTTCGAGGTTTGATATTAATCGGACGAGCGGTTCCCAAGTTACGGCCATTTATCTGTCGACCAATATCTGCGAGAGAGGGGAACGGGAGATGGGGGGGATGAGAGTGGGGGCGAGACTAGGGGGGAGAGAGGGGAGTGGAAGTGGGGACGAGAGAGAGAAGCGAGATAGGGGGACGGGAGAGGGGGTGTGAGGGGGTGGGAGTGGGGGCGAGAGAGAGAGAGGGGCGAGAGAGGAGGGCGAGACTAGGGGTGAGAGAGAGAGAGGGGGAGAGGGAGAGGGGAGAGAGGGAGAGGGGAGAGAGGGGGAGAGAGAGGGGGAGAGAGAGGGGGAGAGAGAGGGGGAGAGAGAGGTGGAGAGAGGAGGGGTGAGAGAGAGGTGGAGAGAGGAGGGGTGAGAGAGAGAGAGAGGGGGAGAGAGAGGGGGAGAGAGGAGGGGTGAGAGAGAGAGAGAGGGGGAGAGAGAGAAGGGGCGTCACAATTCAAGAGAGGGGGAGAGAGGAGGGGGCGAGAGAATGGGGGTGAGAGTGGGGGCGAGAGAGGAGGGGGGGAGAGAGGAGGGGCGAGACTAGGGGGGCGAGAGAGAGGGGGCGTCACAATTCTTCTTCGTTTGATATGACATCACAATTGACGCTGGCGACCTGAGTATGTTTCCCAGGTGTTTCCCAGGTTATGGCCATTTATGATACGGTTGGTCCGATGTACTTGAAATAATTCCCCAATCCAGTCGTCGTTTACGCCCCTACGGGCCCGTACTAGTTATATTAAATTAGGGTATGGTGAGATGGGAATCCGTACACTTCTGAACTTCCTAGGTGAAAATGGACTGCATTTCCGAACTCAGTGGGGTCGATTTACTCTAAGAAATGTTTAGACGGACAACAATTAATTATAGATTAGAAAATATCGAAATGAGTAGGATTAGTGACAACTCGAGTTATGATAAATCTTGTTTTCGGTCATATTTTCGAAATGGTAGTGAATTCAATGTCGGTGCAGTCATTTCTTAGAGTAAATCGACCCCATAGAGTTCGAAAATGCACTCCATTTCCACCTCGGACATCCAGAAGTACCCGTAATCGTACCTGACCATACCCTAATTTAACCAACTCATGAAACAAAGTCGTCATATGGAGCGACCTCTAAATCACCTCCGATCAACTTAAATTTTTTTATGCGCGTTATTGAAACATAGTGGAATAATTTAAGACTTGTGTAGACAACATCTGAATTTTTATTTTTTGCTGTTTTTGGACCACCCTAATGCACCTGAACTGAATTTTGAGTGCCATAGCAAAGGGGTTGAATACTTATTGATGCAAGACATTTCAGCTTTTCATTTTGAATATATTTGTAAAAATTCTTCAAAAACAAAATTCGACTTTAACACTTTGGGGTATTATGTGTAGATCAGCGGGAATTTTTTTTTTCTTTTTTTACTTAATCCATTTTAAATTCAGGCTATGCAACACAACAAAATGTGAAAAAGTCGAGGGGTGCGAATACTTTATGAAGGCACTGTAGATATATATCTTAGTTGGGCTGAGATCATACTGGGAATATCTTGTGGGGTTGGGAGTTAGTGCTTTTGCAATTTCACCCCATGATGCGTCATTGAATGGTCTCTGATGCAGCATTATATTCACGTGGTAATGTAACAGCTTCAATGAATGTCTCACAACAGCATTTTCCATTCAAATTTGCTTGATCTTGGCTGTTCACGCTAAGCGCAAGTCGGTATCTCTCGCACACCTTCGGAAAACCCTCATGTCATCACGGCATTGCAGCAAAAAACAACCCATGGGATTACTAATGCACATTGTAACCCTTTTTTTTTTTGCATGCCCACAGTCTGAATGAAATCCAAGCCAATCCAGGTTCTCCCACAACAAGCAATGATTAATAGTCTAATAGTATTTGAAAAGACTCCAGTTTGCACACAGAGTTTGATGGGTGGAGGTGGTTCTTTCCCAGTAAGCCCTTCGGTTAAGATCACAATTCATTTGAAACGGCCCAATCACTGACCATGAGTTTAGCTTCTGCCCCATTCATGCAACTCTGGACTTGCTGCCACTCCTCTCAGCAATGGTTGGAGGCCCTAAATCACAAGAGATCAGCACAATCTATTTGGATATATCTCAGGTATTCGACAGTCTGGCATCCTGCTTTGCTTGCCAACCTTTCTGCCTGTGATACATAAGGCCGCCTTCATTCCTAGATTTCAAATTTCCTCCAATCACGCAGCCGGTGTTGCCTTCAATGGAATACTTTCCACTCCTCTCCCAGTGGGGGCTGGAGTTGCCCAAGGCATTGTCATGGATCCAGTCTGGTTCCTTATCTATATTGATGACCTCTCCAATGCTCTGGAAAACCCTCTTCCTTTTTGCAGAAGACACCACATTGTAATGCACAGTTACCACAATCCACTGCTGTACCGACAGACTACAGCTGTATCTCACCTTGCTGATCTGGAATTGATTATATTCTGGTGTGATGAATGGAACATGTCCTTCAATCCTGGAAATATCATCTCACTGTCTCACCCTGTCCCTCCGGAAAGATCGACAAACTAACCCACCTATCTATTTCCATATGAAGCCACTGGACGAGGTTGTTTCTTAAACTTTAAAGCCTCAACATCAGACGTGACCTTTCCTGGGCCAACCACATAACAAAGTTGGCTTCCAAAGACAGCTACAGACTGGGCATCCTTGGTCCATCCAAGTCATTCTTTTGAAAATCGGAGGAATTCCACAGTCTACAAAAGCCTTTGTCATAGTTGAATGCAGTATGGCTCTCCCCTCTGGGCTGGTGACCCAGCCGCACATCTGTGGAATCTAAAGCTCTCAACATTATTGGGAATCACTGTGATGAGGCCAAATCACAAGTTCTGCTGCTTTTACATTGCAAGCTGGTCAGTGGTCTTTATTATTTGCCGTTTCTTCTCGATTATTGCTCCCTCTGCTCTGTCCGACCCTCCCCAGCAACCTCTTGATGCACTCATTCTTCCACTAACCCCCTTTGAGTTAAAATTCCAAAATCCAGGCTGACTGCACACAACTTTTGTTCCTCACTTCTCCCAACTATGGAACCACTTTCCAGAAGCCATTTTCTGCCACTCTTCCCCCCCTCGCCCCCCCCCCAGGGCTTTAAGCAGGCAGTTCACCTCCACCTCGTGTCACCCCGTCATGGCCCATGATGTGTAGTACCACCATTAATTCTTCCTAACCCAACTCTCGTACTTGGTTTCAGTGGTTTATCCCATCCTCCTTTTCTGTTAATTTGCTGAAAAAGAGACAGAGACAGACAGAGAGACAGGGAGACAGAGAGACAGACAGAAACAGAGACAGACAGACAGAGAGAGTGAGAGAGAGAGAGATGGGGAGGGGGGGTGAGAGAGAGATGGAGAGGGAGAGAGATGGAGATAGATTCACCAACAGTTGGCTTCCAACAATCCGAACAATCACAGTGTCTAGAAAACCCACACCCCTTTGAAATTTTTCACCTTTTGTTGCCTTTTAGCCTGGAAATAAATTGCATTAAATGAGACTTTTCCACCTTTATTTACACATCGTAACCCACAACTTCCAAGTGAAAAACAAATTCTACAAATTTCATAAAATTAATTAAAAGCACAAAAATAGAATATCTTGGTTGGATAAGTGTCCACCCCCTTGTCATAGCAATTGTAAATTAGCTCAGGTGCAACCAATCACCTTCAAAAATCACACACAAAATTAATTGGCCTATACCTGTGTTAAATTGTCATGATTATGATCATTTCAGAATAAAATCAGCTGTTCCTGGAGGTCAGCTGCTGTTAAATGGGTAGTGCATTTCACAGCAAAGAGTCAACCATGAGAACCAAGGAGCTTTCAAAAGACGTCCAGGATAAAGTTGTGGAAAGGCACAGATCGGGGAATGGGTATAAAAATATTTCAAAGGCCTTGAATTTCTCTTGGAGCACAGTCAAGCCAATCATTAAGAAACGAAAGGCATATAGTACCACCAAGACCCTGCCTAGATCAGGCCATCTCTCCAAACTGGATGACCAAGCAAGGAGGAGACTGATAAGAGAGGCCAAATGGCAACTTTGAAAGTGCAAACATTGCAATTTTAAAAGAGCCAATGGCAACAAAAGGCAACAAGAGGCCAATGGAAACTTTGAAAGAGCTACAGGCCTTTATTGCAAAGATTGGGCACTGTGTGCATGTGAGAATATCCCAAGCACTCCACAAGTCTGGCCTGGACGGTAGGGTGGCAAGAAGGAAGCCATTACTCAAAAAAGCCCACCTTAAGTCCCGTTTGAGTTATGCAAAACCCACACTCTGGAGATTCTGAAGCCATGTGGCAAAAAATTTGTGGTCTGCCAAAACCAATATGGACCTTATTGGCCAAAAATGCAAAAAGTTGTATGCAGTTGGCCAGCATTTTGGGAATTGAACGAGGAGCGATTGGCGGTAAAAACAGTAGAAATTCTGGAAAATAAGACGATGGAAAAGCCATTGAACAAATATGAACAGATATCAGAAAGCAATTCCGGCTGAAAGAATGCCGTCACATTTTCAATTGGACGCACAAAGTTGATGTAAGCGATTCAATCCATCGTGGTGAAGGGCAAGACATTAAGTGACCCTTGTACAGTTAAATTGCAGTCAATGTCATGGGAAATGGGTAATTTGCGGATCCGACGAAAAATTGCACTGCCGAACAGGCATGGTGCACAAGGCCTACCCCACCAGATGGTTCGGCAAGCAATACCTTTTGCAGAATTGGCAGGTGTATGACCAATTGAAGATGGAGAATCGTTTGATACGGCAGCAGAAACACATCTAAAGAGGGAGGAGAGAGGGAGGGGAAATATTCATTAAAAATATTTAAAACGTTTGGTGATGATGAACCATCTATTTATGACCGATGCACAGAAAGTAAGAGGGATTATTAGGGGTGGGGTCCTAGTATGTACAGTATGTACAAGTCGCAATCCATACATTAATGTTTTACTTGCAAATATTTACAACTGACATGTATACCCATCAAGCACAGGTGATGGAATGTAATTTGATAGGAAGAGAGGGTCATAGAATAACATAAATGGAGACAGCAATAAAACCCCTTGATGGTTGCGATTCAAGCGCCACCCACCAGAATGCTATGATGTCACGCAGTTTTTGAAATGCTTTGAGAAAAACTCTACGTTAAATTGGGCCGAACAGGATAAATGGAAGAGGTGGAAGTAAGTTTAGATGCCATTTGCAGAATTGCAATACTAAAATTATCTCTTTGAAGTTTGTTGACTATGCACGAAGCAGTTAGAGGAGAGATTGAAAGTGCAATAAGACATGGACTGACAGATGCTGTCCTTTAATTTATATGGATTTGCTGAAACACACACCTTGCCCTTTTTGAGTGCATTGTACATTTCCTTGTGCTGCTGCTCCTTCTCCAGCTCTGCTTTCACGAGGACTCGGCGGATATGCATCACCTCAGCCACTGACAGCAATACTTCATCTCCAGGCAGCACAAGATCTCTCTAAGAATAAAGTGAAAAATTTTTATAGAACATGACCAAAAATATAGCAAGAGGCAAGGAGCATTTGAGATGGAGGTAACTGGTAGACTTGGTGTAACCAACCAGACTCGGTGGTGTAATGGTGAAAGCGTTCGCTCCGAGTCTGGGAGGTCAGTGGTTTGGACTCCAGCCAAATGGTACCAAATAATTTTAAAACGATACGTGCTGCTTCCTTGCTTGACGTTCAGCATGTAAAAGGATAAGAGCATGGACAATCCCCATAGGTTGGCATCCATCAGGATGAGGAAATTCCTCCTTAGGAAATGTCCCGCTGAGTGTGATGAGAAAGGTGGCGCCATTGTTGTAATGTCGCTGGTAACAAACAAGAGTGCCCCGGGAAGTGACGACACTTCCCCCAAGCTCGTTGGCAATTTGTCGTGTGCGTGTGCGTGTGCGTGTGTGTGTGTGCGCGCGTGCAAAAAATTGGTAGTGGAGTTTCGAGGTACAGTAGTTATAAAGGGGATATAATGACATGGACACAGCTGGAGGTAGCAACAAAGACAGAACGATCTTCGGTGAGAAACTGACCAGAGACTCTGAATTATTCCGCCGGTTCTCAGAGTCGAATGATTGATCTGTGCCCATGACCTTCTCTATTGAATGTCTCCGAGCCATGGGTGCACGGCGCTGCGGTTGAGGTGTAGCAGAAATGGGCCTGGCACGCCGACCTGTAAGTCACAGTGAAAAAGAATTAAATAACAGACAGCATTTGCCTCTGTTACCTTGATCCATTCTCCCTTTTTCTCTTATCTCTGCCTATATTATTTCTTTGATGCAAGTGCAACATTGTTCAAATTCCCAATCAATAAGTGTCCATTTATTTCATTCCACTCGTAACTTCCCATTTCCTGCGAAACTGAATCTTTTCCCAATGTGAATGCCAACTTACCATGCAGAGCTAAAGGAGGAAGTGGCCCAAGAGGAGATTCTGGGGAGAGGTCTTCTTCTGAGCTGTCCTGTTTGGTGAAAATTAAGAGTTTGACATGTGACAGTTGGATCGCAATGGATGATATACAATCACAGTGGGTATTTTACAATCAAAAGTTGAAGGTCCCAATGCTTAAGGCCCTGACACACCTTGACGATTTAGCCAGCGTATGCCTGACGTATGAAAAATTTGGCTAAAACACCGGCACACGTCGAATACGTTATGGGTAAGTTTGTATACGTTAAGAGCACGCTGAAGCACGCTGGCATACGTTGTAGTACGCCGAGCTGTTTTTCAAATTTTCCATGCTTGAAATTTTTCGACTTATGCCAGCATATGACTCACACGTTCCGCAAAACGCTGGCCATAAGTTGTAGGCACGTTATGCGATCGTTGACACACGTCGACACACGTTACTTGTAAGTTACTCATAAGTCGAAACACGTCGAGGTAATGATTAGCGTCAGTGTTCCAGACTCCCTGGTTATTTTTTAATTTTTTGGTTTTTTTTTTCTTCGGTATGACGGTGATGTTGACACTTCAATTTCTAGTGCGGTTATAATATAATATAATTAATAGGCTGCTGCTCAACGATTTAAATCATAGCCGCACTAGAAATCGAAGTGTCAACATCACCGTCATACCGAAGAAAAAAAAACAAAAACCATGGAGTCTGGAACACTGACGGGTTCCTCCTGTGTGAACCCCATTTTTTATATACTAATTCCCCTAAACGCTGCCAATACGCCATTATTTGGTAGTTGTAAGTTAGAAACACGTTCATTTAGTTCTTTCGTTGTCCGGAAGACGTCAATCAAATACGTCTACATATGTCAATGTGCGTTGGAAATACGTAAGGAATTGGTTCAAACCACATTACTCATATGTTACAAATAACTTTCGTGTACGCTAGACATTAGCTCGACGTCTTTCGACTTATGAGGAGCTTACAAGTAACTTTTGTCGACGTTTGCCAACATTCGCATATCGTGTGTACAATTTATTCCCATCGCATGCGGAACGTGTGTCATACGGCAAGTACGTCGTAAAATGTTTAACACGTTTAAAATTACAAGACGTACTCCACTTACTACGACGTATGATAGCGTACTTTAGCGTTCTATTCACGCATACCAAACTTACCCATACCGTATTCGACGTGCGCCAGCGTTTTAGACGCATTTTTCAGAGGTCGGCATACGCTGGCAAGATCACCAAGGTGTTACTGCGATGTTGACACTTCCATTTCTCCGGCGGTTATGATTTCAATCGTTGTGCGGCAGCCTTTTCATGGGCTACGCCATGTGATCGTCAGCAATACGTGCAGCGCGCTATGCATAAGTTAGACTATCGTTGGGCATAGATTGTGAACGCCGACAACACGCTAAGCATTCGTTGGTATAAATTATCTATAAGACAACGAAACGTTCTGTGTCCGTTACTAATACGTTATGCATACGACCAACTCGTTATGAATACGTCCGAATCTTTAATAAAAACATCAAAAGTTCAATGCAAGCCAGTGTTTTACATACATTTTGATACGTTGCCTTTGCTGGCTAAAACGTCAAGGTGTGACTGGGCCTTAACCATTACCTTGACGTGTTTCGACTTATGAGTAACTTACAAGTAACGTGTGTCGACGTGTGTCAACGATCGCATAACGTACCTACAACTTATGGCCAGCGTTTTGCGGAACGTGTGAGTCATACGCTGGTATACGTCGTAAAATTTCAAGCATGCTAAAATTTGAGGACAACCGCAAAGCACAATGATGAAAGCCAGCGTACTACGACGTGTGGCAGTGTTTTTCAGCGTGCTCTCAATGTTTCCAAAACTTACCCATAACGTATTGGACGTGCGCCAGCGTTTGACAATTTTTTCAAAAATCGGCATAAGCTGGCTAAAACGTCAAGGTGTGACTGGGCCTTTAGCGTCAGTGTTCCAGACTCCCTGGTATTTTTTTTTCTTCGGTATGACGGTGATGTTGACACTTCGATTTCTAGTGCGGTTATAATATAATATAATTCATAGGCTGCCGCTCAACGATTTAAATCATAACCGCACGAGAAATCAAAGTGTCAACATCACCGTCATACCGAAGAAAAAAAAACAAAAAACCAGGGAGTCTGGAACACTGACGCTAACCATTACCTCGACGTGTTTCGACTTATGAGTAACTTACAAGTAACGTGTGTCGACGTGTGTCAACAATCGCGTAACGTGCCTACGACTTATGGCCAGCGTATGCGGAACGTGTGTCATACGCCGAGTACGTCGAGAAATTTTCAACATGCTGAAAATTTATCGACGTACTCGGCGTATGACCACGTATGCCAGCGTACTACGAAGTATGCCAGCGTACTACAACGTATGCCAGCGTGCTCTTAACGTATACAAAACTTACCTATAACGTATTCGACGTGTGCCAGTTTGGTTCGGCAAATTTTTCATACGTCAGCATACGTTGGCTAAAACCTCAAGGTGTGACAGCGGCTTCACACTTCGATGTCTAGTGCGGTTATGATTTGAATCGTCGAGCCACAGCCTATGAATAGACTACGCCACGTGATCGTCGGCGATACGCTGCCGCGCTATGCATAAGTTAGACTATCGTTGGGCATAGGTTGTGAACGCCGACAACACGCTCAGCATTCGTTAGCTTAAGTTATCTATATGTGATTGAAACGTTCTGTGTACGTTACTAATACGTTATGCATACGTCCAACACGTTATTGTACGCCCAAAACTTAAAAAAACATTAATAGTTCAGCGTACGCCAGCGTTTTACATACAATTTGATACCTTGCCATACGCTGGCTAAAACGTCAAGGTGTGACAGCCCCTTTAGCTGAAGTACCATCATGGCATCATCATCTGAGTTATCTCAATGCAGTCAGGCCTGTGGCCTCATAGCACTATGGTGCCTTTTATATTTTCCAGTGTTGACCTTTCTGTCTTTTTTTTTTCTCTTCCTCCATTCCCAGCACGACCAGGTAGCGACCATTCATTCAGCAACACATTTCTGGTTGCACTTTTGATGCATATTCTTTCGGATCACATCCGCTCCTTTGTTCCTCTTTGTCAACTGTGGAATCACATTCCTGGCTATTGTCATGTTTTCCCGAAAATCCCTTAAGACAGCATCGCATCGCCATCTCGTGTCTCCCCACACCTACCCATGGAGCTTTTCCATTCATGCAAATCTCAAATTCGTTTGTCTGAATTCTCCTTTGTCCACATGTTCCTCCACATCTACAACATCCCTTCATCGACTTGTCAACCTTCCATCCTCTGTGCAGTCCTTCTATAAGTCTTGACCTCTAAATCAATGCATTTTCATCACACATGCACTTGACAGTTCTTGATACACCTCAGAAACACCAGTGTTGTTCTCAAGGACATAACTGGTACCAAGATTCCAATAAGTTTACACCTTGTAGAAAGCGATTGGAAGGAAAAGCATCATGGAGGAAATTAAAATGAAGAGGTGGAGATAGTTTGAGGGTGTACTGCATCTTGAAAACATCACAAAAAGAGCAATTATGTTGGAAGCCTGAAGGTCGAAGGAGGGTTCGATGGCCTTGGGGGACTTGGTGGTGTACACTGCAATCGCAGCTGATGGAGCTAGAAAGAACCTGGATGGCGATCAGTCAGTGGAGCTTGGACAGATGGAAGTGGCACAAGTTCCTCAAGAGACTCCATCTTCTGCCAGGCTTGACAAGATCTTTAGCAAAGTAAGCAACACACCAATTTTGTGTGTTGGAATTTGGAATTAGGAATTTGTTTAAGGTGCCGGTGATGGCTCGCCTACTCTTTGTGCAAGATATCGTGGGACCTTCAATATCCACCAACTAAAGCTGGCAACTAAGATGACCAGTTTAACATCCATCTGAGGGACGGCACACACACTGATAAATGACCCTGCCTGCGAAACACCGGGATGACAGTTTAAAGCTGGGCTGAGATCCAAACCCAGGCTAGACAGCTCAGAGGGGTGTATGTGTACCTCAGTTATTCTGCGAGCCCTAAAACGTGTTGTATACACGTCTCCAGCTGTGGCCATGGTAGGCATTTCATGACAGATGGTTGATTCGGAGGATTTGCTACTCCATCAACACAGACAGGATGGCAACTCCTCAATTTTATCTAATGCTCTGCTTCTGCTTTCTCAATGATTCATCACTCCTCAGCTTTAACATGCCCGATATATTGATCTACCAACTTGACAACCTCCATAAGTCCAATGTTTCTGCTCAGCTTTAAGAATAGCCTTCATTATCAATTTATGGAATCACCTCCCCTCTTCAACCCTACTCTTCTATTCATGTCTTCATGTTGGCAGCTTACCATCACCGGATAGAATGCCCCCAAATCTACCAGTAATCTTTAAAACCTCACCAATAATTTCATGGTCTGTTCTGGGTTTGTATTTGCACCATGTTCTCCATGTTATGCAAAATGTTTGTACTAATTTTTAGATATTCCACAACCATTTTGAACAAGCAAAACAACCTTTTCTGCAGCAAAACTCATCAAACTTGAATCTGCCTTTTAGATGGCAAGTTTCAAAATAATTAAGTGACCTGAGCAATCAAGTATAACTAATATGGCTGATTTACTTCGATGGTAGAAATTTTCATGCACAGCTTGAAGGAAGATGCGTTGAGATAAAAAAAAAAATCAAGATAGGTCTCGTTCCTTACATCTGGTTCCAACTCTGCGAGAGTGGGTGCTTTGAGCAGAACTCGTTTGCGGCCTGGTTTCCCCTTGGCAACATTCACCTCTGGACAGGGGAAGATAAAGCAAGGAATGCAATATTAACAGAACAAAGGTCAGAGAATGTCATGGAGGTGTTGAAGATGGAGCCAGAATTTATGTACATTGTACAGTAGGACGGAGACCACATACCCGAATGGCTGCGTTGCAATAAAGGTGAGACAGGTCGCAGTCTGTGATCACTGCGAATCTCATCAAGCATTTGTTCATGGAGGCTGCGAGGTCTCGGTGTTGGGTGTCGCAAGCGCCGCTCCACCACCTTTTAAGAGGAATTTTTTTCCTTCAGATTTCACAAAAGGCTTACTATAATAAGACTGGTGTTATTACCATTGCCAATAGAGAAGGCATTACATTTGGGTCCTTTGTCCATGTGTCTGTCTGCACAAAACTTGTCTATTAATGACATACTATGAAATGTCATTACATGTATTAATTATGTACCATTGAAATGCAAGTATGTCTACTAATTCCATACTATTGAAATGTGAGTACGTCTATTATTAAGTACTACTGAAATGACAGTACGTCTCTTAATTGAATACTATGAAATGTGATTGCATCCATTAACTAGGACAATCGGTAGAGCGCATAACTCCGCCAGGCTGATTAGTTTATGTTTTGTAGCCCACTGATAGGCCGGATCTGGATTCGGACCTGAAGTAAAATTTAATTGGCTTGCTCCTGTCACCTAAACAACTCATCCACCAAGTTTTGTCCAAATCCATCCATAATTTTTTGAGATATCGTGCTATTCCTCGTTTTAGCCCCCATCACTCAATGGTGAAGAATCACTTAAAAAATTCTCAGATCCGGATTCACATCTTCACCAAAATCAAATAAATTCTTCCTTGTTACATACCCAACCTGCCCACCAAGTTTAATCCGAATCCATAGACCCACTTTTTGAGATGTTTTGTAACAAACAAACAAACAAACCGGTAGGCGACGAGGGATCCGCGAGGATCGAAGCGCTGGATACGATGCTTTTCATTCTGACCGATCCACCGACGAAGATTCATTGCCAAGACGTATTGGTTCACATACAATTGTTCCTCTGCCTGGCAAGATTTTTCCTATTGCGTATTTTGCCAACTGACACTCCTCACAGGACTACCATTTGAAAAATAAAACCTAAATCGAAAATCGGCTCGAGTAAAATTTTCTAAATATCTCGAAGTGTTTAATTCCAAAGTCTCATTTCTCCACATTCAAAACTGTAGGACAAGTATTGAAAATAGTGAACGTAGGTCGAGAAAAAGTATTTTTTCGAATTTTGCGTATTTCAGCCCCGACACCCTTGGTGATCGAATCTGGAAAAATGCTGCGGTTCAATTTTGTAGTAGTTATTAATTAAACTCTATCCAAACACCAAATTTGAACGTTCCCCCGTCGACGGTTTCCGAGGTCAAGGTCACTCATCATATTCCCTGGTTCACCACCTTTCCGCATTAGGAGGGCTGCCATTCGGAAACTATGAGAGATAGATAGAGGAATGTTATGCTGTCGCGATAACTAGATGTGGATGCAAGGAATAGGTAGGAGTTAATCCGGTCGCTCTACCTATCGTAGAAGCCGCGCTACGTCAGTTACCGATTGGATTCTTAAAACGCGGTTTTTCGGCCGCTGCATAGCAACAGGTAGTTGCTAGCAACGAAACTCAAACGCGCACACTCCCAGCCCATATGGCACCTGTTCGCCAAGTTTCATCGAAATTGGTTTGCAGGTTTGTGCTGTGGAGCCTCACGTTGCGCGCGCACGCGCGCACGCGCGCACGCGCGCACACACGCACACACGCACACACACACACACACACACACACACACACACACACACACACACACACACACACGCACACACACGCACACACACGCACACAACCTGACAATAACGGATATTTAGCGAATCCCAAAAAGACAGGGGTGAAAACATAACCTCCATATCATTGGAATGCAAGTACGTCTACTAATTACATACTATTGAAATGAGCACGTCTATTATTACGTACGATTGAAACTAGTGTAGTACCTGCCCTACAGGCGATCTTGTTCCAAGCATGCAACACGTTCTTCTGACGCATGTTTATTTTGGCAGTGTATAGGCAACTTACAGCTCTGTATAGATAAAAAAAATAACCCGGGTTATGTGCATGAAGTTAAAACATATCTACTGCTGTTAATGCTAAAAAAAAAAACACCTCACAGCACTGGAAAGCGTGAGGACAGGAATACTGTCCTATAATGATGGAGACTTGTAATACCCTCTCTCACCTGGAGGTGGTGGCACATGATACACATTTACATGGAGAATTTGTGACCTGCCGAATCCTCCCCAAGACCACCGGCAAAGATAAAAACACCCCTTTACATTAATTGGGGTCATGCTGATCCTATGTAACAAGTATGGATGGAATTGCCCCAGAACTGTCGGAGGAGTAGCACAACAAACAAAGAAACAAACAAGAAGATGCCGTGCAGAGCACGATACTTGCAAAATCCATAAAAACAAATTTGACCTAAAAAAAATAATTGTTGGTTGAATTCAGTGAACAAATATGCAACTCCTCTTCAAATTTAAAGTCAATTGGATGAAAATTGAAAAATTTAGAAATCTGGCCTATGTTGTCCTTTTGGCCGAGGTGGACCTCAAAAAGTGGTTGAATTCAGTGACCTGATATGCAAATCCTCTTCAAATTTCAAGGCAATGGGAAGAAAATTGAGGATTTTATAAATCTCACCTAAGTTGTTGACCTTAAGCCTCTGTTGACCTTTTGGTCAATCTGGACCTCAAAAATAATTGGTGGTTCAATTCAGTGACCTGATATGAAAATCCTCTTCAAATTTCATGTCAATCGGATGAAAATTGAGGATTTCAGAAATCTCACCTAAGTTGTTGACCTTTGGCCTCTGTTGACCTTTTGACCTTAAAAACAATAGGCTTCTTCCTTATGACAAACTCTTCCATGTGGTGAAGTTTTGTGAAGATCGGTTTTAAATTGTGACCTGAAGGCGATAGACAGACAGAATAACAAAATTGACTGACCAATACACTGGAAAAATCTTAGAATTTGCAAGTAACAAACACACAAACACTGGTCTGTGAATAATCCGAAGGATGCAAGTACATCTATTAATTACATACTATTGAAATGTGAGTAAGCCAGTTAATTATTAGATACTAGTGAAATGTGAGTACATCTATAAATTACACACTATTTAAATGTGAGTACATCTATTAATTACATACTATTGAAATGTGAGTACATCTATTAATTACACACTATTTAAATGTGAGTACATCTATTAATTACATACTATTGAAATGTGAGTAAGCCAGTTAATTATTAGATACTAGTGAAATGTGAGTACATATATAAATTACATACTATTGAAATGTGAGTACATCTATTAATTACACACTATTTAAATGTGAGTACATTTATTAATTACATACTATTGAAATGTGAGTACGTCTATTATTAGATAATATTGAAATGTGAGTACGTCGATTATTAGATAATATTGAAATGTGAGTACGTCGATTAATTACATACTATTTAAATGTGAGTACATCTATTAATTACATACTATTTAAATGTGAGTACATCTATTAATTACACACGATTTAAATGTGAGTACATCTATTAATTACACACTATTGAAATGCGAGTACATCTATTAATTACACACGATTTAAATGTGAGTACATCTATTAATTACACACTATTTAAATGTGAGTACATCTATTAATTACATACTATTGAAATGTGAGTACATCGATTAATTAGATACTATTGAAATGTGAGTAGGTCTATTAATTAGATACTGTTGAAATGTGAGTGTCTATTAATTAGATACTATTGAAATGTGAGTAAGTCTATTAATTAGATACTATTGAAATGTGAGTACGTCTATTAATTACATGCTATGGAAATGTGAGTACGTCTATTAATTACATGCTCTTGAAATGCGAGTACATCTATTAATTACATGCTATTTAAATGTGAGTACAGTACATCTATTAATTACATACTATTGAAATGTGAGTACGTCTATTAATTACATGCTGTTGAAATGTGAGTACGTCCATTAATGACATGCTATTGAAATGTGAGTACATCTATTAATTACATGCTATTAAAATGTGAGTACATCTATTAATTACATGCTATTGAAATGTGAGTACGTCTATTAATTACATGCTATTGAAATGTGAGTACGTCCATTAATGACATGCTATTGAAATGTGAGTACATCTATTTATTACATGCTATATAAATTTGAGTACATCTATTAATTACATACCATTGAAATGTGAGTACATCTATTAATTACATGACATTGAAATGTGAGTACGTCTATTAATTACATACCATTGAAATGTGAGTACGTCTATTAATTACATGCCATTGAAATGCGAGTCCATCTATTAATTACATGCTATTGAAATGTGAGTACATCTATTAATTACATGCTATATAAATTTGAGTACATCTATTAATTACATATCATTGAAATGTGAGTACGTCTATTAATTACATGCCATTGAAATGTGAGTACGTCTATTAATTACATTCCATTGAAATGCGAGTACATCTATTAATTACATATCATTGAAATGTGAGTACGTCCATTAATGACATGCTATTGAAATGTGAGTACATCTATTAATGACATGCTATTGAAATGTGAGTACATCTATTAATTACATGCTATTTAAATGAGAGTACAGTACATCTATTAATGAAATGCTATTGAAATGTGAGTAGGTCCATTAATGACATGCTATTGAAATGTGAGTAGGTCCATGAATGACATGCAATTGAAATTTGAGTACATCTATTAATTACATGCTGTATAAATTTGAGTACATCTATCAATTACATGCCATTGAAATATGAGTACATCTATTAATTACATGCCATTGAAATGTGAGTACATCTATTAATTACATGCTATATAAATGAGTGCATCTATAAATTACATACTATTGAAATGTGAGTACGTCTATTAATTACATACTATTGAAATGTGAGTACTCCATGAATGACATGCAATTGAAATGTGAGTACATCAATTAATTACATGCTATTGAAATGTGAGTACATCTATAAATTACATGCTATTGAAATGCAAATCCATCTATTAATAACATGCTATTGAAATGTGAGGACGTCTATTAATTACATACTATTGAAATGTGAGTACATCTATTAATGACATGCTATTGAAATGTGAGTACGTCCATTAATGACATGCTCTTGAAATGTGAGTACGTCCATGAATGACATGCTCTTGAAATGTGAGTACATCTATTAATTACATACTACTGAAATGTGAGTACGTCTATTAATTACATGCTATTGAAATGTGAGTACGTCGATTAATTACATGCTATTGAAATGTGATTATGTCTATTAATTAAATGCTATATAAATTTGAGTACATCTATTAATGACATGCTATTGAAATGTGAGTACGTCTATTAATTACATACTATTGAAATGCAAGTACGTCCATGAATGGCATGCTATTGAAATGTGAGGACGTCTATTAATGACATGCTATTGAAATGTGAGTACATCTATTAATTACATGCTGTTGAAATGCGAGTCCATCTATTAATTACATGCTATTGAAATGCGAGTCCATCTATTAATTACCTGCTATTGAAATGTGAGGACGTCTATTAATTACATACTATTGAAATGTGAGTACATCTATTAATGACATGCTATTGAAATGCGAGTACGTCCATTAATGACATGCTATTGAAATGTGAGTACGTCCATTAATGACATGCTCTTGAAATGTGAATACATCTATTAATGACATGCTATTGAAATGTGAGTACATCTATTAATGACATGCTATTGAAATGTGAGTACGTCTATTAATTACATGCTATTGAAATGTGAGTACGTCTATTAATTACATGCTATTGAAATGTGAGTACGTTCATTAATGACATGCTATTGAAATGTGAGTACGTCTATTAATTACATGCTATATAGATTTGAGTCCATCTATTAATTACATGCTATTGAAATGTGAGGACGTCTATTAATGACATGCTATTGAAATGTGAGTACATCTATTAATTACATGCTATTGAAATGCGAGTCCATCTATTAATTACATGCTATTGAAATGTGAGGACGTCTATTAATTACATACTATTGAAATGTGAGTACATCTATTAATGACATGCTATTGAAATGTGAGTACGTCCATTAATGACATGCTATTGAAATGTGAGTACATCTATTAATGACATGCTATTGAAATGTGAGTACGTCTATTAATTACATGCTATGGAAATGTGAGTACGTCTATTAATTACATGCTATTGAAATATGAGTATGTCTATAAATTACATACTATTGAAATGTGAGTACATCTATTAATGACATGCTCTTGAAATGCGAGTACATCTATTAATTACATGCTATTTAAATGTGAGTACAGTACATCTATTAATTACATACTATTGAAATGTGAGTGCGTCTATTAATTACATGCTATTGAAATGTGAGTACGTCTATTAATTACATGCTATTGAAATGTGAGTACGTTCATTAATGACATACTATTGAAATGTGAGTACGTCTATTAATTACATGCTATATAAATTTGAGTACATCTATTAATTGCATACTATTGAAATGTGAGTACTCCATTAATTACATACTATGGAAATGTGAGTACTCCATTAATGACATGCTATTGAAATGTGAGTACATCTATTAATTACATGCTATTGAAATGCGAGTCCATCTATTAATTACATGCTATTGAAATGTGAGGACGTCTATTAATTACATACTATTGAAATGTGAGTACATCTATTAATGACATGCAATTGAAATGTGAGTACATCTATTAATGACATGCTATTGAAATGTGAGTACGTCCATTAATGACATGCTATTGAAATGTGAGTACGTCCATTAATGACATGCTATTGAAATGCGAGTACATCTATTAATGACATGCTATTGAAATGTGAGTACGTCCATTAATGACATGCTATTGAAATGCGAGTACATCTATTAATGACATGCTATTGAAATGTGAGTACGTCTATTAATTACATACTATTGAAATGTGAGTACTCCATGAATGACATGCAATTGAAATGTGAGTACATCAATTAATTACATGCTATTGAAATGTGAGTACATCTATAAATTACATGCTATTGAAATGCAAATCCATCTATTAATAACATGCTATTGAAATGTGAGGACGTCTATTAATTACATACTATTGAAATGTGAGTACATCTATTAATGACATGCTATTGAAATGTGAGTACGTCCATTAATGACATGCTCTTGAAATGTGAGTACGTCCATGAATGACATGCTCTTGAAATGTGAGTACATCTATTAATTACATACTACTGAAATGTGAGTACGTCTATTAATTACATGCTATTGAAATGTGAGTACGTCGATTAATTACATGCTATTGAAATGTGATTATGTCTATTAATTAAATGCTATATAAATTTGAGTACATCTATTAATGACATGCTATTGAAATGTGAGTACGTCTATTAATTACATACTATTGAAATGCAAGTACGTCCATGAATGGCATGCTATTGAAATGTGAGGACGTCTATTAATGACATGCTATTGAAATGTGAGTACATCTATTAATTACATGCTGTTGAAATGCGAGTCCATCTATTAATTACATGCTATTGAAATGCGAGTCCATCTATTAATTACCTGCTATTGAAATGTGAGGACGTCTATTAATTACATACTATTGAAATGTGAGTACATCTATTAATGACATGCTATTGAAATGCGAGTACGTCCATTAATGACATGCTATTGAAATGTGAGTACGTCCATTAATGACATGCTCTTGAAATGTGAATACATCTATTAATGACATGCTATTGAAATGTGAGTACATCTATTAATGACATGCTATTGAAATGTGAGTACGTCTATTAATTACATGCTATTGAAATGTGAGTACGTCTATTAATTACATGCTATTGAAATGTGAGTACGTTCATTAATGACATGCTATTGAAATGTGAGTACGTCTATTAATTACATGCTATATAGATTTGAGTCCATCTATTAATTACATGCTATTGAAATGTGAGGACGTCTATTAATGACATGCTATTGAAATGTGAGTACATCTATTAATTACATGCTATTGAAATGCGAGTCCATCTATTAATTACATGCTATTGAAATGTGAGGACGTCTATTAATTACATACTATTGAAATGTGAGTACATCTATTAATGACATGCTATTGAAATGTGAGTACGTCCATTAATGACATGCTATTGAAATGTGAGTACATCTATTAATGACATGCTATTGAAATGTGAGTACGTCTATTAATTACATGCTATGGAAATGTGAGTACGTCTATTAATTACATGCTATTGAAATATGAGTATGTCTATAAATTACATACTATTGAAATGTGAGTACATCTATTAATGACATGCTCTTGAAATGCGAGTACATCTATTAATTACATGCTATTTAAATGTGAGTACAGTACATCTATTAATTACATACTATTGAAATGTGAGTGCGTCTATTAATTACATGCTATTGAAATGTGAGTACGTCTATTAATTACATGCTATTGAAATGTGAGTACGTTCATTAATGACATACTATTGAAATGTGAGTACGTCTATTAATTACATGCTATATAAATTTGAGTACATCTATTAATTGCATACTATTGAAATGTGAGTACTCCATTAATTACATACTATGGAAATGTGAGTACTCCATTAATGACATGCTATTGAAATGTGAGTACATCTATTAATTACATGCTATTGAAATGCGAGTCCATCTATTAATTACATGCTATTGAAATGTGAGGACGTCTATTAATTACATACTATTGAAATGTGAGTACATCTATTAATGACATGCAATTGAAATGTGAGTACATCTATTAATGACATGCTATTGAAATGTGAGTACGTCCATTAATGACATGCTATTGAAATGTGAGTACGTCCATTAATGACATGCTATTGAAATGCGAGTACATCTATTAATGACATGCTATTGAAATGTGAGTACGTCTATTAATTACATGCTATTGAAATGTGAGTATGTCTATTAATTACATACTACTGAAATGTGAGTACGTCTATTAATTACATACTACTGAAATGTGAATACGTCTTCATTACGTTCCATCGGAACGCGAATATATTCAACACAGGTTGGAATCGAAGTTCAAAGGTAGTAGTAGTAGTGGTATGTTCATTAATTGCGTACTCTTGTAACATGAGCGGGTTCATTAATCCTTCCTACAATTTACGGACCGGTGTGTGTGTGTTCATCACAAAAACTACTTCAAAGTCCCCACCCTTTACAATGCAGTAAGGTGTTTTGAATTACATCGTGAGAGGTATTTTGAAGGGGTATTTTGGATAAAGATAATAACATAACACCGCCCCCCCCCACACTCCCGGCTGCTCCCATGGAGAGCGGGTGCTTCTAGTTCTATATAATCTGTAAAATAAAACTGAAAAACATGGTGCTTGTTTGTCCTCAACTAATGTACGATTAGAATGTGAGTACATCTATAATGTACATACTATTGGACTGTGTCTGTCTATGAAGTATATAAGATTGGAATGTGAATAGATACAAAAAGAAAAAAGAAAAACGTCTTTGTCCGCTGTCAGAACATAAAACTACGTCGTCAATGCATTGTGTGTACCACATAAAACAATTCCCGGCGAGTGTTTGCAATCTCTGATTGCTTTCGAGTTAGTACTGAGATGTTGGCATACTTGTGTTCCCATCCGAGCATATACTGTAGCTCATTGAAGCTGGGATCCCGAGTTCAAATACGCACTATATTAACCTGGCAATTGTATGCTAATGGTCCTGTACTTTATGTATCAACATGCACAGACATCTCTTGGTGTTATTGTCCTGTGTGCACTGCATGTGAAAGGTCTTCCTGGAGTTTTAGATTCTCAAGGGAAGAATAGATGAAATATCAGTTTCATAAACAACGATTTGTCGGACAAAAAGTTAACGTAGCAACAATAATTTATTTCAAAGGAGAAGGGAGGAAGGGCGTGGGGGGCACACATGCCAGCATGAGTTGTGGACTTATGGTGTCGTGAATGACAGAGATGATCGAATAGCAACTTACAGGATTGAGAGGTGGACGGGAGCGAATGAAATCCAGGATAATGTCATGGGCACTCTTCCTAATACGTGGCGGGATGTCTCCTTGAACCTGTAAAGTGCATATTGCAACAGAAAGACAAGTTCAACACAGGTTGGGAAATAACTGGACGAAACCCAGGCAGTGCTAAATGCACAATGCAAGCAACCAAATTACATTAAGATCAAGATAAGTTAGTGCAAGGCCTAAAATAAATAAATAAATTGCATCGCACATGCCTTTTTTTCACATTGTTAATCTTCCGAACATTTTTCTTTCAGCTCATTCTCTTCCTCTTTCTCTTTTATATCCCAGTTACTTTACCCACTCTTCACCTTTCCTCCTTTTCTCACAAAACCCTTCCTCCTCCATCCTCACCCGTTTCCGTCCATCCTCAATGCTTCACCTCTCCGTCCACCTCAATCTCAATCTCCTCCTGCTCTAGGTAACCATTATCTCTACTATTCCTCCATAATTCCTTAAATGTATTTTTATTTCTGCAGTGAAACAAATATTTGCATGAGACGACGACATATTTAGACAAATAAAATTATTTTTTGATCACTTTCCTTCTGTACTGTATTGTATACACAAAATATGCAACAGTTGATGACATATCTAGCAGCTGACCCCCACCCACCTCCCTCCCCCAAGTGCTTATGCCATAAGTAGATGGTCCTGTATTTAAATAGTGCCCGACAGGATTGTGCAGAGGTAGCACACCTACCTTTGAGTTGTCTAGTTCAATACCTGACCTGACTGTCCACTGTCAGATTGATGGCCTCTGACGTTAAACTGTGTGTCCCCATCTGCGAGCATTAGTGGTAGATGTCAAAATCTAATGGTGTCTTTCATGAAGTATAGGTGAGTTACCACTGGCAAACTGGCTAAATTACAAATTTGTATCATTTTCAGTTAACCGTCAGGCTTGGCCTGCCTGTTTGTGAAAAACTTGTGTCAAAAGCTTTGCTTGTCTGACCCACAAGGTGGAAATAATTGTGGAATGTTAAATGCAGTAGAGGTAGTAGTAGTAGTTGTAGTAGTAGTAGTAGTAGCAGCAGTAGCAGCAGCAGTTCCATAATGAAAAATATAAATGCCATGCTTTTCACAGTTGCACGAAAAGGTTAATTAAATAATTAATGAACGAGCACAAATCGAGATCATGAAATGTGTGTGTGTGTGGGTTTATGGGATGGGGGGAGGTAGAGAGGGGGCTGGAAAATTAGTGGAGTGGGGAAGGCTAATTGTGGGGGATAAATACATTTCTGTATGTATATGCCAATTACCACCCCCCCCCCCCACAAAAAAAACTTTAAAACTCCAATTACAATAAAGAACACACACAACCTCATTGTCATAACTCACACCATGGCCATAAGGCCGATCGTGCATGAGTATCAAGATGATCCTTTCTATCTGTCTGTAAACTAACTGGACAACGAGGGCAGCCAGAATCGTCAAATTTGGCACAGAGCTTCGTATTGTGAATGTCTTGGACAGATTAAACTTTGAACTCACAAGGAAATTTTTTTTTTTCGTACAGATCTATATGAACTTTCAGCCATAGGCTGGCATGTGAGTATTGGATAATTGCATCTGTGTGTACAATTTGACAATTCCAGATGCTAATGATGTGAAGTTAAGTTATTCTGCTGACAAAACAAGAAGAAAAAGAAATGAGACGGGTTGATGATCGCAATGCGTGTCAAGCAGAAACAGGAAGCACATCAGAAATAGGTGCTGACCCACGCCGTTCATATGTTTCTCTCCCGAGCCATGCAGTGGATGATTGGTCAATTTTGATTAAATTTTGCATATGTGCTTGAAGTACCCATAGGCAGGTCAGGGTAACAGATTAAATTTGCCCCGAACACCTGTCCCCATCCCGGATGGGGGAGTTGTTTAAATGGAGGAAGGGATACAGCAAAAGGGTACAAGTCAAATGCAAGTACAGTACGTATTCAGGAAGCAAGTTTAATTAACAATGAGAATTACAAAATAAGAAAAGGCAAAAAAGTTTTTGAAAAGAAAAACATGAAAACATAAAGATTTTAATGCAAGAATCGACTGCATATTGTTATATATATATATATATATATATATATATATATATATATATATATATATATATATATATATATATATATATATATATTTAAGAAATACATTGTCAAAGAATAGCAAAGTCAATGTGTAAAATGTAATTTTATGAATCGCATATTAAACACTTGCATCAATCTGTCCTCTGTGGCATAATGAATCCATCAGATGGGAGTGAAGAACCAAATTTAACAGTCTCGGGTGATGGGGCACTCACCATGACTTTTCGAAGGGTGTACCGTCGATTACGGATGTCAGCCATGAGCATCTCGTAAGGTGTGAGCGCATACTCGATGGGCAGGCGATCCTTCTCGCAATGGGGTGTGTGCTTTAACTGCACTCCACGGCGGAGCTCGCACATCACCTGTCCCCACAGCTGTGCCTGGTGTGGACAAGACGATCGAGAGGGGGAAAGGTGTCCGGGATGGGGAGGTTAGTGCAATCCACTCAATGGCAACACAAAATCCAAGGTCAACTGGACAAGAAGAACTGATGCTACAGCTCACCCAGTCTGCATTCTGCAGTTCCTGAAGCTCTGCAGATTTCATGCTGCCTCTGGTGTTTGTGTCTCCCAAGCTATGTAGCATCTGGAAAGAAAAAAAAACCCATAAATGAGCAGTTAGTGCAAAGTTTTGGAAAAGTCAATACAGTACAGGTATTAAACATCCGAACAAAACGATGCGGCTACAAAGATTGGGAGACGATCGGAGTGTCAAAGGCTTAGTTTCTGGAGGAAGAGATTGCTGCTGGTCGTGTGTGTAAAAGCTGGAAGGGGGACTTGCACCAACATCTCCATCACCAGTTATGTGAATCATCTCACCAACTTAATCTCCACAATGTCGTGAGTAAACAATTCCATTTTTATCGCAACAATTTTAAAAAGTGCATTCTCCATGTTTGTTACCCCCTTCTGACTTCTCCACATTTCAAAGGATCCTTTCAGGCTTTCGCTGTCAGCATACACTATTGGCATGTGACGAGATAGTCATCGCTAGTATGCAACGTGGCTGTGGGTTAGCATCGGTTCTTGCAAAGACTCGGCAGTGCAGCTTGATACGGTGCCCACTGCAGGTTAGAGCACAAATTTGGGATATGGCCAGGGTGCCGGTGATGGCTCGCCTACTTTTTGTGAAGGACACCGTGGGATCTTTAACGACCACCAACAGACGGGGCGCCCAATTTAATGTCCGTTTGAGGAATGATGCAAATATCGATGTATTGGCCTGCCTGCGAAGTACCAGGATCACAGTTTATAGCCGAGTGTGTTCATGGATACATTTTGAAAAATATCAGAAAATCCACTTTTGAATGACTAAGAACACACCAGAAAAACACACCAGAAAATGCACCAAGTACACAGCAGAAAATGTAGTTTTTCATGGCTGGTTATTAAGCTTTAATGCGAACAATACCAAGCTCATAAGCAGGGTCAGCAGGGCATTTTACGATATCTCCCACCCCTCCCCTCTTCCTAACACCACGCCCTCCCAATAGGATACCAACCCACTGGGTTTATCCATGCTCCATCCTCTAAATGCTGAAAGTCAAGTGAGGAAGACCATTGTTAAAGTCCCTCAGCCAGGCTCAGAATCGAACCGCACTCACCTCCCAGACTCAGAGCAGATGCCCCAATCATTGAAAATCACCAAGTCTGATTAAATAAACAACTCAACAATCAGGGATTCCTGGAAGATTCTTCCTTCCAAAGACAGAGATGAAAATACGAGTCGATCTGTTTTAGTCACAACTAAATGAGACCAAAAGTGACCTGCATATATTTGGGTACCTGGTGTTGGCTTAATGGTTAGGGTGGTGGGCTTTGGATCTTAGGGTCCTGAGTTGAAATCCCGTTCGGCTGTTGAATCAATACCAGGTGGGGTTGACTCGGCCCGTCATTCTTCCGAGGTCGGCAAAATGAGTGCCAGCATGCAGGTATCCTGTGTCGGAGCGGCGACCCATCCAGGGTTGTGCCCAATAGCCAAGGAGACTGCTTAAGCAGCACCAATGCTCTGCACAGAGTATGGTCCCAATCTCCTCCTTTTACAGTGAACTTGGGCTGTCATAAACTCATTCCCACTTCAAGAATATGCAATGATAGAGTTGTCTTGAACCCAATACAAAGTTCTGACCTTCAGATTTGCAAAACTTATAAAACCACAACGTGGCAGCGACGCAACATTGCTAAATCTGTTCCTGCGTCTATTATAAAATAGCACGAACCTCGGTCTGCTTTAATTATTCCTCAACGTGACTAATGCAACTGGCTATATTTGCTGGTATTCACCATTTATGACTGGTTCAGAATTCTGCCACAACATCGGTCACACAATCACACAAATATAGTAGAGTACCATCATACCCATTCTCATGGAGATTCATTGGCTTTCAATTTAACGAGTCATCGATAAATTCATGCTGCTCACTTGTAAAACCAAAATTGACACTACTCACATTATATGAGGGTATGGACTGGCAGGATGGCCTAGAGGTACGCATACTCGCTTCTGAGGGGTCTAGCCTGGGTTCAAATCTCAGCCCAGCTATAAACTGCCATCCTGGTGTATCGCAGGCAGAGTGAGGCATCAAGATGTGTGCCGTCCCTCGGACGGATGTTAAACTGGGCATCCCGTCTGCCGGCATTAGTTGGTAGACGTCAGAGATCCCACGGTGTTCTTCACGAAGAGTAGGGAAGCTATCACCATCATCCTGAACAAATTCCAAATTCCAGCTCTAACCTATAGGGGGTGCTGCATCAGCAGCACAGCCATGCTTCCAGAAATAATGCAACCAGCAGCCACAGACTGCATACAAAATGAATGAATGAATATGAGGGAAAGGTCTGTTGAGCCACTAAGTGTTATTTTTAAAGCTTTTTTATATATTTTTTAAATGAATTATCGGATGGAATTTCTCCCCGCATTTTTCTACACAGTCACGTAAATCATTTATGTTTAGTACGTTTGTTTCCTAATAATCAACTCAACTAACAACGGCAATCTTTGCCAAAGTGTGGCAATTCAATTCCTTGTGAAGTCCGGTGAAAACTGCGCCGCCGATATTCAAACAAGTGGCCACAGTTTCCGGAGAGGACGATTGATGTCAGCAATGCTGAAAGATGCATTTGCTATTTGAAAGACAGCAAAATGGACCCCACCGACAAACCACAAAGTGGCCTCCTGATTAGTGTTGCGACAGACGAGAACGAAATGAAGGTAGATATGCTCTAATCCGAGCAAATCATCCTGCAATTACCGGTGAATCGGCTAGCGTGTCGAATTGTGTGAAAGCGAACCACAGAAAAGACAATTTAAAGGGTTTTAAACCTGCTAACAGAAACAGAAAGAAGAAAATGCTCCGTAAGGATATTTGCAACAATTGTTGGATTCGTTTTGAAGGACTGACGGCATTTTCTTTCACGAGATAGAAACAGAATGCCAACCACAGCAAAAGAAGCACAGAATCCCCGGTTAGGAATCGAAGTTCAAAACTTTGTCTTCAGCTAAACCAAAACAATTTTTTTGTTTTAAAGGCAAGGGCGTCAATCTTTTGGCATCAGGAAGGGATAATTATTGTGGATTTCCTTGGGAAAGACGCAACGGTAAACAAAGACCATTATTTTCAGACGTTATGCAACTTAAATAAAGCCTTGAGGAAGAAACTATTGGATTAAGCACTCGATGCGGATGACTTGAAGACCTATCTGTTTCGAAACGGGCTTTTCTGCACAGTCCACCATTTTCCTTTAGTTTTGATTCCAACTTTTTCCTACTCACTGATCCAACTCGTTTCATTCTCCAATCAATGATACTTGCCTACGAGCTCCTTCTTAAAAGCACGTTTCTGTGGAACAACCCTACTTTGTGATTGCATTCTACAAGCAGCTAAATAACTTGCGTAAATAAAGAACGAGTGATCAGAATGAGCTCTTCGTTTAAAACTTTACATCAATAGTAATTTTTTTTTTTAATGTAAATTGGTCAGAAGTTAAAACAAAACTATTGTTTACACTCGAATGGGTAACTTGGCAACATGAGGCGGTGTTTTTGATTCTTCAAAAGGTGGAATCGAAGGCTATGTCCCATTGATCGTCATGTTTTTGGAGCCGTTGCCACGTTTCACGGCGTTAGAGCAATTTCCAGTCATCGTCGTGTCAAGTTAGCATCTAGTAGTATTTTCGTTATGTTGCTTGAACTTGGATTAGTAATGACTTGTGCAATCGGCTGTTGGATAAACAGCAATTTTCGATCCAATTCCTGATCTGACAATGAACGCAGGAGTATACGGTACAGAACAGTATAACAGTCATTTTGCACGTTTTAATGTCCGATTGAAGAAGGCATGCCTTGCTCAATAAACAAAACGTTGTTGCAAAGCATAAATTCCGTTTCCAAAAACCGATATTCGGTCTCTCCGAACCCCTTCCCAAGACTCTTCCAAAGAGTCCAAGTATGCCTCTTCCAGCTGGAAGTCTCTGTTGCACTCCCTCGGTGGTGCCCCAATTTTTCAAACGCAACACTTACCACTTCACATCGCCTGTCGTCTGTAAAGGTTGAATTCTATGACTTACTATCACTGTACAGCGTCTGTTAACGAATTCAAAAAAAAAGAAGAAAAAAAAAAGAAACAACCTCAGACACTTTTTGAATCAAACCGCCAGAAAATCAAGAAACTACGCAGCCCATTGTACCCCCGGGTTGACAGAATGATGTTTTCACAGCAACTCCATGACCATAAATCGATGGTGTAACGGTTGGAGCATCCGTTATGAGTCTGGGAGTTATCCATTGTGAACTCCGCCTGAGCCAAACCAACAACTTAAAAAGAAAATTATGATCTAAGTGCTGCTACCTTATTCGATACTTGGCGTTGAAAAAGGAAAGAACATGGATGAAGGATTGTGGATCATGCTTGACCCAAGCAGACATGTAACCATGTCACAGCAAGCAGATATTTTCACCTTTTTTTTTTTGTATTTTTTTTTATTTTTAAACAGATAAGCTTTACATTGAAGAGGCTGAGTTTACACTGGAACTGGTTGCTTGGCAATGTGTAAATATGACTCCTCTTCTTCAGCAGTGGAGATGTATTCGTACTGGGTGGTGTATTTCAGCACCAGAGCAACGCAAACACGTAGAGAATAATAAAATTGATTCTCTTGACGTTTTGGATAATATAATTCATTTCAGCAATCTCATCTGTATTTTGAGGATTATCGAACCTGTGACCTTGTATCTGCATTCAACTTGCCAGGACAAACCGATCTTTCTGTATCTCCGGGTTAATTTCCAGCAATGTGGATCATGAATACAGGGAATTATGCATCGATTAAAACATGTGCTGAATGTTTGTTATAACCAGGGTGACGGATACATGTCTGACTGTAAATGTAAACAAGCACCACTTTAACATATGCACTGTAACACTTGTTTGCCACTATTCGCCATCAGTAAAACAATATATGTTTACAACTTCCTACCGCTTGATGTACATCATATCCATAGACGAAAAACCCACAGGCACTTCTCGAATCGTACCACCATAAATCTGAGAAACACCAGCTCCTTCAGAGAGCGATCGTGCCTGTGAATACGTTACGTACAATTGTCTTGGATCACGTGATCCGCCATGAGCAGAGCGAGAGAACACGGGCCGACTTTTGACGGAAATTTCCCGACGGTTTCGTGATATTTTTTCCTGGGATATCATCTTTGAGTTATGCCAAATTTCCACTTTTGAGCACACAAAGCACTAAACATTTCTATCAGTGAGTGAGTCAGTGAGTGGTGAGAAAGCTTCACAAATACTCGGGTGTACCATACGTGCACTAGAAATTGCTAATCCCTTTATTTGGGTGGTGTGTTGGCCAGATCGCTGCATCAAATCACTCCTGAAAATAATAATAACCCAGTTTATGAAGCAAAAACATAGCCACTGCTTATTACCTCCGCTACTGAAGGTGGACGGAGGTTATGCTTTCACCCCCGTCTGTTGGGTCGCCGAAATAGGTGACCCTTATTGTCAGTAATTCTGTTTGTTTGGATGTTTGTTCGTTTGTCATCAGCATAATTGGTAGTAAACGTGGGCGGATTTTGACCAAACTCGGGTGGGAGGTACACCTTATGACCTAGTGCTTTGGAAATTGTGATGGTTGCTAGGGACGCTTTGGTTCCCGAGCAACAACCGAAAAACCTTCAAAATCGGTACCGTTCACGCGAAATCAATTCTGAAAGCCGTTATCCCACGTAGGGTTATGAGATTTGGCACGAATGATCTACACGTGATGCTCTATCAAATATATTCCGGTTTTTGTGATATATGGAATACTTTACCCGCAGCGCCCCCTACAATTAGGGTATGCGCGAAAATTGAAGGCCCCCTAGCGACCAGGTGAGTGCATCGATACGAATGAAACTTTGCAGGTTCATGGTACTCCATGAGTACTACAACTTTGCCTCAGGACATATTGACCAATTTCGCTTAGGTCAGGGGTCAAAGGTCAATTAGTGCAAAAATCGATAATATGCGAGAGCTGGAGGTGCCTTCGCGCCAAATGCTACTCCTCCTCGGGTTATGGTCGGATGGTCATGAAAATTCACATTAATCGTCTGGAATACATTGTGCACAAACGATCGAGCCGCATTTTCGATTTAGATCTTTGTTCACCCACAGCACCCCCTCGAACTTTGGGGATTTCCGATTTGAAACCGCATTTTCGGTACTTTTCATTCAAATGGATACCGAGTAGTTATCAGTGGATGGAACTGGATGAGATTTGATTTGCATAATCTTAAGATGATTCCCTATCCACTATATGACATCCATTTTGCTCTATATCTTATAGTTTCCATGCTCGGCGACCCATCGCCACCTATCGGCTTGTTTATTTGTATGTCTGTCTGTGAACAGGATATCTCAAAAAGTTGTGGACAGATTCAGACGAAATTTGGTTGAGAGCTTGGGTGTGTGACAAGGACCAAATGATTACATTTTGGTGAAGATCTGAATCCAGATATGAGAGTTTTTTAATCTTTAAAAGTAATTCTTCACCATTGAGAGATGAGGCCAAAACAATATATAGCACGATATTTCCAAAAGTTATGGACGGTTGATGACAAAACTTGGTGGATGAGTTTGTTAAGTGATAAGAATAAGCCGATTGGATTTTGGTTCAGGTCTGGATCCATATCCGGCCCATTAGTGAGATACAAAATGTAAACTGTTCAGCCTGGCAGAGGTATGCGCTCTACCGAGTGTCGTTCTAGTGTGCATACATTATACATCTTGGTTTTATATCGCTCGGATAATTGAAATTGAGATTATGAGACTTCCAAAGACATCTTTGGATTATCAAAAAACCAACATGGCAGGCACATGATTTTTCTTCCTGACAATTGAGGTTGGAGTCAAGCCAGCTCTCCAGCCAATGGGTTTGGAAGCTTCATTACATTTTTAATATACAAGACAAGCTTTATATTTTTGATGAAGACAAATGTGGTTCATTGCGTAAACAGCGAAATAACAAGTTCTTATAATCAAGAATTAGTGATTGGAATGAGCTTCTTATTTAAAAGTTTACAGCCATAGTAATTTTAAATGTAAATATGGCAAAAGTTATAAAATGAGACGTGGAAGGGGTGAGTAGGCATTGCCTAGCAACCAGTTTGAGTGTAAATTCCATCGTCATTTTCCGACAGTTTTGATATTTCCTGGGATATTGGCTTTGAGTTATGTCAGTATGTGAAATTTCAGCTTTCGAGCTCACCAGGAAAGTACAAAACATTTATGTCAACGAGCGAGCAAGTGAGTGAGTCACGTGGTACAAAAGAGCTTCACATATTGGGTGATGTAATATTTTTTTTGGGGGGGGGGGGTTAAAAAATGTATTCAATTTTTTCATTTTTATACATTTTGGGGGGTTTTGTTTTTAGGTCCTTTTTGTTGTTGGGGGAGGAGGGTTGCAGAACAGTTGTAGGTTGAGGATGTGCATGTGCATAAGGATCATGTATAATATTCACAAGAGATGGAGCCCAATAAATACTATAAATAATCTCCAAAGTATTTGGAAGGCCCAACACAGGCAACCAATGAATAAGCAGAATATGTGCACGTGAAGAGACAAAACGTAACTGAGTGGACAAGTTACGTAATAATAATAATAATGACAGATCAAGTAAACCAATAGAATGGAAAGGAAACCATATGAAAACAATTAAATTGGATAAACTATATTTGCAATGCTGAAAGAAACATGGCAAGCAGTAATGTATTCCAAATTTGAATGCGAAACTACCTGCACAATTTGAAAAAGCAGTAATACGGTATGAAAACTGGAAGTGAGGAAATACAATGTGCATGGCAAATGGAACACTACGGGTTCTGTAAATGCAATGAAAATAAATATTTGGAGGATCGATGGAAGTAAATGGTGGACTAACTGAATATCGTGAGTGATGAGGTGGAAACTAGATGGACACTGTTGGAAAAAGTGAAAAGGAAACAACTCAAAATATATGGCCTCTCTGCCCGAATCACGAATAAAACCACAAATCATAGGCTTATTAGACTGTGGAATGTCAATTATCTCTCCTGCAAGGGAAACATCTGACTCCTTTGAACACCAAGTCTCCAAGAAAAGATGTCTGGTTCGGTTTGGAATGGAGGTTAAAATACTGATATCATCCCATGGAGGCCTATGACCGATGTTAAGGGCATGTATTGAGATGACAAACAGTTCTGGTTGGCCAAGTCAAAATGTCCGTTTATGCTCTTTGATCTAAACACCCAGAGATCTTATTGTCTCCACAATTTACAAAACCTGCACATCCCAAATCACAATATGGAATACAACAGACCCATATGTTCATCTTCTCATCCTGCATCCTTAACATTGCGTTAAAAGGCGATGAAGAGTGTGTGCATGGCTTGTTTTTTTTGCCTTCTGCGTATCAGATTGCATTGGGAGAGGAGAGTGGTGAAGATGGCCACAATGAGGGTGGCCTACCATCCCATACATGCAGTTATCAGGCTTGCAAATCTATATCTCAATGCACTGACACAGTGGTAATCGAACACTGGAGGAATTTTTTTTTTTAAGCGTCTTTTTATAAATATACTAGACGACCCATGAACCCGTTGGGTTCCCGTTGTGACAGCGGTTGATAAACAGAGTTGGTGTCAAAGCCACCCAATCAATGCTCGCCTGTTTATACATTTATCGTTTTTAAAAGACTAGTCCAATAATATTTTTTATAAAGCATTGCAGTGAAGTCTGATCCAAATAATTTTAAAGCAATATATGTATTTGTATATTGTAATCAGTAACAAATAGTGTGAAAGATAAAAACATTAGAAAGGAAATAAATTGCACCAAAAACTTTAACATTTTCACGCTCACGCTGATGCTCACACCAGGGGTATCGCTATAGCTCTCTGTTCTTCGAACAGGCGAGCTAAAAAATCATTACAAATAAAAAAAAAAAAAACATCGCTCCAGCGAATGATACTGCCGAGGTTGTTTGCATTGATCAAATAATCCCGAAGAATACTTGACTGAATCGGAAATTCGTTTTTTAATAATTTTTTTTGCTGCCCGATTTGAACGAAACTTGATATTGCGCGTCGATGTGAAGAAAAAAATCTGGAGAAAAGAAAGTCGAAGAAATTATTGTGCGTAATCTTCTAAACACAATTATATTTATTAATGAACACGGAAGTATTAGATCAAAATGGCGATGTTTATTTTACACTTAAAAATAAATCGTTCTTTGTCCATACTAAATGTTTGAGATTTTAAAATAAATCATTTCAAGAAAAAATAAAAACAGATAGCTCCAGCGAACTATTCTGCTGAGGTTGTTTGCATTGATCAAATTCTCCCAAAGAGTACTTGACTGAATCGGGAATTGATTTTTAAATAATTTTTTCGTTGCCCGATTTGAACGAAACTTGAAACTGCACACCACAGGAGAATGGAGAGTAAGGTGGCACTAAAATTTTTGTGCTATCATGTACCGTTTTGGCTGTATTTCGGGAACATACATACATACAATATGAGTTTTAGTAATACGATATAGAAGATATATATATATATATATATATATATATATATATATATATATATATATATATATATATATATATATATTTATTAACCTTTTCCCTATATTTTGGATCCGGTTCCAGGTCTGTGCACATGAGAAGTTGGATCACGCAGTTCCTCCAAGGCAAGTTTTCCGGACCTTATCTGTCGTGTCTGTTATATTTTGTTAATCAATCACAAACTCAATCTGCCTATACTTCCTGTGCTGCATTCTTTATCACTTCCTTTTCTCAATACCTCCAATCTTCATTGAATGAAGCACTTCTTCCATTAAAAGCTTTCAATAGCATTTGAAAATGCTTCACTTTCCTCATTTCTCTGGCAGGAAAAACCCACGTGTTCTTTTCTTCATTACTATCTATTCCTATTCTTATTCAAAAGGCCAATTTCACAAACCTGTGACCCCTAAACGCTTGGTCCATCAACTATCCTCTCGTACCTACAGCAACACTTTCCTCTTGCCTTCAACAAACAATTTTACCACACCTCCCATGATGTCTGTGTCTGTATATTCAGACTGGGAATCATGAGAAATCCAGTTTGCGGAGGTTCTGTGCACGTGACAATCAACTCCCCTTCATTTCATGTCCATTAACGGCGTCAAACTCCTCCATGTCAGTACCCCCGGCCACATCTCCTACATTGCCACATCCTTCCAACCCCACCCTTTCTGTGTGTGTCCCCCTCTCCAGCATCCCTCCACTTTATGTCTCTTACTGCACTCCCTCAAAGCTTACCACTCACACCACCCTCTCATATTGCCCTAACCTCTCCCATCTTCACCTATGCCGACCCCCTCTCAATGTCTCCCCGCCCCATCCCCACTCAGCTTCCCCCTCAGCACCTCTCCTAACTCCTTTCAACATTTCTGCAACTTGCCAAGAGCACCTCCTTCCCTGTTCCTAACTGTGTGGACCTCAAACAGACGAGGCATCCGATCCAACCTGACACATCTTTCAATCCAAGCCGCTGCTTATAAACCAGACATAATCTGTTTAACAGAATGCTTCCTCTCACAAGATGTCCCCAATTCCTTCGTGTCTCTCCCTGGCTATTGTGTCCTCTGGTTTTATAGGTCTGAAGCCCTTCCTGGTGGTGGAGTTGCACTTTACATCAAGAACTCAATTTCTCACTGTCGATGGACTGCTCTTTCACAATCCAACCCTCCAGGAGTACCTTTGGCAGTGACTTCACCTCCACTCCCACCTCTTGTTTATCTGTGTTGTACTATCCTCCAAACAGTGACGCCTCCATTTACATCTCTCAGACAACATGGACAAACTTTTAACAACTTATCCCAAATGCATCTTCCTCATATGCGGAGATTGCAATTGTCACCATGCCATTTGGCTGGGTCTTAGTACCACTCTCACCCATTATGGCACTAAAGCAAAGGACTTCTCCGACTCCGTAGGGCTGACAATCTGTGAGCTTTCTGACCCAGATTTCTGCAAATGGAAAATGCTCCCTTCTGGACATGGTGATGACAAACTTCCCCATTAATGTCTTCTGCTCTTCCTCTGCTCCAATTGGTTCATCTCATCAGGTGCTCGTGAGAGTCAACATTTCTCTGGCTATTCTCAGATGGCTGCCTCAGCACCAGCGAGTCTGGCAGTTCAGTCAGGCAGACTGGCAGGGATTGCAAGCAGCCATCTCTCGTCAGGACTGAACTGGTCTCTTATATCTGCCAACTCTGATATTAATTCACCTGGGAATTCTTTCACAGAAACCTGCTCTCTCTTATACACAGATCCATCCCATCTCTTCTTCAGTTATCCAACATTTCTTCCTGCACATGGTACACTGAATCCTGTGGTGAGGCAGTTGCCTTGAAACAAGTTGCCTTCTCTGAGCGACCGGAAGGCAAATCCGACCGAAGGCAATCTCAGATCATTCTACAAAGCCTGCAACAAGTGTGTGTCCACTCTCAGGAGAGCCAGAAAACAACATCTGGCCAACCTTAAGATTGAACTTTCAAACTCGGCTCCCTCCTCTAAAACCTGGTGGCACCTTGTTTAGTCTGTCTCTGGAGTATGCTCCCCCATCCATCCCTTCCCTCCATTCAAATGTCACCACAGCCAACTCTGCTTGTGAGAAGGCCAAATGCCTCAATTCTGTGTTTGTTTCCAGATATTGTGTCCACAATACCTCGCTCTCTGTATCCATCCTTTCCAGTCATACCCAACTGTCCCTGGAGTCGTGTCTTTTGCATCCGGTAAGTTGGAAGGTTTCTGGCATCCCTCGACTGATTCTGCAAATGGTCTGTTCTTCTTTCTGCTGTGTTCACCCAATAATTTGCACGAGGTCATCTCCCATCAGCTTGGAAGTCAGCAAGCATCACAGTGTTACATAAACAAGGTACAAAAACTGATCATCTAAACGACAGACCTATCAGGTTACTTCCAATTATCAGGAAGGTGATGACACCGATCATCGCAGCCAATATCAAATCTGACCTTTTCTCTTATGGCCTCATCTCAGTTCATCAGCTCCAATTCAGACAAGGTCAGTCTACCTTGGACATGCTGCTTTTACTCTCCCAACATAGGATGGAGGCCCTCAATGTCAGAGATGAGATCAGGGCCATCTCTCTGCACATTTCTCAAGCTTTACATACAGTCTGGAATCCTACCTTGCTCTTCAAACTCTCTGCCTATGGTACCCAAAGCCAACTCCACACATGGCCGACTGACTTCATCTACTCTCAGAGCCAAGGCGTGGCCCTCAACGGAATCTGGAGTGCTCCATCAAAAACCGTCAAGGCTGGAGTGCTCCAGGGCAGTGTTGTAGGCCCTGTCCTATTTCTATTTTTCATTAACGATCTCTGTGGAAAATCCTCTTTGTATGTCTGCTGATGACTCCACCCTCTGCTGTGACATCCCTGATCCTTCAGATAGGCAAGTAAGCAGCCTCTTCCCTCTCTTCAGACCTTGAAAGAATAACAAGCTGGTCAAACACTTGGAATACGTCTTTCAATCCTGACAAATCTCACACTCACCATCTCTCTCCGAAAGGACAGTCTGGCAAACCTTCCTACCTAGTTTTTTTTTTAACACACGTCTTGAGGAAGTTCACTCGCTTAAAGTTTTTGGCCTTACTATCCATCCATGATCTTTCGTGGGCAAACCACATTTTAAAGTTGGCCTCCAAATCTAGTCAAACACTGGGCATCCTCCATCACACAAAGTCCTTCCTTGGCACACCAGAAGTCTTTTCTACCTACAAGGCTTTTATCAACAGCTTGATGGAGTACTGCTCTCCTCTCCAGGCTGATGCCCCTGCCTCACACCTTGCTCAGCTTGACACCTCGGAAACTAAGGCCTTCAAGATTATTGGAATTTCCCACGATGAAGCTGTGTCTATGGGCCTATCACTTTGACACTGCAGATAGGTTGGTGGTGTCTGTCTTCTACCGCCTCATTTCTGGTCTTGAACCCTCTGCCCTTTCCGTGCTAGGTACCCCTGCCAGGCTTCTACAGGGTGTACTTGGTCTGATAGCAAGCCTCTTCTGTTGAAACTCCCAACATCCAGAATCATTACTCACCTCCACTCATTCGTTCCTCTTTTAATTTTTCCACACCTGTGGAACAAACTTCCACATTCTCTTCAATCTCATTTCTTCCTCCAGGTCTTCATCTCAGATCACCCCCATCCAAAACCAGGATAGTTTCCACCCTTGTTAACTCCCCCAAGCCCACCTCCTTCCATGTTTCCAGTTTTTCCTTCCTTCGAGTTTGTTTCTGTATCCATCTTCTCCATCCATCTGTCCTTCCCTACCCCTCTTTCTTTCAAATACCCCTTATTTCTCCACATCCTCCTCTATTTTGTCCCTCAACCCCGCTGTTGGTGTGCTCCCCCTCTCTTTCTACTGTTCCCTTTGTTCTGTTACATCCTGATCTGTTCTATGTTCTTGCTCTTTCACGATCCAAGACTTTGTACACAAAAAAGAAAGAAAAAAAAAAAGAAGAGAAGCCTTACCTGCTTCGCATCATGAATCTGAGCGAGGAATGTCCGTAGCTCGAGAGCCTCAGCAAAGAGGGCACGGCACACAGCTTGATAATGACTGGATGCCTCCCGTGGAACAGGCAGGTGTTTAGCACATTGCTGGAGGGACACATGTATGAAAACATACATCAACAAGCAATGATTAAACACTTATTTATGTTCAATTGAATTCCTTGTATTCTACAACAATTGTGAAACAGGTTCCACAGGGATATGAAGTTCAATACACGAGTGCAAGATCATCATGAAATTTACTATGGTGAGAACTTCCAATGTTTTAAGGGACAGCACAACATCTCTCTGCTATGATTAGTTTGACAATATAATTTGAAAAAAATATTGGAAAAGGCTGCAATGACTTCTTTTTTTCTTTTCTTTACAGAATTGAGGCTCATGAAAATGACGTGATCACGATGGAGAGTATGAACAGACAGGGCAATAATTGGTCATCACAAGCAAGGGAATGAACCAACAGGAAAAGAGAGAGGGGGGGGGGATATTATGGGTATGGATGGGAAATGATAAGATGGAGGTGTATCACCTGCTTGAAGCTCTAGAGCAGCGTTTCTCAACCGGGGGCCCGTGGGCCCCTTCGACCGGGGGGGCATGAGCGGACGCCGAAAAACTGCGATTCAGAATGCAGAAGCTTGTAATGTACAATTAAGGTGACGAGTCTCTGGTCATAGTGTCAAAGTAAAAAGGGTAGATGAGTTTAACCACGATTTTAAAAGAGAAGGCGGAGCCCACAGAGCATTCATCGTAAACCAATGTTTACAAAAACGTTAGAATTTTGTTTTTTTCAATTTTTTTCTCAGATGTCGAAGGTCCGAAAATGGAATGACAGCTATGTCAAGTTTGGATTCACGAATGTTAGTCGAGATGGCGTGGACTGCGCGCAATGTCTGCACTGCTCGGTCGTGATGTCAAATGCGTCACTACGTCCTTCCAAACTTTCAAACCATCGCGACAAGATGCATCCCGGAAGGAAGGAAGATAATATCGACGCTCTGTCTGCGAAACGATCACGATACGACCGTGAAGCGACACTTCCCAAATTTGGATTCCAGCCAGAAGAAAAACCTGCTCTTCAATCCAGCTACAACGTGGCATACCGAATTGCGAAGTGCAAGAAGCCGCACACTATTGCTGAGGACCTTATCAAGCCATGTACAGAGAAAATGGTGGAATTGTTGATCGGACCAGAGGCGAAAAAGAACATCCAGCAAGTTTCGCTCTCTAATGTCACGATCCGACGACGGATTGACGACATGGCCGCTGATGTGTGCCGTCAAGTTTGCTCCGAAATCAAACAAAGCACGCTCCAGGCTAGCCTTCAATTAGACGAGTCTACCGACACCACCCTGGAGAGCCAGTTGATCGCCTTCGCTCGCTACGAGAGAAAGGGAAAGATGAAGGAAGAGTTCTTGTTCTGCAATACCCTACCAACCACAACGACAGCGGCAGATATCAAAGCTATTGTGGACTCTTTTTTTTGAAGCTAATGGACTCGGTTGGCAGAATTTCAAGCACATTTGTACTGATGGTGTCCTAGCAATGGTCGGCGTCAGAGGAGGGTTCGTCACGCTTGTGAAGAACGGATGGCCCCATGTGACGTCCTCCCACTGTTCGCGACACCGATACGCTCTTGCGTCAAAGACTCTTCCACCTCGTTTTCTAGAAGTCATGGACGTCGCGGTCAAAGTGATCAACTTCATTCGTGCGAAGGCCAAAAATCATCGGCTCTTCCAACTCCTGGCCAACGAAATGGGAGTGGAACATGTTGGACTTCTGTTCCACACCAAAGTCCGTTGGCAATCGAGGGGGAAATGCCTCTCTCGGCTGTATGAACTCCGGGTTGAGGTGGAAATCTTCCTGCGAGACAACGAAAACAACCTCCATGTCCACTTCGACAATGAAGAGTTCGTCATGATGCTCGCCTACCTGGCCGATATATTCGGCCGACTCAACGAAATGAACCAGTCCTTGCAAGGCCGTGATGTGACAGTCAGTGACGTTCAAGGCAAGCTTGCCGGACTGTCTGCTAGAATGGAAGTCTGGCAGGCACGAATCAAGGCCGGGTCCACTGCCTCGTTTCCTTTCTTGGACGAGCTCCTGCAGACCCAGAGGATTGAGCTTCCCGTCGGCATCAAAGATTGCATCACTAGACATCTCGACAATCTCTCCGCTGAGTTCAAATCGTATTTCGACGATGCACCGTTGGATGTTCCGTGGCACAAAGACCCGTTTAACGCCAAAATTGAATCTACTGAAGACGAAGCAGAGGAGCTGGCAGAGTTGAAGGTTTCAAAAGCAATGAAGCTGGTCTTCAGTAACAAAGAAGACCACTCCACCTTCTGGTTGTCTGTTCAGGATGCGTATCCACTACTCAGCAAGAAGGCATCCATAATGCTCATTCAATTCACCACAACATATCTTTGCGAATCTGGATTTTCTGACCTTGCGACCATTAAAACGAAGTCCAGAAACCGTCTTGACTTTGGGAACGATATTCGCCTTGCTGTGTCCAAGACGGAGCCGGACATAAGAGGCCTCGTCAGACAAGCCCAACAGCAAGTGTCTCATTGATTGTATTGCTTAGAAAAATGTTTACTTTGATTTATCTTTTAAGACTGAGTAAATAAATTTCAAACGAAATCTGCATCTTTTATTGACGGGCAGTGGACCACGAATGTTAAGCGACTCGGTAGGGGGGCCATGGGCCATCAAAGGTTGAGAAACGCTGCTCTAGAGGGAAGAGTGGGATAATAGTCTTAGAAAAGTGATTCTACAGACAGGAGAAGTGAGGAACAAATGAGTTGAGGAGTACTTTCAGCCTGGATTTTGGAAACTTAAAAAGGAAAAGGTTACTCCAAGAACACGTCCAAGCTGGAGTTGCTGGAGATGGTCGGAGGGATGAAAGAGCAGATGGAGATCGACTGGAGGAGGGGTGGTAAAAAAGAAAACAGGCCAACGACCTGCCTCAGAGGTGAGTAGAGGGAAATGGACCTTGTGCCTTGGCCTCGTCGTGGGATACTTCTATTATTTTGAGATCTTTGGACTCCTTGGAATCTATCGGAGACAAATATGATGCTGGGGAGGCAGCCCAACGAGCTATGGACAAAGGCCTTGTAGGCTGTTAGTAGTCCAAATTTTTCAAAAAAAGAATAAGAATGACTGAGGATGCCTGGTCAATCACTGGTGTTGCAGGCCAGCTTTAAACTAGATGGTCGGCCCAAAAGAGGGCCAACCACATCGCAACTAAACTTGAACCGAAATACAGAACATGACTAATAAAGTCTTATTAACAATGTGAGAGAGAGAGAGAGGAGAAGAGAAGAGAAGAGGAGAGGAGAGGAGAGGAGAGGAGAGGAGAGGAGAGGAGAGGAGAGGAGAGGAGAGAGAGAACTGGTGCAAGATGCATCAAGGTGCAAATAAATCTTTATAACTGACTCGTCCTAGGCAGTGGGAATTTCAGGGTCTCCATGAATCAGACAAACACAGACCCTTTGTTAGCATTTATCATCGCTAAATATAAACAGCTCTTACAAACAACTCTCCACCCCCACATTTGTACACAAGTATCGATGACTATTATAATTGTGGGAAAATACAAATCCATGTTATGTTTCTCGAGAGATACAGTATATGCTTGTCTGTATATAAAATAAAGTTGCTTTAATGTCAACGGCTGGAAATAAGAGTGAGTTTTCCTTTTAAGGTAATGTTCATAATCAAGTGGGAAATATAAGTGAAATGCACCTTCAAGACCTCGTGGAGAGCTCCTTGCGAGCACTTTGCGTAGTCATCATCTATAGCTTCATACCCTTCGTCTTCTCCACCGTCACGCAAGCTTGTCATCCAGTCAATGAGCGACTCCAGCGTTGGGTCCAAATCTCGTTCCTCATCGTCGCTCAAGCCCCAGTCCAAAGCACGGTACGTAACCAAGCCGAGCCATTCCACGAGCTGATGGCAATAGTCCATGGGGGAGGGAAATGGGTTAGAATGGTGATGATAAACGAGCATTATAACGTTGAGCAAAATGAGTGGCATGGCAATGCAAGAGTGTTGGGGTGATCAAGGGGCAAATTAATTTGGGGACCAAGAAGGAAGAATAGAGTGAAGAAAGGAAAATTGAAAAGAAAGCCCAAACAGAACATTGGCCTCTAAAATTTTCATTCAACTTGCATTGAAACATAAGACTTGTACTCTCGCTATTCAAGCACATTAAATGTTGACTGTCATAAACAAATGCGATTCAGGCCTGCCCTCACTTGCCTGAGCGAGGAAGGCGACTTACATTCTAAAATAAATAAATAAAAGCAAAAAATAAATAAATAAACCAATGTCACCCTTAGGGTGACCCGTATCTTGCCAAAAGGTGACCACGTGTGACTTCTTTAAGGTCACACTGAGGTGAACAGAGCTGCTATTCACCAGGAGCCACTCCTTGAGGAATATCTGCCTACGAGAGATTCCGATGAGAATCGTTCTACAAAGTAACCATGAAAAATATGCTTTTGCCTCATTACGTCACCAAATGACATCATAATGTCTTAAGCTTGACATATCTAGAAAGCACTCATCGAGGTGTTCAATTTGAGGTACTACACGATATGGTTCCTAAAACTTGAAAATTTGACCTTGGGGTCAAATATGTTTGACCTGAGGCGCTAACCATGAAGGTCAAGGCCAATCGCCACCAAAAATTAATCAGCTGAGCGCCAGACCATGAACTATATTCCCATGAAGTTTGAAGACGATCCGATCAAAATTACTCAAAAAATAAGGGTTTCGTTGACTCCCCTGATTTGCGACAAAGTGACCTTGACCTTTGACCTTGACCTTCAAAATTTTATGCGCTGAAAGGGACCTCCTATAGGCCTCTGATATGCGAAGTTACAAAAATTTCCAATGATAACTGTGCTCTGCAGAGTGATTTATACGTGATTACAGACCAAAAAAAAAAAAAAAAAAAACATATGAAGGTCAAGGCCAATCGCCACCAAAAATTAATCAGCTGAGCACCAGACCATGAACTATATTCCCATGAAGTTTGAAGAAGATCCGATCAAAATTACTCAAAAAATAAGGGTTTCGTCGACTCCCCTGATTTGCGCCAAAGTGACCTTGACCTTCAAAATTTTGTGCACTGAAAGGGACCTTTATAGGCCTCTGATATGCGAAGTTACAAAAATTTCCGATGATAACTGTGCTCTGCAGAATTTTTTTATACGTGATTACAGACAAACAAACAAACAAACAAAAAAAAAACCAAAAAAAAAAACCAAACATACATACAAGCTGACTAACATATCTTGCAAAACTTCGTTTTGGCAAGATAATGAAGCAATGATACAGTTGCCATTTTGAGAAAACAAGGCACACACAAATACTCACTCATACCATTGTATCCCACCAAATGTCACAGGATATTTAATTATTTTATTGGGATGCACAAGTCTTAACAGGTATCCATTTTGTATCTTATCAGGGTTTCTCAAGCCCCAAATGTGACCTCGACCCTTTGGAATTTTTATTTTATTTTATTTTTTAAATGGATGAAACTTAGGATTATTTGCCATTTCTCAAGTTACTCCCATGCTCACATCGTGTTCCTCGAGTTTGGTCCGTTTGGTAATCATCGAGAGTGTACATGACATTCCAACACATCCTAATAACCCTGCTGTCAGATGTAAACAATGTTTACCTGGAATGAATGCTGAACACAAAACCAGCTTCCATATGTCGAAGCTCTGAGATAGTCATTCTTTGCGGAGCACCAAACGACACCATGTACAGACCCCTCACTGATTAAAGGCTTCTGTGCAGTTGCTCTCCTTATGTTCCATGGGATGCCTTAATTGAAGAACTGCACGAATTACTTGTCTGCCATCTGAATGATTCTCCAAATTCTTCCTCCAGCATGGAGGTTATATGTGGCAAAAGTTATCGTAAAGTTATCGTTATAGTTTTTAGATCCTCGTGGAGGATCTACAAATCTTACTCACGTTGTTGTTCTTGTGGACTTTCACAGCCCACATTTTTCATCAAAACTTCCTGAAACTTGGCGTATAGATGTAAAAATACCCTGCGCAGACAGTAACCATCACTGATTTTGAAAATTCCTCCGAGAAAAAAAGTTATGACGTCAAAATATCTCCGCTAATGTAGATCGCCCAAAATATTATCTCCGAAACTCGGCAAGCTTTTTGAATTCTGTTTGCGGGAATCGAACAGGGCATTAGCAGAGATGAATTACCGCACATATGATATATTACTATGACGTCATATCAATTTTTATGACGACATTCGTATTTTTTGACATTTTTGGTTTCACAACCCAGAGTTTTCATCGGATCTTCGTGAAACTTGCCATGTATATGCAGAAAGCCCACGCGCAGGCAGTAACCATCTCCGATTTTGGAAATTCTTCCTAGAAAAAAGTTGACATCATAATATCGCCGCTAATGGAAATCACCTATACCATTATCTCCGAAACTAGGCAAGCTGTTTGAATTTTGTTTGCGGGAATCAAGCCAGGCATTAGCACAGATAACACTGGGCTGCATTTGAAATATTTTTTCAGAGGTCTACGTTTTCTCAACGGTCCGTATATGTTTTTTGCATGCTGACTTCAGAAATGTATCTAATTTCGCTCAATCAGGTCAAGTTTTTCTCAATTGCTATCTCAATTTTAAGGAAAAAAAAATCAAAATTTTTGGATTTTTAATTAGCATTTTTTTTATTCAAAATCAGACTTACATTGACAGAAAATGTACAAACTATACATATGACACACAAGTACACTTAATGTGGAAGAAAGTGCCTTCTCAATTACTTTCATTTCAATTTCAGAAAAATATAGATAAATCGTTGTTTCTGGCAACACCCAACTGCAGTCGCTCCAGCAGTCACTGTTTTCCTTCGTCTTTTTAATGTTGAATTACACATTAACGGTACTTGTGCATCATTTTATATATAGTTTGTACATTTTCTGTCAATGTAAGTCTGATTTTGAATTAAAAAAAATGCTAATTAAAAATACAAAAATTTTGATTATTTTTTTTCCTTAAAATTTGAGATAGCATAAAAACTTGACCTGATTGAGCGAAATATGATACATTTCTAAATTCAGCATGCAAAGAGCATACGGGTACCGTTGAGAAAACCTAGACCTCTGAAATGACGCAGACCAGTGTAATTTATCGCAAACCTGATACATCACAATGACGTCATATTCGTTTTTATGATGTCATCATTAAGAGGACGAGGATCTTAGCTCATTCGAGCTTGTTTCTTGTATACATTGTCGAGGCTCGTGTGAGAGCTAACACACAACGCACAGCAAGGGACAAGACTCTCTCAGCAATGAGACAAGAGGAGCAGGAGAGGGAAGGACAAAAAAGTGGGGAACAGAGACATTAGGAGATCTGTGGAAGGGAGAGGGGGTTATCGTGCGACATATCATTTTTGTCCCTATACTCAATGGTGAAGAACCACTTTAAAAGTCATAGTGTCCGGATCTTCAGCAAAGTCTAATCAATTAGTCCTTGGCACACACCTAACCTGTCCACCAAATTTCATTCAAATCAGTCCATAATCTTTTGAGATATCCTGCTCACAAACCAACAAACAAACATGATAAACAGACAGGGGTGAAAACATAACATCTGTGCACCTCCAGTGGCAGAGGTAATGAAAGGATTCATTCACTTGTCACAACAAGTAGTTTTCAAGACGTGGACAAGATAAGTTGCTGATCAGCTATTTGGAACGTGACGTAAAATACAGGTGACATACTCGTAAAATACAGGAGAGCCACATGCTCTCAACAAGGATCAGAAATCAAATTATCCAATTCACTTCTCTGGAGAGCCACTGAAAGAGGTGCAGTTCGCTAAACTCGTTGACCTCACTATCTGCCATAACCCTTTGTGGGAGGATCCTATCACCAAATTGGCATTAAAGGTGAATCTGGATATTCTCCTTCGAGCAAATACTTTCCTGATCTGTTTTTTTATTTTGTAATGGACAAGGCCTTAATATGCAACTCCACTGAGAATGGCTCCCCATTCTGGGCTGGTGCTCCTGATTCCCACAACTTGCTCCTCTTGAGGCAGTCAAAAACAAGGACTTCCACACCATTGGAATCTCAAAACAGGAGGCTGACTCCAAAGGACTCTTCTACTGGTAGTAGGTTGGTGGGCTCTATTTTATACAAGTTTACATCTGATCTTACTTCTCTTGCCCTCTCCAAGCCACCTGAGGTCACAAGCATTACCCTCATGCATGAGAAACCCTCACAGAGTCCAGGCTGATTGCCGACATGTATCCATTCATCCCCTTATTCTCCCGATTGTGGCATTGTCTCTCTGTCTCTGTCAGCCTGTCTTCGTCTTTCAAATGCACTGCCCATCACTACTTCAGGCACATTTACAATCTCTTCTGCACACTGATTATTTTTCCTGTTATTTTCCTCTCTGGGCCATTGTTACCCGTTTTTGTCTTTCTTGTGTTTGTCCACCCTCACCCACCCACCACCCTCCCCCCCCATCCCCTTTGGTAGTTTGTAAACCTACTGCCCTTTGTCATTTAGATCCTAGTATTGATGATAGTTATCTTGACGAGATTTGTGCAATATTACATCTTGTTTCTTTTATTTATTTATTTATTTATTTATTTATTTATTAACAATTCATTGAGAATTGAAGAGACAAGTAGTCTCTACATATGTGATAGGTTCCACCTGTAAGAAAAGGAGATATCCCTACCATGCTGAAAAACAGTGTGTCAAGTTCACATGCTGACATGAGGTTACAACTAATGTCAAACTCAAACAGAGATGCAAATGAAGAATTGAAATAGAAGTGAATGCATGCAGCCCCCCCCCCCATTAAAAAAAAATCAACATGGCCCTTCAAGGCAAAGAAGGCTGCATAAAAGCAACCAAAAAAGCTACACAAGGCAAGCCCTTTCCTGTTTTAAACCATACCTGGGTTCCTCTACAGATGCAGACAATTAAAGGTAAGGCATGCTTGAAAAACCCAATGCTACACAACCCCATCATCTGCCGGACCAGTTTCAACGCTTATTAACAAATAACAGTGACAGCGGAGATAGAAACTCACACCACCGAGGCTCCCAAACATATACCAAGTGCAATGCTGACAGCAATTAACATATAAATACTAAAAGCCCAATAACATCTCACCTGTAATTGGAGGAAATGTGTTTCAAGGTGGCAATCCTCCAATTATGGGTGAGAATCCAGCCTGAATATTCTTTGTAGAGCTAATGCTCCCACAAAATTTGGAAATATAATTGTGTATCCCATGACATTTTGCTCTGATCCCAAAATAATATGATGTACTGTTGTAGCCAAAAATTTTGGCACCCGAGCAGTTTTTTCAAATAATGCAACATTTCTTCCAGAAAATTGTTGAAATTAAAAATATGCTGTGATCCACATCTGTATTTCTTTGGTTTGCAGTGGAATAAAACAAAAAAAGCTGAAAAAATTATTAAATCTTAGTCTATTACACATAGAAATCCTAAAATGGCCCGGACAATATTATTGGCACCTTTTCAAAGTTGTTAGAAATAATTAGATTTCAAGCAGGTGATTCTCCTTTACTTTGGAATTGAACTCACCTGTGCTGGGTTGCAGGTGTCTGCAATATATATAAAAAAATCACTCGTTCAACTGATTTGAATAGTTTTGCATCATTCTGCTGTTTTGCATCACTTTGTGTACCACAATGTGCATGGAGAAAACAATGAAAACTAGAGGGGGAGCGCTCAGGAGAGTGCAAAACCTCCGCCGCCAATACTGCTGGGTCACTCAAGTGAACCTTATATCTTATTCATTAAATATGATGTCAACAGTGCTGACAGAGTTATAGTTCTTTTCTCCAACATCTTTTTTGGGGGGGGGGGGGGGGTTGGAAATCACTAATAACATGTAAAAATGCAAAAAAAATTCGAAATTTTGTTGAAAAAAAAGTTGCAAAAATTCTTTTTTCTAACAATTTTTTTTTGGGGGGGCGGGGGTTGGAAATCACTTAAAACATGTAGAAATGCAAAAAAAAGTTTTTCTTTTGGGGGGTAACAATTTTTTTTGGGGGGGGGTGGAAATCACTTAAAACATGTAGAAATGCAAAAAAAAAATTTCTCGATTATTTTTTTTGGGGGGGTAACAATTTTTTTGAGGGGGGTTTGGAAATCACTTATGCAATGAAATGCAAAAAAAAATTTCTCTTACAATTTTTTTTTTGGGGGGGTAACAATTTTTTTGGGAGGGGGATGTAGAAGCATGTAGAAATGCCAAAAAAATCTTTTTTGGGAGGGGGATAAAAAACTTTTTTTGGGGGGGGGGGGGTTGGAAATCACTTAAAACATGTAGAAATGCAAAAAAAAAAAAAAAATTTCTCTTACATTTTTTTTTTTTGGGGGGGGGGACCAAGTCCAAATTTAAATGGCATGATCCTTGGACCATACCTAACACCCCCCCCCCCACCACCAAGTTTCGTCGAAATCCGTCGAGGAGTTTTTCCGTAATATTGTTCACAAACACAAACATACAAACAGAAAGGGGGTGAAAACTCACTTCCATCCATCTTCGAAGATGGCGGAGGTTAACCAGAGAATTGTCTGAGGAGGTCAGACACAAGATTGTAGCCAAGCATGGACAATCTCAAGGCTACGAGACCATCTCAAGTGACGTTGATGTACCTATGTCCATCGTACGCAATGTTATCAGAAAGTTTAAGGCCCATGACACTGTAGCCAACCTCCCTGGACGTGGCCGCAAGATAAAACTTGATCGAAGATTGGGACGAAGGATTGTTCAAATGGTAGAGAAGGCACCTCGATCAACTGCCAAACAGATTCAAGCTGACCTTCAGACACAAGGTACGACAGTTTCAACTCGCACCATCCGTCACCAACTCGATGAAAGGGGGTTCTATGGTAGGAGACCCAGGAGGACCCCACTGCTGAGAGAGAGACATAAGAAAGGAGGAGGACGAGATTGGGACCATACTCTATGCAGAGCGTTGGTGCTGCCGAAGCAGTCGCCTTGGCTATTGGGCACAATCATGGACGGGTCACCACTCCGACACAGTATACCAGCATGGTGGCACTCATTTTGCTGAACTCGGAAAGATGACAGGCCGAGTTAACTCCACCTGGTATTAATTCAACAGCTGAGCAGGATTTGAACTCAGGACCCTTCAATTTGATTTGAACTCAGGAGAAGGCACCCTTCAAATCTGGGAGAGTTGGAGCAGCTTGCACAAGAAGAGTGGGACAAACTGCTCGTAGAGAGGTGTAGGAAGCTCATTCATGGCTATAAAAAGCGCTTGACTACAGTTATTTTGCCAAAAGGCTGTGATACCAAATATCAAGTCGAGGGTGTCAATTTTATCAATGCCATTTCTTGTTATTTTCTGATTTAAAAGGATATATTGTTACAGATTTGGAAGCCATTTGCACACAAACAGACAGCAGTCCCTAAGCTTTGTTATTTCGATAAGTATGTGTTTATAGTTAGAGTCCCGTCCCTTATGTCCAATGGGAATTTCATGTGTGCGCTGCGAGTTTCTTTTATAGTTAGTTTTGTACATCGATCCCCTCCACTCCTTCAGCGCCATTACGCACGTGTTTGAGGCCATGGTCATAGGCAGGGGTGAGATCGCTTCAGCCCCAACCCCGCCCCAGTGAGATGGAATGTTCCTCTCGTCCAATCAGGGGTGAGATCACGTCAGGACTAACCCCGCCCCAGCGAGATGGAATGCCCCCCCCGACCAATCCAGAGGCAAGTTACCTCAGAGCGGTTCCCCCCACTCGCGGGGGGGGGGGCGGGGGGGGATAAGAAGAGAGCGAGCGGTGAGGAAGCGTTGGTCTGGTCTTGTCGGTCCTTTGGGTGTGTGAGCCTCTTTGAGTCGGTCTGAGTCGATCTTTTCCAGGGTTCCTTGGTCATGTTGGTGCTCGTGGTGGTCGAACGTCGTTCGAGGCTGGCTGGGTCATTCGTGGATCCTGGCTGCGCTCATTGGTTCTGGATCGTGGGTTCGAGTCCCACCATGGTGGGTTGTTTGAGCGCTCGAGTTAGGGATCCCCGTTCCCTCCACGGACCCCGAGCCCCACAAGTGTGGGCCAAAGAAACCGCACGAGGCGGACAGGTACCGGGCCAGACTCTGACTCCCCAGCTGACCCATCCTCCTCGGCTGGAGGGTCCAATAAAGACCCGATGGGGTCCATTTCTTTTTGGGTGTGTGTGTGTGTGTGTGGCGCCAGTTTGTTAAGTAGAATTGTTAAGTGCTTTTCGCTCACTGTACATTGCAAATTATATTTGTGGCTAAGGCTGCTCTGTGTCTCCCTCGCTGAAAAATAAACCCTCCTGTTAAATGTTCCAGTTCATTGCCTGTCATTTCTACCATTGACCCAGCACGGTGCGGGCTTGAGAAATAGTGAGGCCGTCTGTGCCAAAAGTTGTCATTGGGACCGGCATGGCTCTGGTAACTCCCGCTCGGTTACACCGGACCCGAGTCGGTACATGAGACTCGGTTCGGACAGAGTCGGTTGAGGGTGTGACTTCCCCGGTAGCTCGATGGCGTGAGTACTTAGGTAAATTGGAATTAGACAAGTGGACCCTACCTCACGCCGTCAAAATATTGGCGACCACGGTCCTTTAAGTGACCCGTCGACTCCGGAGTTATCGGGGTGACGACCTTTTAATTCCGGGTGTTCAGTGGGAGACGGCCCTACTGCTCCGTCTCGCGGTCGTTCCTCGCCACCGAACCTGGCACCACAACAATATTAAGTCCAGAATAATAATTTTAAAAAGGTTCTATAATATTAACAGTGACATGAAGAATTCTGGAGACCAAATACTTTCGTCAATTTCAACTTATTTTTCAAGATAATTGTGAGCAATTTGAAAAAAAGTACAAGGGTGCCAATATTTTTGGTCACGACTGTACCTCATCCCCAAATATTATTGCATGCATGTTTTGAATGTGAAAGAAATGCGTCCAATCATTTTTGAGTGGAGGCTCCGGACGGACAGACGGACAGGATGCAAATTATAAACTCCCAGCCAGGCTGGCACCCAGTTGGGGGCAAATAAACTTGAATGCAGTACTTCCAGATACAACACTACCCTGAAGGCACCAAATAGCAATGTTGAAATGTCAGAACCGGACAACTGAACATGCATCTTGCGGGAGGATGGAACAGTTCAGCTGTTACGCTTACTCGCTCAGTGTTTTTAACACCTTCAACTGTATTCACAATTGGAGAGGAATACCCGACAAATTGCCAACGTGGAACAACGCTTCCGGGTATTACATTATCAAACATGCAGTTCTTCAATGTTTTTGATTTTGACGTACTGTGCTATACTCTTTACAGAGCGTCGGCCAAAGAAGTTTCTTAGCAAGGCTTACACTAGGCGGTACGCCATTGCCTTCCCAACGTTGTTCGTTTTGAAAATGCCGATGCGTCAAGCAAGGAAGCAGCACGTATGATTTTGAAGTCTTTGGTATGACTTGGATGGGTTTTGAACCACCGACCTCCCAGACTCAGAGCGGACGTTCTAACCATTACACCACAGAGTCTGCTCAGTTCTGCAATTATGTGGACACAAAAATATCTCATGGTTTCTTCTTTGTGAACAGTCTCGGCTCATGGATGAACGTGTTTCTATTTTATTTATTTATATGTGGTACAACGCTCGTGGAGGAAGGAGCTGCAACATAAATCACTGACGCAGATGCAAACAAACGGATGAGACAACACCAGAACTGACATCACACATACATACCGCCGACCTCGTGGGAAGCAACACGACTTCCCGGGGCACTCAGAGTACAATTGTCGGTCCCTTTTCTCTCTCGTCAACGTGGCAATTTCGAATATTCCCCCTCCCGATGGAATGTCAAACGCATGGGGTTCATTCATGCTCTATCCTTTAAACGATGAGCATCAAGCGAGGAAGCATCATGCATCATTATTTAACTCTTTGGTATGACTTCCCTGGGGTCAGAGTCAAACTGCCAATGTCGCAGACTCAGAGCAGACACTCCAACCATTGTGTCACAGTCTGGTGACTTTCTCATAAAAAGAGGCTTTTGAGGCTTCGAACAGATCAAATGTAAGTCAGCCAATGGGGAAAAATGTATCGCTTCATCAAACACAAAAAAAAAACTGTTTAAGGACAATGGAATAGATAATAGTATCCCAATCGTATGATGTCGGACCAGCACAAGTATGATGGCTCACCTGCAGCAACTCATTTTGCTCTTACAAGTGAAGGAGTGCACATCGGCTTGAATATTTGAATAAAATGGATTTTTTCCACAAAGCCAATCATGGATAAGAAAGAATGCTCGAGACAACAGTAAAAATAAATAAATAAATAAATAAAAAAGAGGACTTAAAATGATCAACCATTACAAACTAAAGTTTCCTCATGTTCTGACAGAAGGTAGCACGATATAATTTCCAGTACGTTTTGCTATTCTCATGCCTATACGAGTCCATTGGACTTCCAAGATAGTTTTGAGGTGTGCGCACTTACCTGTGAGCTGCTTAGCCTGGGTTTGAATCTCTGCCCAGCTTTAAACTGTCATCCTGGTGGTTCGCATACAGGGTGATGCATCGATGTGTGCACCGCCCCACAGATGGACGTGAAACTGGAGGACTTGTCTGCGAGCAACGGTCGCGAAGAGTCGGCGAGTTATCGCCGCCACAATGAACACATTACAAATTCCTGCCCAAAATAGTGGGTAGAAAGTGCTCTGGTCTGGGCCACTCGATGCCAGGTTGCACTGCTTGCTATCTCATTGTAGTTGTTGTCTTGGCTGCAGCTCCTACACTAAAAACAAATTCATGTTCCCAGGTTGTTACACATTTGAATGGCCATCTTTGACAACAAAGGCCATGATTATCTCACTCACCTGCCTACCTACCTTCCTCCTTCTGCTCCACCACCTTCAGTGTCTCCGTAGGATGTTTTCAAGAAACTGAATATTAATAAGAGTGGCAGACCAGACTGTATTCTGCCTCGTATTATAAAGGAATTTGCATGCAAATTGCGTTCCCCTCTCACTGATACATTCAATTGCTCACTTCCTGAAAGTGTATTACCTGACATTTGGAAATCTGCTTATGTCACACCGATTTCGAAATCTCAACCACACAATTTTGACAATTTGTGTCCAATTTCACTCACATGCTTATTTTCCAAAGTTGTTCAGGATTTTGTTGTAAATTGGATATCTGAGGAAATCAGGAATTGTATTGATGTTCAACAGTTTGGTTGTCTTAAGGGTCTGTCCACAACCCACTGTTTAGTTAAAATACTGGATGACATTTTTAAGGGAACTGCTAAACCTCTACATTCCTCAGTTTTGGTTGCCATTGACTTTTGCAAAGCCTTCGATATAGTTAGCCACCATATTGTTACCTCCGCCACCGAAGGTGAAGGAGGTTATGTTTTCACCCTTCTCTGTTTGTTTGTCTGTTTGTCTGTGTACAGGATATCTCACAAGGTTGTGGATGGATCTGGATGAAATTTCGTGGACAGGTTTGGTGTGTGACAAGGACGAACTGATTAGATTTTGCTGAAGATCCGACTAGTAGAATTTTTAAGTGATTCTTCACCATTGAGAGATCGGGCCAAAAATGATATGTTGCACGATATCTCAAAAACGTTGTGTACGGATTGGGACAAAACTTGGTGGGCAGTTTGGGTGTGTGGCAAGGGCGAATTGATTCGATTTAGGTGAAGATCTGGATGCGAGAATTATTTAATTTTCAAAGCGATTCTTCACCATTGATAGATTGGGCGAAAAAAGATAAATAGTCTGATATTTCAAAAATGTTTTGATTGGGCCCGATATGTTCTCATGGATCAGGCATCACGTGGCAGAGGTACGCGCTCTACCGAGTGCCCTTCTAGTTGTTAATAAATCCATAAACCTCGGTGGTAGACTATCCATTATCTCATTGATCTATAATCTTGTATATTATTTCTGAGTTTGTGGTTTCGTGTCGCGCTATCTTCGACTTTGTTCTGCGCTCGAGTAACGTGATATTCGGCTTACATTATCTCAAAGACCATATGAGGTGCATGGTAAAAAAAAAGTAAATAAAATGGTTCTGAAACAGTGAAATCGTATTCCACTTACTGCATTAAAGTAAAATTACTCCTGATACTCTGCATCAGTTCCTTTCTCAAACACACCCACCACAACATGTCGCGCAGAGCGCAGGTTATGCTAGTTTTATTTTTTTTTTATTAAATCCAACAGAAGCCAGGATGTATGATACAACTGGGGAGTTTCCACATGGGAAACAACAAATGCTGGGGTTCCACAAGGCATAAAAACCCAGTCCGATAGTGTTAATAGCTGTGATAGATGGCCGTTTCTGCTAACCCTGAAGTCTTACACTCCAAGGATGCCGACGACGTGACTGTGTCAAACTTATCGTGACAATGAACAAACAAGTTCTATTCAGCAGCAACTTGACTTAATCCAAGAAAATGCCAAGTCATTATTTCATGTTTTCGAAGACCCCGGGCAGATGTGCCTAGTTTAAAATTGGAGACTCAGTTATTAACCAAACAGATTGTGTTGAACCATTAGGCATCCGTGTGCAAGGAAACTTGGAACAGGACACTCAAGTACAGGCCATGTGTAAAACCTTCAAAAGAAACCCTTTTTGCAGTAACTGAAACGCTGCAATATCCCGGTTTCCTATTTAACAACAGTGTATTTACAGGACGTTAGGACCAACTTTAGAATATGCTTCACCCAGATGCATGGTTCTCTGTCCTCACTGAAGTCCAGAGGGAATGCTTGGAGAAATTGCAACGGAAATCATTTCATATAATTACCTCCACCACCGAAGGTGGATGGAGGTTATGTTTTTCATCCCTGCTTATCTGTGAGCAGGATATCCCAAAAAGTTATGCATGGATTCAGACAAACTTGGTGGCCAGGTTGGGTGGGTGACAAGGATAAATTGATTGGATTTTGGCGAAGATCCGGATCCTAAAATTTTCCAAACGATTCTTCACCATTGAGAGATAGGGCCCAGCAACTATAAAAAGCACGATATCTCAATAAGTTACGAATGGATTTGGACGAAACTTGGTGGATGAGATAGGAAGGTGACAAGAAAAAGCTGACGAGATTTTGGTTAAGGTATGGATGCAGATCTGGCTTATTTGTAGGCTACAAAACAAAATGTTCGGATGCAGATCTGGCTTTTTAGTAGGCTACAAAACAAACTGTTCGGATGCAGATCTGGCTTATTAGTAGGCTACAAAACAAACTGTTCGGATGCAGATCTGGCTTATTAGTAGGCTACAAAACAAACTGTTCGGATGCAGATCTGGCTTATTAGTAGGCTACAAAACAAAATGTTCGGATGCAGATCTGGCTTATTAGTAGGCTACAAAACAAACTGTTCGGATGCAGATCTGGCTTATTAGTAGGCTACAAAACAAACTGTTCGGATGCAGATCTGGCTTTTTAGTAGGCTACAAAACAAACTGTTCGGATGCAGATCTGGCTTATTAGTAGGCTACAAAACAAACTGTTCGGATGCAGATCTGGCTTATTAGTGGGCTACAAAACAAACTGTTCGGATGCAGATCTGGCTTATTAGTGGGCTACAAAACAAACTGTTCGGATGCAGATCTGGCTTTTTAGTGGGCTACAAAACAAACTGTTCAGATGCATATCTGGCTTATTAGTGGGCTACAAAACAAACTGTTCGGATGCAGATCTGGCTTATTAGTAGGCTACAAAACAAACTATTCAGATGCAGATCTGGCTTATTAGTGGGCTACAAAACAAACTGTTCGGATGCAGATCTGGATTTTAGTAGGCTACAAAACAAACTGTTCGGATGCAGATCTGGATTTTAGTAGGCTACAAAACAAACTGTTCGGATGCAGATCTGGCTTTTTAGTAGGCTACAAAACAAACTGTTCGGATGCAGATCTGGCTTATTAGTAGGCTACAAAACAAACTGTTCAGATGCAGATCTGGCTTATTAGTAGGCTACAAAACAAACTGTTCGGATGCAGATCTGGCTTATTAGTAGGCGACAAAACAAACTGTTCGGATGCAGATCTGGCTTATTAGTAGGCTACAAAATAAACTGTTCGGATGCAGATCTGGCTTATTAGTAGGCTACAAAACAAACTGTTCAGATGCAGATCTGGCTTATTAGTAGGCTACAAAACAAACTGTTCAGATGCAGATCTGGCTTATTAGTAGGCTACAAAACAAACTGTTCAGATGCAGATCTGGCTTATTAGTAGGCTACAAAACAAACTGTTCGGATGCAGATCTGGCTTATTAGTAGGCTACAAAACAAACTGTTCGGATGCAGATCTGGCTTATTAGTAGGCTACAAAACAAACTGTTCGGATGCAGATCTGGCTTATTAGTAGGCTAAAAACAAACTGTTCGGATGCAGATCTGGCTTATTAGTAGGCTACAAAACAAACTGTTCGGATGCAGATCTGGCTTATTAGTAGGCTACAAAACAAAATGTTCGGATGCAGATCTGGCTTATTAGTAGGCTACAAAACAAACTGTTCGGATGCAGATCTGGCTTATTAGTAGGCTACAAAACAAACTGTTCGGATGCAGATCTGGCTTTTTAGTAGGCTACAAAACAAACTGTTCGGATGCAGATCTGGCTTATTAGTAGGCTACAAAACAAACTGTTCGGATGCAGATCTGGCTTATTAGTAGGCTACAAAACAAACTGTTCGGATGCAGATCTGGCTTATTAGTAGGCTACAAAACAAACTGTTCGGATGCAGATCTGGCTTATTAGTAGGCTACAAAACAAACTGTTCGGATGCAGATCTGGCTTATTAGTGGGCTACAAAACAAACTGTTCGGATGCAGATCTGGCTTATTAGTGGGCTACAAAACAAACTGTTCGGATGCAGATCTGGCTTTTTAGTGGGCTACAAAACAAACTGTTCAGATGCATATCTGGCTTATTAGTGGGCTACAAAACAAACTGTTCGGATGCAGATCTGGCTTATTAGTAGGCTACAAAACAAACTGTTCAGATGCAGATCTGCCTTATTAGTGGGCTACAAAACAAACTGTTCGGATGCAGATCTGGATTTTAGTAGGCTACAAAACAAACTGTTCGGATGCAGATCTGGATTTTAGTAGGCTACAAAACAAACTGTTCGGATGCAGATCTGGCTTTTTAGTAGGCTACAAAACAAACTGTTCGGATGCAGATCTGGCTTATTAGTAGGCTACAAAACAAACTGTTCGGATGCAGATCTGGCTTATTAGTAGGCTACAAAACAAACTGTTCGGATGCAGATCTGGCTTATTAGTAGGCTACAAAACAAACTGTTCAGATGCAGATCTGGCTTATTAGTAGGCTACAAAACAAACTGTTCAGATGCAGATCTGGCTTATTAGTAAGCTACAAAACAAACTGTTCAGATGCAGATCTGGCTTATTAGTAGGCTACAAAACAAACTGTTCAGATGCAGATCTGGCTTATTAGTAGGCTACAAAACAAACTGTTCAGATGAAGATCTGGCTTATTAGTAGGCTACAAAACAAACTGTTCGGATGCAGATCTGGCTTATTAGTGGGCTACAAAACAAACTGTTCGGATGCAGATCTGGCTTTTTAGTGGGCTACAAAACAAACTGTTCGGATGCAGATCTGGCTTATTAGTAGGCTACAAAACAAACTGTTCAAATGCAGATCTGGCTTATTAGTAGGCTACAAAACAAACTGTTCAGCCTGGCAGAGGTATGCGCGCTACTGAATGTCGTTCTAGTTTATTGCAGTTGTGGAGCATGGGTGCACTTTTCTATTGATTGGCTGTCTGATGAAAAACTCCACACACAGTATTTTAAATATGTTTCATTCTCTTGCATATTTGGCTGAGGTGTTTCTGTTTAATATGAGCTTGGTGTTTGTTGTTTTGTACCATATGTGTGATATGTTCTTGGTTTCATGCATGTTTATGTTAATTTTAGTGGAGCAAGACCTTGCTTAAGACTGCCCCATTGAACGCCGATTCGTTAGAGCTCTTTGACTTGGAGAACATTTATACAAATATATCATATATGTATCTGTGCAGTGTCTGTCACTTGTGTTGTGTTGTCACTGAACTACTCCCTCAAACCTTTGTGAAATTGTACCAAACTTCTGGGCTGAACCTAGCTCTTCCGTGTGTCTCCTAAGGATATTTGTTTTTGAAAACAATATTGATAAATTTTTAAAATTAAATTGCTTATAAAAATGCAATTCATCACGAATATTAAAAAATACAGGAAGAAGAGGAGGGGAGGGGAGAAGGGGGAGGGGGTAGAGAGAGGTGAGGGAGGGGGTAGAGAGAGGTGAGGGAGGGGGTAGAGAGAGGTGAGGGAGGGGGTAGAGAGAGGTGAGGGAGGGGGTAGAGAGAGGTGAGGGAGGGGGTAGAGAGAGGTGAGGGAGGGGGTAGAGAGAGGTGAGGGAGGGGGTACAGAAAGAGGAAAGAGGAGGAGAGAGAGGAGGGAGTGGGGTGGAGAGAGGAAAGGGAGGTGGGTAGAGAGAGGGGAGTGGGGGTATAAAGAGGGGAGGGAGAGGTAGAGAGAGGAGGGTGGAGGTAGAGAGAGGAGGAAGGAGGTAGAGAGAAGGAAGGAGGTAGAGAGAGGAGGGAGGAGGTAGAGAGAGGAGGGAGGGGGTAGGGAGAGGAGGGAGGGGGAAAAAGAGGAGGGAGGAGTAGAGAGAGGATTGAGAGAAAAGAGCGGAGGGATGGGTAGAGACACGAGGGAGGGGGTAGAGAGAGAGAGGGGGTACAGAGAGAGGAGAGAGGTGGTACAGAGGGAGGAGAGAGGTGATACAGAGGGAGGAGAGAGGTGGTACAGAGGGAGGAGAGAGAGGTGGTACAGAGAGAGGAGAGGGGCGGGAGGGAGGGGAGAAGAGGAGGGAGGGGGAGAAGAGAGAACGAAGCGCATGGGGGGGGAGAGATAGAGGAGGGAGAGATAGAGGAGGGAGAGGTAGAAGAGGAGAGGGGTGAGGGAGGAGGAAGAGGGAAGGGAGGAAGGGTAGGGGAGGTAGGAGGTGTGAGGAATGGGGGAGCGAGGAAGGGGGTGGGGGGAGTGACTCCTCACCAAATGTTGCCATACACTCTGGGGGGGTAGTGGGTGGGAGCGATGAGGATGTGGGAGAGAGGCGGGAGGTGGGGAGAGAGTGAGGAGGGAGCAAGAGGGGTGGGGGAGCAAGGAGCAGGAGCTAGGTAGAGGTGGAGGAAGGAAGTGGGGGAGGAAAGGCAATACCAAGGAAGAGGGGGGTGGAGAGTGACACCTCACCACATGTCATTAAACACTCCAGGGGAAGGGGGTGTGAGGAGGGGTGGGAGCCAGAGAAAGGAGTGAAGAGTGGGGGGACTAGGAAAGGGGGGAGGAATGGGGAGACCAAGGAAGTGGAGGAGGGGGAGTCAAAGTTTAATGTTATGTTGTACTTTATCAAAACACACACACACACACACACACACACACACACACACACACACACACACACACACACACACACACACACACACACACACACACACACACACACACACACACACACACACACACACACACACACACACACACACACACACACACGATCTAGACTTTATAGAGTCTAGAAAGTCTACACCCCTTTCAAATTTTACACCTTTTGTTGCCTTATAGCCTGGAATTAAACTCCATTAAATCAGATTTTTTTTTCCACCTTTATTTACACATCGTATCCCACAATTTCCAAATGAAAAACAAATTCTACAAATTTCATAAAATTAATTTAAAATACAAAACTAGAATATCTTGGTCGGACAAGTGTCCACTCTTAGAATTGCAATTATACCCTTAGCAAAATAGCAATTATTACCCTTAGAATATAAATGGTAAATTTGCTCAGGTGTAACCAATCACCTTCAAAATCACACACCAAGTTAATTGGCCTCCACCTGTGTTAAATTGTAGTGATTCTGATTATTTCAGAATAAAATCAGCTGTTCCTGTAGATTTCCTCTACTGGGTAGTGCATTTCACAGCAAAGAATCAACCATGAGCACCAAGGAGCTTTCAAAAGACCTCTGGGATAAAGTTGAAGAAAGGCACAGATCAGGGGATGGGTATAAAAATATTTCAAAGGCCTTGAATATCCCTTGGAGCACAATCAAGACAATGGTTAAGAAGTGGAAGGCGTATGGTACCACCAAGACCCTGCCTAGGTTCGGCCGCCTCTCCAAACCGGATGACCAAGCAAGAAGGAGACTGATCAGAGAGGCCACCAAGAGACCAATGGCAACTTTGAAAGAGATACAAGCCTTTCTAGCAAAGACTGGTCACTGTGTACATGTGACAACAATATCCCAAGCACTCCACAAGTCTGGCCTGCATTGGAGGGTGGCAAGAAGGAAAAGCCCACCTTGATGACTTGAAAGCCCACCTTGAAAAGCCCATTACTCAAAAAAGCCCACCTTGAGTTCCATTTGAGGGATGCAAAAAACCACTCCGGAGATTCTGAAGCCATGTGGAAAAACATTTTTTAGTCTGGCAAAACCAAGATGGAACTTTTTGGCCGAAATGCAAAATGTTACGTTTGGCGCAAACCCAACACAGCACCCAACGAACACTATCCCTACTGTGAAGCATGGTGAAAGCAGCATCATGTTATGGGGATGTTTCTCATCAGCAGGGACTGGGGCACTTGTCAGGATTGAAGGGAAAATGAATGAAGCAAAATACAGAAAAATTCAAGAGGAAAACCTGCTGCCCTCTGCAAGAAAGATGATATTGGGACAGCAGTTCACCTTTCAGCATGACAAGGACCCGAAGCACACAGCCAAAGCTACACTGAAGTGGCTAAGGAACAAAACGATAAATGTCCTTGAGTGGTCCAGTCAGAGCCCCGACCTAAAGTCAATTGAAAATCTGTGGCATGACTTGAACATTGCTGTCCATCAACGCTCCCCATGCAACTTGCCTGAGCTTGAAGTTTTGTCAAGAAGAATGGGCAAATATTGCCCAATCAAGGTGTGCAAAATTGGTAGAGACCTATCCCAACAGACTCACAGCTGTAATTACTGTCAAAGGTGCTTCCACCAGGTATTAACTCAGCAGGGTGGATACTTATCCAAACAAGATATTCTAGTTTTTCATTTTTAACTAATTTTATGAAATTGGTTGAATTTGTTTTTCGCTTGGAAGTTGTAGGTTACGATTTGCAAATAAAAGGTGGAAAAAGTCTGATTTAATATCAGGATGCAAGGCGGCGTGAGGGGAAGGGAAGGCGGCGTGAGGGGAAGGGACAGCGGCGTGAGGGGAAGCGGCGTGAGGAGAAGGGACGGCGGCGTGAGGGGAAGGGACGGCGGCGTGCGGGGAAGGGACGGCGGCGTGAGGGGATGGGACGGCGGCGTGAGGGGAAGGGACGGCGGCGTGAGGGGAAGGGACGGCGGCGTGAGGGGAAGCGGCGTGAGGAGAAGGGACGGCGGCGTGAGGGGAAGGGACGGCGGCGTGCGGGGAAGGGACGGCGGCGTGAGGGGATGGGACGGCGGCGTGAGGGGAAGGGACGGCGGCGTGAGGGGAAGGGACGGCGGCGTGAGGGGAAGGGACGGCGGCGTGAGGGGAAGGGACGGCGGCGTGAGGGGAAGGGACGGCTGCGTGAGGGGAAGGGACGGCGGCGTGAGGGGAAGGGACGGCGGCGTGAGGGGAAGGGACGGCGGCGTGAGGGGAAGGGACGGCGGCGTGAGGGGAAGGGACGGCGGCGTGAGGGGAAGGGACGGCGGCGTGAGGGGAAGGGACGGCGGCGTGAGGGGAAGGGACGGCGGCGTGAGGGGAAGGGACGGCGGCGTGAGGGGAAGGGACGGCGGCGTGAGGGGAAGGGACGGCGGCGTGAGGGGAACGGAAGGCGGCGTGAGGGGAACGGAAGGCGGCGTGAGGGGAACGGAAGGCGGCGTGAGGGGAACGGAAGGCGGCGTGAGGGGAACGGAAGGCGGCGTGAGGGGAACGGAAGGCGGCGTGAGGGGAACGGAAGGCGGCGTGAGGGGAACGGAAGGCGGCGTGAGGGGAACGGAAGGCGGCGTGAGGGGAACGGAAGGCGGCGTGAGGGGAACGGAAGGCGGCGTGAGGGGAACGGAAGGCGGCGTGAGGGGAACGGAAGGCGGCGTGAGGGGAACGGAAGGCGGCGTGAGGGGAACGGAAGGCGGCGTGAGGGGAACGGAAGGCGGCGTGAGGGGAACGGAAGGCGGCGTGAGGGGAACGGAAGGCGGCGTGAGGGGAACGGAAGGCGGCGTGAGGGGAACGGAAGGCGGCGTGAGGGGAACGGAAGGCGGCGTGAGGGGAACGGAAGGCGGCGTGAGGGGAACGGAAGGCGGCGTGAGGGGAACGGAAGGCGGCGTGAGGGGAACGGAAGGCGGCGTGAGGGGAACGGAAGGCGGCGTGAGGGGAACGGAAGGCGGCGTGAGGGGAACGGAAGGCGGCGTGAGGGGAACGGAAGGCGGCGTGAGGGGAACGGAAGGCGGCGTGAGGGGAACGGAAGGCGGCGTGAGGGGAACGGAAGGCGGCGTGAGGGGAACGGAAGGCGGCGTGAGGGGAACGGAAGGCGGCGTGAGGGGAACGGAAGGCGGCGTGAGGGGAACGGAAGGCGGCGTGAGGGGAACGGAAGGCGGCGTGAGGGGAACGGAAGGCGGCGTGAGGGGAACGGAAGGCGGCGTGAGGGGAACGGAAGGCGGCGTGAGGGGAACGGAAGGCGGCGTGAGGGGAACGGAAGGCGGCGTGAGGGGAACGGAAGGCGGCGTGAGGGGAACGGAAGGCGGCGTGAGGGGAACGGAAGGCGGCGTGAGGGGAACGGAAGGCGGCGTGAGGGGAACGGAAGGCGGCGTGAGGGGAACGGAAGGCGGCGTGAGGGGAACGGAAGGCGGCGTGAGGGGAACGGAAGACGGCGTGATGGGAACGGAAGACGGCGTGAGGGGAACGGAAGACAGCGTGAGGGAAACGGAAGGCAGCATGAGGAGCGTTGCCAGGGCGAAAATGCTTTCAATTGTTGATTGTGCAAGCGAAGGTGTTGCCGTTGCAGACTTGGTTTCTTTGAATCCGCATTTTACAAACTATTTTTTTGCAACTAAATAAAGCGATGAACACTCGGAGACTCCCAGAATGTCAAACAATGTCCGAATTGGACAAATGAACAGGTTTTTTTTGCAGTCGGAACTGCTGCTATAGCAAATTCTGCAGTTTAAATTTTGAAATTTGGTTCAGATGAAGAAATTCGAGGTTATCACAATTGCAGAAATGAAATAAAGCCATGAGCACTGCCTATAAGCATTGCAATGTATATAGTGATTCATAGGTATAAAGATGAGGCATTTGATATGAGTGAGAAAAGTGAAAAAAAAATTGAGCGTTTTATCATTAAGAAACCCTTGTGGCCCGTTCCAAGACAAGGTTGTTGAGCAGGCTGAACAAAATGGTGAATTAAAACCCCAGCCAGCTGACAAAGGGACTGACTCAGGGGCTGACCAAAGGATAATTAAATAAGGCCACAAAATCACTGTATAACAAAGATTTAGCTACTGGCGTGGAAACATGTTCTCGATGAAATTGAGTATGCCGATTCCGAATCTGAAGTCAGAATTTTCTCAGCACTTCAGGATTTTTAGTTATCCAAATGGTCCAACTACAGTAGTTTTCCCTGGTGGGTGATTTTGAGTGATCATAAATTATGATTTTTTTGTATTTTTGGTTTCATTTAAAGCAATGCAACTGTTGTAGAATAATATTTCTCATTAAAAGAGCTTTAGAATGCACTTTAATATCTTTAATGGGCTGTAGGATGTCTCTTAAAATGCACTTCTTGCATTCTCATCTTGATTTCTCCCCACCTGTGGGTGAGGTAAGCGATGAGCATGGTGAGAGGTTTCACCAAGACATTTCGATCATGGAAACTCGGTATCAAGGCCGGTTCAACCCAAACATGATGGGTGATTACTGCTGGTTCCTCCAACGGGAGAACAATTCCACACACAAGCACAAGAGCAAGTGTCTCACACATGTCTGAACATGTCTGAACAGTGTCAACGCTGACTCTAATGAATAGAAGAGTGTAAACTTGAAGTGTTGTTTCTGAATCACTCACAATGGGGCAGATTCCCCTCTCAAGTTTACACCCTTCTTAACATTACCATGTTCTAATGTTTTATTAACCTCCTTTTCTGTAACTTGTTTATGTTCTTGGTTTGTATACTTCACATTTTCTACGGAGATAAATCTTTGTTTTCTAAAAATGACGTGAAAGTAATTACTAAGTACTGATATTAGATGTACAATGTGGCAATCTGCAACAATATAGTATCTAATATGGCATGCTGGGTATCACCAATACATGTACATATTTTGAAAACCTGATGTGCTGGATAAATTCTGACTACAGGTTTGAAATCAGCAGCCCAAATTTAGTTGGCCATGAACCAGACCCAGTCATTTTTGGCCACCGGCACCATCCGAGAGGAATAATGCTCATCGTAATTTTTGGTGGGGTATACATCTCTACAGTCAGAAACTATGTGATAGCATTGGATTGGTGGTAGCCTTTTGTGTGTTATTAGCCGTTTAGTAAGCCCATCCCAAAATAAACTTTTCTGAAACCGGCGTAAGACAGAAGAAGACATTCTATTTAAAACTAATGGTTCTCTCTTAAGGCGCTGTCACACCTTGACGATTTAGCCAGCGTATGCCGACATGAAAAATTTGTCTAAAACGCTGGCACACGTCGAATACGTTATGGGTAAGTTTTGATAACATGAAGAGCACGCTGAAAAACACTGCCATACGTCGTAGTACGCTGGCTTTCATCATTGTACTTTGCGTTTGTCCTCAAATTTTAGCACGCTTGAAATTTTACGACGTATGCCGGCGTATGACTCACACGTTCCGCTATGCTGGCCATAAGTTGTAGGCACGTTATTCGATCATTGACACATGTTACTTGTAAGTTACTCATCAGTCGAAACACGTCAAGGTAATGATTAGCGTACCCGAAACTTATTTATAACCTATGAGTAACGTGTTGTAGGCATGTGACACGATCGTTGACACACGTTACTTATAAGTTACTCATAAGTCGAAACACGTCGAGGTAATGCTTAGCGTACCCAAAACTTATTTATAACCTATGAGTAACGTGCTTTGAACCTATGTGTAAAGTACCTCCAACGCATATTGACGTATGTAGACGTATTTGATTGACGTCTTCCGGACGACCACAGAACTTACTGAACGTGTTTCTAATTTACAGCTACCGTATAATGGCGTATTGGCAGCGTTTAAAAAAAAACAAAAAAAAAACAATAACTTCCGATATTTCGTCATGTGCCGTTACGTCACGTCCGATTGCCTCTTCAGTTTGCTCATGTCTTATTCTTAGTTCCTCCTCTGTGAATATTTTCTGTTTGAGGATATTGTCACGTCGATGTCGAAACTTAAAAGCAAATGTCCGAATATATTTTAAAATTCGTGATAGACTAAAAAAATAATAATAATAAAAAACAACAACAACAACAACAACAACAACAACAACAACAACTTCAGATATTTCGTCACGTGCCTTCACGGAGCCAAGGAGAAAAAAAGAAAATGTGCCTTGACGGAGAAAATAAGTTTTGGGTATGCTAAACATTACCTCGACATGTTTCGACTTATGAGTAACTTAGAAGGAACTTGTGTCGACGTGTGTTAACGATCGCATATCTGCCTACAACTTATTCCCAGCATAGCGGAACGTGTGAGCCATACGGCGAGTACGTCGTAAAATTTTCAGCATGCTCGAAATTGCATGACGTACTAGACGTACTACGACGTATGACAGCGTACTTCATCGTTTTTCAGCGTGCTCTTCACGTAAACCAAACTTACCCATAACGTATTCGACTTGTGCCAGCGTTTTAGACACATTTGTCAGAGGTCGGCATACGCTGGCTAAATCGTCAAGGTGTGACTGCGTGGTTGACACTTCCAATTCTCAGGCGGTTATGATTTGAATCGGCGAGCGGCAGCTTTTTAATAGGCTATGCCACGTGATCGTCGGCGAAACGTGCAGCGCGCTATGCATAAGTTAGACTATCGTTGGGCATAGGTTGTGAACGCAGACAACACGCTAATCATTCGTTGGTATAAGTTATCTATAAGACAACGAAACGTTCTGTGTACGTTACTAATATGTTATGCATAAGACCAATTCATTATGAATATGCCAAAAACTTTTTAAAAAACATCAAAATTTCAGTGTACGCCAACGTTTTACATACATTTTATACGTTGCCATTGCTGGCTAAATCGTCAAGGTGTGACAGCGCCTTTATTAACGGCTATATCTTCTTGAAAATTGTTGGGCACGTAGCTCATGTTATTTGTCTGCAATTGTCAAAAGAAGTGTTCAATTCCAAAATGTGTGTGTTTGTTAAACGGACTGAAATGCACTGATATGTGCAGACTGCCAGACTGTGAGAACCAGGCATCCATCTTTGAGTCAGACGATGGGGAAAGTTTAGATGAGGATATTGAAGAACTGGATTATGGTTATGATTTTTAAGTTCATCTTGAACATTTTATATCACTTACAATCAGTGCATATGATCAGAGATGTCTTAGAAACTATAAAGGACCCGTTTTTGGTTCATCAGACAATATGTTTATCAGCAACACATTGGGCCTAAGTAATGGCCTTGTTCGTGTGGAACACCACACTAGTGTTTCTATTCTGTAATTTTATGCACTACAACAGAAGATGAACATGCTATCATTTACCTTTGTTTGATTCTTCGAAAGTATCCTTCAATAACAACAGGGAAAATATCATGACATTGACCAAACTACATAAATCCGTCCAAATTAGGTATTTTTTCATTTGGGGGTGTGGGGTAACATTGTCTGCCATACTGATCTTAATATACAACGTACAAAAAAGAAATTTAGATTTTTGGATTTCTTAATAAATTTGCTCAACACCCATGTAATTATATTGTTCCAGAACTTTTATTTACTTTCCACAGTAAATGAGAGACAAATACTTTTCTAAAGGCGGTATGATTTATCACACAGGAAATAGACACTGATATACAAGTGTCACCAATGACATACCTTTCAACCTCGGCATGTTTAGCACTATGTGTTGAGAAGCAAATGATCCAAGCAAAAGGTGAGAGAAATTTCATTGTTAATGTTTGACTGATAAAAAAAAATGTTGTTAAGTTGAAGTAGGATGTCTTACCTTTTATTTTTATTTTTGCACAAAATTTTTTTACTGGCCATTTCGCACAAAAGCTTATTTCAGGGTAGGCATATGAACAGGGTGATAACACACAAAAAGCTACCACCGATGCAATGCTATCACATATTTTCTAACTCGAGGGTTGTATGCCTTGCCAAAAATCACTGAGAATTATTCCCCCCAGATGGTACCGACCAACCCTATGGGCTCATGGACCATAGCTAAGAACACCTGCATTTCCCTAAGTAGCAGATGAAAAGTTATTATTTTTTGCTGCCCAATGAAATCTTCAAAAGGGGTGTGTGTTTAAGTTAACCCAAACACCCAATTTTCACTCATGCACTTCCTTGGAGTTTCCTTAGTGTGCATGCAAAGTTTGGGATCGCTAGGTTTCATGGTTTTGGAGTTATGGAGGGGATACACTGACTGACACATACACTGACATTTATTATTATAAATAATGATAAAATGACCCTTTAACACATTTTCAATTAGCACTCTCTTTTCCAAGAATGCACCTTGAGTGCTAATTTAATTCTTCGGTTTTTTATTTATTTATTCAACTTGTAAGTAAATCTAACAAGTTTAGATTTGGCTGTAATTCAGCCTACGGCCGTGAAAGTCTTTTAATGAAATTAAACATAATTATTTATTCATATTATATATAAATAACAATTATCAAGAGGATTCACCCACAATTTATTACAGCGCGTGTGCTGTATACAATTGCACCGAGTTTGAAATGTCCCCGCCGGCGTCTACCACGTCTCCGGTGTCCTCCGTGTCCCCCCCCCCCCCCACGTGCCTCAAGGCAGCCAATGACGGCCGTCCGGTAGATGCAGTGCGTAACCTCGACGGAAATGGCGACAATTGACGGGAATACCCGAGTATTTCAATGGAAATTTGTGAAACTAATGTGTTATATATGTGAAAACCATTTAATTTATTGCTTGACGGAAAAAAAACGAAGAAACGCGCCCCTCATGTATGAACGAACGAAAGACGTCATTTCCGCCCACCATCGCATTTAGCGCCGATCGCCGAATGCTGAAAGGTAAGTTCTTCTTATGCTGTCATTCTTTTGCGGTCCCCTGCCACGCTGTATCGAACAATTTCATTCCTTCTGTTATATATATAAAGGTGCTTATCACAATAACAAGATTTGGAGCCTGGTGTTGGCGCAGTGGTTAGGGCGGCGGCTTGGGATCCAAAAGGTCCTGAGTTCAAGCCCCGTTGGGCCACTGAATTAATACACCAGGGGGTTGACTCAGCCTGTCATCCTTCTGAGGTCGGCGAAATGAGTACCAGTGTACTGGGCCGGTGTATACCCCGGTTAAAATAGGTGTACCATATCCCTGTGTCATAAGAGGCAACCAGGGTTGTGTCAGGAAGGGCATCCGGCGTAAAAACATGTGCCAAATCACTATGCGGATCATACGGATGATCCGCTGTGGCGACCCCTAACGGGAGCAGCCGAAAGAAGAAGAAGAATAAGATCACAATAACAAGATTTGGACATTTCAAATATTAAGTTCACTTTTTAATTGTTTTTCAACTGAAAAAGCATAAATTGCATATTTTAACATTAGTGTACTCATTTGCTTCACCACACGCGCTGTATTGAAGGATTTCACTTGTTTCTATTGCAGCAAGATTGAATTGTTGGAATGTCCTACAGCGGTTAAGGTTCATGTAGGAGCTTGCGCAAAGAGATTACAAGGAAATACACAAATCAACGCATTATATGGGATTTGAACCTGGGGTCAAAGCAGAATGAGGCAAGCTCTCAGATGGAGACCATAAACAGACCATGGGAACACGGATCAAAAAGCCAGTCAACAAAGAGACGAGCACAGCTAAACTCGAATGCGAAACAACAGCTACGGATCACCGGAGAGGTGAAGCAACCAACAAAACTGTCGCATGGATGCAAACAACACAAACAGCCAATATTAAGTCTTAAAGGTTTGCAAGAAGCAACAATCAAACACTTCAGTTGACATACTTCAGCAAACAACCATCCCTCCCTCATTTACACAGGCATTAAAGCCATTTCAAACAATCCTACAATTGCTTTGATGATCGCTGCCTTGGTAACAACTGACATCACAAGGATTCCAAAGACGCAACGCTATGGGAAACAGTCAAAGCAAAATGGAATAAGGACAATGGCAAAAAGCCAGGACAACATCCTTGACAACGGCCAACCATCAGAGCCAAGCAGGAGAGGTTGCGCAAGGTAGGGTGGAAGGAATGAATGATATATAATCGTAAAACGAAAACCTTTGGAATACATTGGGCCAGAACTAAAAAAACGAAAGATGTACATTGCACATGTTCGACAAAATGAAGAGGTCGATGATAACAGGACTCGGTGAATTTTTAGCAGTAATTAAGAGCCCAGAAAGGGGAGAACAAGTGGGCTGGAAGGGAGTGGTTTCTTGTTGTTCTAACACAGATCTTAAACAGTCTTGTGTTTCCTGATCTCATGACAACTGGGAATGGAAAGGGGAGGGGGTGGGGAAGAGACGTGGTTGTGGATCAGACAGCATGAAAAGGACTGGGTGGAATTGTGAGGAAAATGCAGCAAGAAACACAGGACAAAAGTAGTGGAAAACAGGACGGAAGAAGGAATTGCTCAGCTGCACCATGGATACCGTACCGTTACCTACGAGCGACACGTTCTTTTCAACATCAGCATCTTTACCTGTGATTCTGATGCAGCTTCCTTTTCAACTTCATCCTCTGCAACAAAAAATATTACAATAACATTAAACACCTTAACATTGTTGAAAAAACATTTCAACAATTGCGGAGAGCAAAATTTGTGTCGAGGCTGATTGGAGCATAATTCAAGTTTTGTTCATGTGAATATGACTTATTATTACTGTCGGGGGACTGAACGGAGGGTCGGGTCGGGCGGAACGGACGCGGGACCACGCGGAGGGTCGGGTCGGGCGGAACGGACGCGGGATCACGCAGAACCGACGTGGGACCACGCGGAGGGTCGGGTCGAGCGGAACAGACGTGGGACCACGCGGAGGGTCAGGTCGAGCGGAACAGACGCGGGACCGCGCCGAGGGTCGGGTCGAGCGGAACAGACGCGGGACCGCGCCGAGGGTCGGGTCGAGCGGAACAGACGCGGGACCGCGCCGAGGGTCAGGTCAGGTGGAACGGATGCGGTACCGCGTGGAGGGTCGGGCCGGGTGGTACCGTGCAGAGAGTCGGGCCGGGTGGGTGGACGCGGGACGGCGTGGAGGGTCGGGTCGGGCAAAACGTACGCGGGACCGCCTGGAGGGTCGGGCCGGGCGGAACGGACGCGGGACTGCGTGGAGGGTCGGGTCGAGCAGAACGGACGCGGGACCACGCGGAGGGTTGGGCCGGGCGAAACGGACGCGGGACCGTGCGGAGGGTCGGGTCGAGCGGAACAGACGCGGGACCGCACGGAGGGTCGGGTTGGGCGGAAAGGATGTGGGACCACGCGGAGGGCCGGGTCGGGTGGAACGGATGCGGGACCACGTGGAGGGTCTGGTTGGGCGGAACGGACGCGGGATCACGCGGAGGGTCGGGTGGAACGGAAGCGGGACCGCGCGGAGCAGACACGGGGACCGCGCCAAGGGTCGGGTCAGGCGGAACGGATGCGGTACCGCGTGGAGGGTCGAGCGGGTGGAACCGTGCGGAGAGTCGGGCCGTGTGGGTAGACGCGGGACGGCGCGGAGGGTTGGGTCGGGCGGAACGTATGCGGGACCGTCTGGAGGGTCGGGCCGAGCGGAATGGACGCGGGACTGCGTGAAGGGTTGAGCTGGGCGGAACAGACGTGGGACCGCGTGGAGCGTCGGTTCGAGCAGAATGGACGCGGGACGGCGTGGAGGGTCGGGTCGGGCGGATGCGGGACCGCGTGGAGGGTCGGGTCGGGCGGACGCGGGACCACGTGGAGGGTCTGGTTGGGCGGAAGCGGGACCGCGCGGAGCAGACACGGGGACCGCGCCAAGGGTCGGGTCAGGCGGAACGGATGCGGTACCGCGTGGAGGGTTGAGCGGGTGGAACCGTGCGGAGAGTCGGGCCGTGTGGGTAGACGCGGGACGGCGCGGAGGGTCGGGTCGGGCGGAACGTATGCGGGACCGTCTGGAGGGTCGGGCCGAGCGGAATGGACGCGGGACTGCGTGAAGGGTTGAGCTGGGCGGAACAGACGTGGGACCGCGTGGAGCGTCGGTTCGAGCAGAATGGACGCGGGATGGCGTGGAGGGTCGGGTCGGGCGGATGCGGGACCGCGTGGAGGGTCGGGTCGGGCGGACGCGGGACCGCGTGGAGGGTCGGGTCGGGCGGGCGCGGGACCGCGCGGAGGGTCGGGTCGGGCGGACGCGGGACCGCGCGGAGGGTCGGGTCGGGCGGACGCGGGACTGCGCGGAGGGTCGGGTCGGGCGGACGCGGGACCGCGCGGAGGGTCGGGTCGGGCGGACGCGGGACCGCGCGGAGGGTCAGGTCGGGCGGACGCGGGACCAAACGGAGGGCCGGGCGGAACGGACGCGGGATCGCGCGGAGGGTTGGACCGGGTGGACGGACGTGGGACCGCGTGGAGGATCAGGCCGGGTGGACGGACGCGGGACCGCGTGGAGGGTTGGACCGGGTGGACGGACGCGGGACCGCGTGGAGGGTCGGGCCGGGTGGACGGACGCGGGACCGCGTGGAGGATCAGGCCGGGTGGACGGACGCGGGACCGCGCGGAGGATCGGGCCGGGTGGACGGACGCGGGACCGCGTGGAGGGTCGGGCCGGGTGGACGGACGCGGGACCGCGTGGAGGGTCGGGCCGGGTGGACGGACGCGGGACCGCGTGGAGGGTCGGGCCGGGTGGACGTGGGACCGACACACGTGCAATAACTGACGGATGTTCTCCTTCAAAGGGACGATATGATGCGACCGTGTCAATGCAGGTACCAGCGGACAGACAAGTGGACAAGTCGAGTCGACAGCTGACTGAGCCGTCCTGATGCAGGGACAGGTGGCACGGAAAGGCCGGTTCAAGGAACATCCTTGGTTGTGGTCGGAGTTGTCGTCGCTGCGACAACCACAGAGCGCTCTGGTAACAAACAGCCCACGCTTGTTCTTCCCGCAGGTGCCGGCCATAGGCTGAAAGCACGTCTTCCAAGCTCGTCTCGTTCGTCTCTTCGGTGTTCACCCGTGCTCGTGGTGATGTTGACGTCGCACGCCTTGGACGAGGTGGTGACGCCGTTGCCGGCGAGGTTGGCGCTGACATTGACATTTCCATCGGTGCTGCCACCATGCTCGTTGATTCTTTCTTTGTTGACAGTTGTTGTCCTGCTGTTTCTGCTGTTGGAAGTGTTGCCCTCCTCAACGAGGCGATGAAGGATTTTTCCGCCGACGTTGTGAGCAGTGAAGAAGACGATGACGATGACGACGAAGATGCCGAATCGGTAACACAACACAAACTCGCTTTGGGTTCCACGGGATCTCTGGGCCTTGCATTTCCCTCCATCCCGGCGTCGAGTAACGGGAGGTGGAGACGGTGATGATGCTGCAGGTGAACAAAATGAATCAAACAACCGGGAGGAGACTGGAGGGGAGGGGGAAGACGAAGGGGGAGGGGAGGGGGAGGGGAGGGGGAAGACGAAGGGGAGGGGAGGGGAGGGGAGGGGGAAGACGAAGGGGAGGGGAGGGGAGGGGAGGGGGAAGACGAAGGGGAGGGGAGGGGAGGGGAGGGGAGGGGAGGGGAGGGGAGGGGAGGGGAGGGGGAGGGGAGGGAGGGGAAGACGAAGGGGGAGGGGAGGGGAAGACGAAGGGGGAGGGGAGGGGGAAGACGAAGGGGAGGGGAGGGGAAGGGGAGGGAGGGGGAGGGGAGGGGGAAGACGAAGGGGGAGGGGAGGGGGAAGACGAAGGGGAGGGGAGGGGGAAGACGAAGGGGGAGGGGAGGAGCGAGGTTTGGTGTGAGGGGAGGTTTGGGGAGGGGAGGAGAGGAGAGGTGAGGAAGGTGGGATGGGAGGTGAGGGGAGGGAGACGGGAGGGAGGTGAGGGGAGGGAGACGGGAGGGAGGTGAGGGGAGGGAGATTGGAGGGAGGTGAGGGGAGGGAGGTGAGGGGAGGGAGATGGGAGGGAGGTGAGGGAGATGGGAGGGAGGTGAGGGGAGGGAGATGGGAGAGAGGGGAGAGAGGGGAGAGAGGGGAGGGAGGGGAGGGAGGGGAGGGAAGGGAGGGGAGGGAGGAGCGGGGTTCGGTGTGAGAAAATGGGGAGGGGCGAGGTTCGGTGTGAGAAAATGGGTTCGGTGTGAGAGGTTTGAGAGTACTGTACAAGGTTCAGTCATAAAGGTTGAACAGATTCCCAGAGGACGCGCAACCACTTTTTTACGGCGTTTTTGCGAAATCATTCGTTCATTCGCTGGTGAAAGCAGTCATTCTCTCAAATCGACATTCTTTTCGTCATCCTTCCTGTAATTCGTTCCTTCCCACATGGTGCCCCAATTTTAGGTTAGGTGTTGTGGATTGACATGTTTGGAGTATCATATCTAATATCTATATAATTATAATGGTGTGTGTGTGTGTGTGTGTGTGTGTGTGTGTGTGTGTGTGTGTGTGTGTGTGTGTGTGTGTGTGTGTGTGTGTGTGTGTGTGTGTGTGTGTGTGTGTGTCGTGCTACTCATCCTGCAGTTCTGGGCCGATTACATCCAAACTTGCTACGTAGGATCGGCAGAACCCTAATTAATGGAATGAAGAGATTTCATTCATTCTCAACGTAAATGTGTATCGCCACCTCCAGGTGGGGTTGGGTATTGCAGGTCTTGACCATTACCCAGTACAGTGTTCCTGTCCTCACATTTTCCATTGCAGTGTTTTGGGCCCGATTTGTTCTCATGGATCAGCTATTTCATATTATATAGTGGGGCAGATAACAGCAACTTTTGAGAGGAATCGTGCAAATGATGATACAAGCATCAAATTTGGCACATTTTTCAAAATTTGGATTTTCAAATGGCCAATCAGGCAGATTTGATCAGAAAGCCCTGCAAAACAGAAATGCCAAATTTGATGCTTGTATCATCATTTGCACGATTTTTCTACTATCTACTACACTAGTGGGGCGTCTTGAATTATAAGCAGCAGGTATGTTTTTGCTTCGTGCACGGAATCCTGGTTATTTATTTTTGCTTGTACAAAGCTGTCAGTTGCCTATACACCACCCAAATAAAGGTATGCGTCAAAAGAACGTGTTGCATGCTTGGAACAACATCGCCTGGAGGGTGGGTACTCAGATACTTTGTCTAATGTGTATAAAACATGTACAATATGTCAAGCATGAGGTGTGTATATAACGTGTGCAATATATCACATAAAGTGTGTATATAACATGTGCAATATGTCATGCATGAGGTGTGTATATAACGTGCAATATGTCACCTATGAGGTGTGTATATAACGTGCAATATGTCATGCATATCGTGTATATAAAATGTGCAATGTCACGTATAATGTCTGTACACAAGTGCAACATTCTGTTCACAATTGTGCATGTGCAATCCACAACCCATGCAGGTGCCACCACCACCACCTGTGAGTCCCCAAGGCCAAACGGAGCCACCCCCACTCCTGAAACATTCATCTTCATCACAGCAAAAAAACCATGAAACATTGGACCAAGTCGTCTTCTCATCTGTGCCGCACCAATGGAGCTCCACCCCCGGCCCCGAAGCATCCAGGTTAACCACAGCAAGCAACCATGAGTCATGGACCAAGCTGTCTCCTTAGCCGTGCTGCCACCAATAGAGCCCTTCCGGTCTCGAATATGTTTATGTGCCATTTACTACTCTGAGAGAAGTTGGAGCTTTCAGGGATTAATGACAATACCCTGAAGTTCTGTTTGACTCCAACAAATTTTTGAACATTTTCCCCATCGTGATAGTTTCTCCTTTTGGGGGGGTTGGTGGGGGGTGAATTTAAAGAAAAGTCTTGATATTGAGGCCGCATTCAAGGAAATGTCAAAATAAAAGTTGCGGGAAATGGTCGATTTAGTGGGGGCGTAGCTATTCAGATCTTGAAAAGATGGAATACTTTTTTTTAGTGTACGCAGTCAAGGCACATGGTAGAGCAAGAATTGGTACACTGAACAGATCAGGACCACTGATCTAAATATAACTGGATCACTGGTTTGCTGAAAAAATTGAAGTCACCGGCTGCTATCTTGGTAAGCGGCGCGCACAACGTCCTGAGGGCATGTGTTGCATTTGGGTGGTAATTTCACAGGTAATTAAGTGTCTAACATATAACTTGAACCCGAGATATCGTGTAGCTTTGCTTGCGTGGAGCTCAATCTTTTCTTTTCCTTTTTTAGCAGCGTCTCGCTGCTCGAAGAGAGCTCGGCGTTCTTCTTCTTCTTCTTCTTCTTCTTCTTCTTCTTCTTCTTCTTCTTCTTCTTCTTCTTCTTCTTCTTCTTCTTCTTCTTCTTCTGACAAAACCTTTTGGACTCAGCTCTTTTATATACAGGATCCGGATCTCCTTAAATACTAAACACCTGCACACATCCTCGCTTTGAGGGTGCCTTTTGAGAGCGTCTATCATGAACTTTTAAATATATTCGGACATTTGCTTTTAAGTTTCGAAAAGTTCACGTTACTATTTAAAGATTATTCCATTTAATGTATTGTAATTTCGTAAATACACTATTTTCTCGTCATGAACGAAGATCGTCCATGACGGACGTGACGTGACGGCACGTGACGAAATATCGGAAGTTGTTGTTTTTTTTTAATTTAAATTCTTCTTCCTCTTCTTGTTCTTCTTCTGGTGAAGACAAAACCTTTAGGATGCGGTTCTTGGACACATTTGTCCTTGTTATACATGGTCTAGGCTCGTGGAAGAGCTATGACACAGAACACATCAGGACACACCACAACAAAGGGAACATCAGGAGAAAGGGGAAACAAAAACAGGAGGGCGGAGGGAGAAAGCAGACGGAGATGGACAAACAAGGGATGCAGGTAACAGTGAGCGGTAAGGGAGAACGCAAAGGGTGTACAATATGGATAGGGAAGCAATATTTTGAGAGGGGTGGGGGTGCTTTAACAGGTGTAGAAAAATCATGATTTTGGATGGGGGAAGACTTGAGATTATGGTGAACAGCTGTCTTGAAGACCTGGAGGGAAGAATGAGATTGAAGAGACCATGGACGGTGGTTCCACAGGTGGGGGAAAAAAAGAGGAATAACTGAATGAAGCTGAGAAGTGGGTGCAAGTCACGGGCAAAGATGGAGACCACCAACTAGTCTGCGATGGCGAAGTAATAGATCCATCGACTCAGCTTCATCACGGGAGATTTCAATAATCCTGAAGGACTTCTTTTCCATGGCGTCAAGATGAGCAAGATTTGAGGCGGGGAAGCCAGTCCAGAGGGGAGAGTAGTACTCTATGAAACTGGGAATGAAGGCCTTGTTGGTGGATAGGAGTTCAGGTGTACCAAGGAAGGACTTTGTACAATGGAGGCTGCCCAGTCTGGTGGCTGGCTTGGAGGCCAACATTGAAATGTGGTTTGCCAAAGAAAGATCATGGCTAATAGTGAGACCCAGTAGTTTGAATGACTGAAGTTCCTCAAGAGGATTAAGAAAGTAGATTGGGGGGGGGGGGCAGGAGGGTGGTTGCCAGATAGTGAGAATAAGAAGATACCTTTTATTTCTCACCTTTTTGTGAGAGATAGTGAGATTTGTCAGGATTGAAAGACATATTCCAGGTGAATAAGAAAGAAATGCTCAAACGTTGAAGTTTTAATGAATACATAATGTTGTGACTATAATCACTATTTAATGATTAAATAAAAAAAAATCCCTCAGACATGTTTCATCAATAGCTAAGAATGTTTCAGTATTTGGTCAATAGAAAACATCCAACAAATTAAATATGCACATCTCCATTTCAATGTCCTGACATGTCAAGCAGAAAATACAGGATGCAGCACAATGTGGGTGTGGATTGCACGTGTGAGTAACAACAATCATGGAGGTCGTCGAAACTAGTCACACACCAAAGAAGTGTGGTGGATTTATTACAGATGAAGGAAAGTTACGGTGAGCTCAGATTTTCAGATTTAGGAACAGTTTTTTGTTGTAAGATTTACCAAGATATAGATTAAAGCTGTTGTGGAATTTACACTTTAGGACTAGCATACACACATGTACAGTTAGGCCTCAACGTTAAAACAAATCTATATAATAATACGCTTGTTTGTCTGTCCGTTCGTGTCTGTGTGTAATATTTCATTCCACTCCACCCATTGGTTACACAGTTCACCTGATACCACCCACACAATTTCAACCTAAAAAAAAAAAACAGCCACCATGTTTGAGGTTAATGCTGTGCGAAACCAGACATCTTTGGAGATGTCGTATTCACAATCGCCATGCCCTCCTTATAAGTTTTCCCTTTCAGTGTAAAATGACCAAATAAAAGTGACAGATAAAAGGATTTTGAATGGATAGGCATCACCGGCCTTGTGAAGATTGGCCTCAGTGATGAAGGCAGTGGTCTGTTGTCTATACACCACCCAAATAACTATGTGGCATGATTTCAAGTGGGGCTTTTACATTAGAGGTTATGCAAGAGGTTGAAGGCTTGGTGTGGGGGAAGGGATCAACACCTTAGGGTTGTAAGGGGGAGGGTGAGGACTTGGCGTTTGTGGGGAGGAGGTGATGGAAGGGAGTTGAGGACTTGGTCACATTTTACATTGCGTGGATGTTCCGTGGATCTCTGCTGCGAAGAAATAAAATAACTGAAATGGTAATCGATCCGCCATGAATAAAAGTGAAGCCGTTTCGGGCCTTCCCCTTCATAGGAGCAAAAGTGCACCAACTTCTGGCTGAATGCAAAATCTTTTTAACATTGTACCAACAAGGGAGTGATACCGATAGTATTGAAACAAATACACAAAGGATCTTGAAATTCATAATGAAGAACACATTACAGTGCATTTATGCCAATCGTACAAGACTATATCGCATCGTTGGGACACGACCAATTTCTTCAGCTCCAGCAGAACGATCAGTCGGGCCAAACTTATCAATAATAATCTTCGCTCCACAATCACTGGAGAATGGCTTTCTGAGCTGGCATTCCTCGGTCCTGAAAAGGATCTTGCATCAAGAGTAGATTCCTCATGGGTGATTGACAGCTTTGCCAGAATACACAAAAGGTGCAAATATTTAATATAAAGGTCAGTTCAAAAAATTGAATTTATATTTGCCTTAGAAGTAATGCCATAGAATACATTATTAGATTGCTTAGACATAGAGAATTTAGATAGACAGCAGAATTAGTGTACTCATTCCATGATGGTTTTATTTTGCTCCAGCCGAGGTAGTTTTTTTTGTATTCCAAGTCGAGGCTCATGCAAGAGCGAAAAGTTCATGGTTGAGAACAATAAGGGGAACATTTGGCCAAATTAACATGTGATATATGCTTCTTATGTTGAGATGTATAATTTGGCAGGATTTCACCCCCCCCCCCCCCTTTATACCAAGGTCTGGTTATCAAGGCCTTTATACATTTATACCACTGTATGATTCCTTCATACTACAAAGGACAATCATCAAGTAACGTATATAGTTTGATTTAAAATTCTGTACACTATAAACAATGTGCCATCCTTTCAACCATCAAGTTGAGTTTTATGAATTGGCTTGGGGTGGGCTCCCCCACCCCAATCACATTTCTTTTTTTAATTATATCCTTCTTTAAAACACCTGTTTTCCTTTACCAGGTAATAAACCATAAAAGGCTCATTTGGAGGCATACGTTTACTCATCACTATTTGCAGGTGTTGAGATTTACCTCCTTCTCTCCAATCAAACATGTATTATTGCTTACATGTTTTATTACTCATTAGCATAATAACAGCAGGTGGGTTGACTTAGCCTGTCATCCTTCTGAAGTTGGAAAAATGAGTACCAGCTTATTGCCAACAAGGGCACTGCATCAGCGGCACAGCTATGCTTCCAGAAAAGATTTAAAAAATTTTTTAATTCAGCACTTAGTATAAGGGCTGCTAGTGGAGTAAATGTTACATTTAACTAATTTACCATTATCCATATATGTTAGGTCCCATAAATAATTCGTTTTCAATGTTTAAAACTTTATTGTAATTAGTAATATAATTACAAGGGACTGATAGGATAGGTGAGAGGTCTGCACACACCTTTAAATTGCCTAGCCTCGGTTCGAATCTCAACCCAGCTATAAACTGTCATCCTGGTGTTTCGCAGGCAGGGTTAATCAATAATGTGTGTATCTTCGCTCACATAAACGTTAAACTGGGCATCTCATCTGCCAGCTTTAGTTGATGTACATTGAAAGTCGCTCGGTATCTTGCGCGAAGAGTAGGCGAGTAATCGCCGGCACCGGCCACCTTCATTCAAACGTCAGGCCAATTGGTTTGTTAAATACTCCAGTCAAAAACTTTCCCCGCACACGGTGGAAATAATTTGTCCCGTTCAGTCATACGATGAGAATGATACTATTGGATAGCACAAACTTAAAAATGTTCTGCTTAAATATTTTTTTGTCCAGGTTGATCCATCTCAAAGAAGTAACAGTGTTCATAGTAGTAGAATATAAGAATAATATTGCTGTTATCGAAGACATTTTAGAACCAAGTTTCCCAATGATAAAACTTTGAGTAGCTCCTTCTGATGCCAGTTTCGTCATCGTCAAGGCAACTGTGTAACCTCGAATGGGAGAGTGAATGATACATAACTATGTAAATATTTCACATTCGGAATAAGGCATCATTTTGTTATGTACGCAAACATATGCTTAAATGCATCTAAAAAAAAAACTATACTCATGACCACCCAATCAAATGATTAAAACTTTATTCCTGACATAAAAACATAATGATGATCATTTTCAACATTTAATGAAAACATTTACAGCCATATCTCATGACTATTTACCAACAGCATGTATCTCCACCTGGAATGACATTGTCATGATATCCTCCTCTAATGCAGAAGTATTATCAGAAATTAATTTGGGTTATCACATTATAGATTCAGACGAGTCAAAAGGTGACGTTCCAGCGAATACAACCCACGTAAAGTTTGTGGACAGCGATACAACTGCAGTGCAACTGAAGCAACACCATCTGATCAGCACAGCCACCAAAAAAAAAAGATCACCAACCCATTACACCATCTGTGGCCAGCACAGTGGCTCCTGTACACACCAAAGGTTGTACATAAAACAAACAATAAGAAACACTGCTTCAATGCTCTGGAAACACGGTTTATAACACCACATCACAACTGCTCATCGGTAAAGAGGTTTTTATAAAATAAAATAAAAACAGTTTTAACCACCAACTTCTCTGAGGTATTCAAAACTTCTGCAGGATCACCCAATCAAAATCGGCTTTGAATGTTTCTGAGGAAATTTGACAACATTGCTTTAAAAACTACTTTTCCATTGTGGAGTTTGAGATTTGTTGTGGAGCTGTTTTTTTTTTCACAATGATTACTTTTGTTGCTATTATCATCAAAGATTTGCACAACAGGGTGTTCCGGATGAAACACCATGATTTTACACATTTATTGCTGACGCACTATTAAAAAGAAAATATTTCATTCATAAATGTATAAAATCATGGAGTTTCATTGGGGATACCCTGCATTTTCCCTCTTTCCCAAATCTCACTCTTTGTCATGCCCTTTAAATCCATTCTCTCAATGCCCAATGCTCGCAACAATCGTCAACATAGCCTTTTGCCAACTTTAACTCATTCTCTTGCACTTCTGTCATCATTTTCTTCCTGCCATCCTGATTTACCACCAGGATCACAAATCTCATTTTAATTACAGCACGCAAAATCCTCCTAACTGCCTCGATCACAATCACCACCACCACCTTCAAACTGCTGTCTGAGGTTTGTGATCAAGAGAAATCTCTATGTAGCTGAACTTGGAGCTCAAATTAGAACTCTGGCAGTTCAGTTTTAGCCACCAACATTGTTATATACCCAACCTGTCCACCAAATGAGAACTCTGTCAGTTGAATTAAAACAGACATCAGATTTGGTACAAATGTCCGAGCTGTCCCGTTGGGTTTTAGGAGCAATGACCAAGTGCAGTACACCCAGCAGTCCCCATCCATGGAAGGTCATTTGGCTTTGATTCCAATCAGAGTCACTACTAAAATGATGATGATGATGACAAGAAACAGGATACACAACATTTTCCGGTTCTTCTTCTGATAGTTCTCAGCCTGATTGAGGGCAAAAGAAGGGGGGAGAAGGGGTGGCAGAATTTTTTTTTTTTTAAAGTCACATTGATTCAAATGCCATTCCACTTCAATACTTCAATGTATATGTATGTGCATGTATCAAGATAAGACCCCATTACTGCAGTTGGTACAAGGAAGTAAATGCCACAACAGCCATTGCTGTGTGCATCCTGACCAACAGGAAATGCTCACCACACAATAATCTGTCTGTGGTACACAAAACACTTCTGGGAGTGACCAGGAACAATTCAAATGTAAAAGGTTCTTGTAGCAAAATTGTTGCATAGGTTCCACCAATACGGCACTTCCAAAATGACACATGAATGCTAAATGAGGACGTGTGTGTGTGTGTGTGTGTGTGTGTGTGTGTGTGTGTGTGTGTGTGTGTGTGTGTTTTTCCAGCAGATTCAGTTCCACAATCTTTTTTTTCTCTCCAAGGAGCATTTGTGTTTCGTGGGGTGGAGGGAAGGGGAGGACAGACAGACAGCATTAACCGATTGTTGCGGATCCGGGGTTCGAGGCTTGCAATGAGGGGAAGCACTAGAGTCCCTCCTGAATGCCTGGACATGAGGCCACCAAGCACAGCTAACTCCACATGCCGGTGGGGTGCTAAGCAACCACGAACGCCAATTGGAACTGCCAATCGTGGCAGGGTTACACAACTTCGTGTTACGGTTTCTGGTGGATTGACCACACCAAGCGAGTTTAATGTCCTCGATGCATACTTGCATTAACTTACCGTATCGGGTGTAGCTGAGCGGAGCTGCCAAGTACGCACCGGCTAACAACTGCCAATCGGTGGGGTAAAACCTCCTGACTACACGACATGCGGACCACGCTGGACCAATGGAGGAAAAGACAGGACCAGCTGGGTACATTCACAAAAAAAGCAATTTATTTATAAAGCGAGGGTGAGGAAAGGCATGTGGAACAATAAAACGTTTTAATACAAAGCAATATGTAAAGCAGGGGACAGAAAGGATTTGTGAGGTGCAGCAAAAGAAATGCAAGTACAGTATATACAAAAAAAGGACAGTGCAGAGCTAATCTGATATTATGCCTGTACAATCTTATGCTGACATAAGCAGGTGCCATCAGACACACACCCGAGGAAATTAGAATAGCAAGAAAGATGGAGACACCTCGAGGTGATTGCAACCTCTAGAATGCCTCCTTGCTCGGCCGGCGGATCAGTGCAAATGCAGTTGCTTAGGTGTGGGAAAGAGGAAGGAAAACCGGGGATGTCCACGGCATGTGATTGGAGGTGTGCACTGATTGGCAGATGAGGCGGAGAGGAAGGTGTAAAGATGTCGGACAATTGGGGGGGGGTCAGAAATGAAGCAAAGAACGCGTGAGGAGAATAGATTTTATGTGAGTGTAGGAAAATCTGGAAGTGCAATTATTAATTAGTGTAAAATTGGACTTTGTCCGGCAGCTGACTCTCGATGAGCTCGGCTCAGCAACAAATGGTGATGTACAAATTGAGCCAGATGAAAAAAAGGTGGGACCAGACAGAGAGAAAACAGTACATTTATAACGCTCCTGCAAGGGTGAAGCCCGGGAGGTGGACTAGGTGAGCCATGAGCGTATCCTCATGCTGCCATTGGCGTGCGGATGTTCACCTCAGCTTTGGACGCACCCAGGCGAGGATTCGGCTCCGGAAATGCCCACCAGTTGCTCTGCACCTCGCCACGTGAAGAAGCTCTGAGATTTAACATGGAGCGAGGTACCTGATCGTGTGCCCCGTCCGCGAATGCATCTTCTCCTTCCCGCTGGTCCCGAAAGGTGGTGGTGGTCATCAGTGGCAGTGGTGAGCTTTGGCGTGGTGGTTGAAACATCATGGTTGTGGCGTTCGTAGCATTGAGTTATGGATGGAGGGGGTTGTGGAATTTTCATCTACACTGTTATTCTTTGCAGAATCATTTTGATGAGACGGTATGAATTGTAATTAACGCTCCGCTTCACCACACCTCTGCCTTCCCTTCCCCCACTCTCGTTACTCTCCCTCCCTCCTCGCTCCCTACCCCTCACACTATTCCTGTCAGCGAAGCAACAGGTGGCATTTGCTAGTGTGTGTGTGTGTGTGTGTGTGTGTGTGTGTGTGTGTGTGTGTGTGTGTGTGTGTGTGTGTGTGTGTGTGTATGTATATATGTGTTGTTCGTCTTTCGGCTGCTCCCGTTTGGGGTCGCCACAGCGGATCATCCATTATGATCCGCATACTGATTTGGCATAGGTTTTACGCCGGATGCCCTTCCTGACGCAACCCGAGTCACCTCTTATGACACAGGGATAAGGATTGGGTTTTGCCATGATTCCGGGCTGCCCTACACCCTCTCATAGCGTGGCCCAGTGCAGAGCTCCCGTCCTCAAATGATCCTCCAACCCAAGCCTCCGAGTAGCCGGATTACAGGCACACGCCACTACATACATATATATATATATATATATATATATATATATATATATATATATATATATATATATATATATATATATATATATATATATATATATATATATATATTGAAGGGCCCATCTATGACAGGCACTAAAGTAATGTTCTTCTCAAACTGCTCATGCAACCATGTTATGTGATCGTTGCATTATTTAACTAGTTTCAAATTAAATTATGTTGTGTGCACATACATCTTTCCAATTTAATTGCAGCTTTAGTTTCTCATCGCATGCTGGGCTTGTGTGCACACCACACAATTAATTATGTCCATCATTTTATGTTTGGGCATCATTATTTAATGGTGCGTGAGAAACAACAAAAGGCTCATAATGCAAGGTAATTGTACACACTGATGCAAACGATGACTCGCAAACAAAAACCGTGATTGGTCGAAATGAAGTCCCATGATAACGAAATCGGAACACAATAGGTTGCCCGCGATTGGTCAAAACCCATGATATTTAAATGTTTAATGTGTATAGATAGTCATTGTGACTAGACTCAAAGTGGAACAATTGTACTTACTTTCTGCAGTTGTTTGATTCCCTCTTGCGTTTTCACACAGGTCTGCTCCATGTTGAAATCTATTCTGTCCAACACCGTACCCTGGGAAAGATATTGGCCAAAGGTCACATAAGGACGCAGGTGGAGGCCATTCAGCCCATAATACCTGAGCCACATCAACACTGAACCACGAAATACACCACGAGAATATAAACATGAGATCAAAATAAGAAAAATGCAAAATGTATTTATTTATTTATCAAGTGTTTTTTTTGGAATTTTTTTCCTTTCCAGGGGAGGGGGCTTGGGCATAGACGTCATGGATTAAAAAAAAAAACATCAACAATCACACAACACCCCTTAACAAGACCCCCCCACAAACACTCCGTATACGTGAATATAATCACCCAATGCTCAAGCTACAGAAAAGTCCTGCCAACATCCCTATACCCCTCTATCTCCAATACTTCCAGGTACCTATCTAATTCTAATTTAAACATATCTGCTGTTTCTGCTGCCACTATCTTTACAGGGAGGCCATTCGATGCATTATCTACTCTTTGAGTAAAAGTCCCCTGCCTTACCATCTTAACTCTCCTCTTCTTCACTCTCAAGCTATGGCCCCTGGTCCTATCACTGTGTATTCTGTTGAATACTTTTTCTGCACTTATGTCGATACTTTCATTACCTTAAACATCTCCATCATATCTCCTCGTACCCACCTCCTTTCTCGTGTATGCAACCATGTTATGTAATCCGTATGCAACCCTGCCTCCTTCAGCCACTCCTCATAGTTGAGTCTCGCTAGGCCCAAAGTTAATCTAGTAGCCCTGCGCTGAACCCTCTCGATGGCATCTATGTCCTTCCTAAGTTGTGGTGACCAAAGCTGTACACAATATTCTAAATGTGGCCCTCACTAAATTCCTGTACAATGTTAACACCACCTCTTGATTTATAAATGATTCCCCTCCGAATACAACCTAAAACCCGATTTGCTTTACCTATAACTGCCTGACATTGTGCTGCCTGCTTACCTCCTGTATCTATTACCAACCCCAGGTCCTTCTCCTGTGTGACATGCTCCAAAATTACCCCTTATATCCTGTAATCTCTGTTTTCATTACCGGTATTCTTCCCAATCCCCAACACCTTACACTTGCTCAGGTTAAATGACATCTGCCAATCTTTTCACCTAATCTATGCAAGTATCAATACTTTCCTGAATCTGATCACCATCCCTTCCTCTGCTATCTACACTTTACTTCCAAGTTTGCACAAGTACAACCATGTAAAAGCAAGGTGTGGCATCTTTTCAAAACCATTTAGCCGATTACTCCATTGTTTCAGCATTCCCCTGCTCCCTGCAAAGTGAGAGCCCTATGCTCCCATAATCAAGATGACCACCTTTTAGCACAATGGGCAGCTCAGCAGTTAAAGTGTTGTGTTTTAATTAGCCAGTTTGGATTATATCCCTGAGGCTGTATTGGTCAATCCTGTTATCCTAAGAATAAGATTGGATGTAAACATTGTTTTACAAAACAACCAACAAAGCTTTTTGGACAAATCATCCCCTTTGAGGGAAAAACAATTTCAGCACCATTTTGTCATGGCTGAGACCCAGATATTGACATTATATCTCTTTCATATTACATCAAGACTCAAATTTTTACTCGGTTGTCAATAATAATGACACTGATCTGTTTATGCAAATCAATTCCAAATGTGCAATGAGTAAATAAGCAAGGATTCTGAAGAAAACAATGCATTGTTATAAAATGCTCTGATGCATAAAACTGCACATGGCTCTACTGTGTATGTGTGTATGTGTGTATGTGTGTATGTGTGTATGTGTGTATGTGTGTATGTGTGTATGTGTGTATGTGTGTATGTGTGTATGTGTGTATGTGTGTATGTGTGTATGTGTGTATGTGTGTATGTGTGTATGTGTGTATGTGTGTATGTGTGTATGTGTGTATGTGTGTGTGTGTGTGTGTGTGTGTGTGTGTGTGTGTGTGTGTGTGTGTGTGTGTGTGTGTGTGTGTGTGTGTGTGTGTGTGTGTGTGTGTGTGTGTGTGTGTGTGTGTGTGTACAGATGTTTGGTACTAGAGAACTTTAATATGGAAACAAACACGACATAATAGTGACCGAAGCTTTTCGTGCTGCACTCTTCAGGGTAAAAATCGCAGCAAGTGAAGGAGGAAGTGAAGACGCGTGCTTTATACGCAGGTCTCAATAAGGGAGATGCTGATTGGTTCAACCGTAATGACGTCATGATTAATCCGAATGCCCATTGGTCGGCTCATCATCTTCATCTCGAGCTCCCATTGGCTGGAGCAGAGTTCGTCGATGATTGACATTTGCAACTGCATCCTGGAGAGAGGGGGATGGGTTTCCCCGAAGGTCCATTCACCATTTGTTACCGTACTTCCCTTGATCTTTCTATGCTGAAAGAGACACAGAGATCGTACAAATTCCTTTTGATGACATAATATTGGATCGGTGGTAAGGATGAAGGTTGTTTCAAACATACGTAAATGAAATGAGCTCCGACCTTGGCTCGATATCCTGAACATATCTGCATTGTACTGGTCTGCACAGATAGGGTTGGCAACCAGGTGCTGTGTTTGTACGATATGTGTGTCTTTTAGCATGGAAAGATCAAGGGAAGTACAGTAACAAATGGTTAATGGACCTTTGGGGAAACCCATCCCCCCTTTCTCCAGGATGCAGTTGCAAATGTCAATCATCGACGAACTCTGCTCCAGCCAATGAGAGCTCAAGTGAAGATGATGAGCCGACCAATGGGCATTCGGATTAACCGTGACGTCATTACGGTTAAACCAATCAGCGTCTACCTTATCGAGACCTGCGTATAAAGCACATCCCTTCACTTGCTGCGATTTTTACCCTGAAGAGTGCAGCACGAAAAGCTTCAGTCACTATTATGTCGTGTTTGTTTGTATCCATACATGTACAGCTCTGGAAAAAAAATAAGAGACCACTCCAAAAAAAATTTCAATCAGCATCTCTACATGTCTGGCAGCCATTCCATTCCAGTGTCTGTTGAATTCCAACACAGGCACACCTCATTCTACTTCGTGAGGTACTGATTCGGTGATCACCTGAACCGAATCTTATTTAACAAGGAAAAGTATAAAAACCACTGCTGTGGTCATCACTATCCTCTTGCAATAGGACCAGCTGGATGGCAAAAACAGTGCTAGTAGTACCTCAAAAGTAATTGGAATCAAAAAAATAACGATTGACCATGTCAAAAGAGTTGAAAAGAAAAGTTTTGAGTGAGAAAAAGAAGAGTTCAATTCTGGCTTCACTGGCAGAGGGATACAGTGAGCGTCACGTTGCTTCCATCCTTAAAATTTCAAAGACGGCGGTTCATAAGAACAAGGTCAAGCAGCAGACATTGGGGACAACAAAGCTACAGACTTGGCAGACGGCAAAAACAACTTTCCACTGACCGGGATGACCGCCAACTCATTCGAATGTCACTCAACAACCGGAGGATGACATCAAGTGACCTACAAAAAGAATGGCAAACGGCAGCTGGGGTGAAGTGCACGGCGAGGATGGTTCGAAACGGGCTCCTAGGGGCAGGGCTGAAGTCGTGCAAAGCTAGTAAAAAGCCCTTCATCAATGAGAAGCAAAGAAGAGCCAGGCTGAGGTTTGCAAAAGACCACAAGGATTGGACCGTAGAGGACTGGTGTAAGGTCATCTTCACTGATGAGTCCAATTTTCAGCTTTGCCCAACACCTGGTCGTCTAATGGTTCGACGGAAACCTGGAGAGGCCTACAAGCCACAGTGTCTCGCACCCACTGTGAAATTTGGTGGAGGATCGGTGATGATCTGGGGGTGCTTCAGCAAGGCTGGAATTGGGAAGATTTGTCTTTGTGAAGGACTCATGAATCAAGCCACATACAAGGTTGTCCTGGAAGAACACTTGCTATCTTCTGCTCTGCCAATGTTCCCCAACTGTGAGGATTCGTTTTTCCAGCAGGACAATGCTCCATGCCACACAGCCAGGCCAATCAAGGTGTGGATGGAGGACCATCAGATCAAGATCCTGTCATGGCCAGCCCAATCTCCAGACCTGAGCCCCATTGAAAACCTCTGGAATGTGATCAAGAGGAAGATGGATGGTCACAAGCCATCAAACAAAGCCGAGCTGCTTGAATATTTGCGCTTGGAGTGGCAAAAATTCACCCAACAGCAATGTGAAAGGCTGGTGGAGAGCATGCCAAGATGCATGAAAGCTGTGATTGAAAATCAGGGTTATTCCACAAAATATTGATTTCTGAACTCTTCCTAAGTTAAAACATTAGTATTGTGTTGTTTAAAAATACCCCCAAGAGGGAGTGCAGGTCATCTCTGCCAGAGGTCGAAAGTAACTCTGTGCCAGACTGGAATAGGGGCAGTTCATAAAGTACGTACGCTCTACTTCCGGGTTTCAAAACCACCCACCCCCCTCTGTATGCAGGCTAGTGACCACCGACCCAACCCCTCATAACATCGCGAATCGCTTGCAAAGCCAGCAGTTCCTTATGAACCGATGTTTGTAAGTCATGACAATGCAGTCCCTAGCGGTGTAATTTACCTTTTTCTTTTAATATCACAGCATGTCATTTTTGAAAATAAAAGTACAAATTGACATTCCAGACAATGTTAATGTCATAAATGAAAGTAAGTGTGCATACAAACTTGTGTTCCATTGTTTTATTTAAATCTGACAAAAGCTTCAAATGTAATATTTGTCTCGGAGAGTTCCGGTTCTTAATTTTTTAATACTATTTTTTTGTATGTATGTACTTTATGAATGGCCCATACGGGGAATCAGAACGAAGTTTGAAGGGCTATAAAATCGGAACGAGAGCAAATTTCAAAAAAAAAATGGCTCGAGTTGTTCTAGATAATAGTCCATAGTATCTGAATCACTAATAACATTTGATCTCTCTTGATAAATGAGGGAGGAGATACGATTTGAAATCGACGATTTTCGCAACTTTGACAGCCTCGTGACGTTGACCTTGACCTTGGAAGTTATATGGTTGTGCATGTCTCGTCGACCGCTATCCATTCCACTATTGGTTATTTGTCTCCACTCGGTTTGATTGTGGACGGACGGACGTACAGACGGACGGACAGACTTCGAGACTGGGGTTATTTGGTCATCTCCACTGAGATGATAGCGATGACCTAAAAATGAATATGAACTTGTTTTGTTTGTATTATTTGAGGTCTGAAAACACTGAATCTTTGTTGTTATTTTGACCAGTTGTCATTTTCTGCAAATAAATGCTCTAAATGACAATATTTTTTTCGGAATTTGGGAGAAATGTTGAGTAGTTTATGGAATAAAACAAAAATGTTCATTTTACTCAAACACACACCTATAAATAGTAAAACCAGAAAAACTGATAATTTTGCAGTGGTCTCAATTTTTTCCAGAGCTGCATATATGTGTGTGTGTGTGTGTGTGTGTGTGTGTGTGTGTGTGTGTGTGTGTGTGTGTGTGTGTGTGTGTGTGTGTGTGTGTGTGTGTGTGTGTGTGTGTGTGTGTGTGTGTGTGTGTGTATATATATATATATATATATATATATATATATATATATATTGTTACGGTTGTGGAAATTCGCATTACACCATAAAGGGTCCTCAGGTGAGATATATCGGTAAATTCATGTGTAGTTAGCCCAAACCCGTTGTATAGAGGGAATATATGTGATCCATTCGGGCTGTGACGCTTCAGTTAGCCGTTTTTCTTTGGCTATTGTTAATTTGGTGCAAGAACAACAACGAACATCGCCACAACATCTTCGCCACTCGCCATTCAACGAGCACCGTGCGGTCACGATCTCCGCGGGACGGATGGGAGGGGCGGAGTGGCAGCGGCGGCCGGGGTGCGAAGGGGCATCTCCCGCCCGAATCTTTCTTTCCTCGTCGTACGGCGCCGTGGGGAAGAAAACCAACTATGCCTGTGGGATTCTCCCTTCTGCTTTTCCCGCGCTTTGGCATGGGGGAGGTGCGATTTGGGTCAGAGGTCAAAGGTGAAAAAAGGTCGGGGCCTGATTTTGGGGGAATAATTCCCTGGCCCCGAGCCAAGACTGACTTTCCTCGCCCCCGCACGGCGCGGGGAGGGGGGAGCGAGAGGGCACGCCCCTTTTTGGGAAGCTTCCAGAAGGGAGGTGGAGCCAGAAATTGGGCGGGGCAAAGGGTGGGGCAAAGGGCGGGGCCCCGCACGACAAAAGGGGGCTTCTTGTCGGGTTCTTGTTCCAGTCGGGTTCTTGTTCGGATGGGCTCGTCTTGTCGTCGTTTGGCCTTGCTCCTTTGATCCTCGCGCGAGCCCTGGGACCCCCGGGAGCGAGCGTGGAAAATAGTGCCGAACAAACCCCGTTCGTTTCCCCAAAACCCCGTCCGTACTGTCGAGCGGACCACACGAGCGACGCGCGGCATGAGCTCGCGGACCACGCCGGAGGGGCCCGGAGTTGCGGTCGCAAAGGAAAGACTCGACACGCTTAGGGAAGTCGCACTTCCATTTTCTTTTGGGGTTTGGTGTAAATGTGTGTGTGTGGCACCAGTCTGGTCAAGTAGAACTGTTTAAGTGTCCCTGTGTAATAATTATATTCGGTTGTAGCTCTGCATTGTGTCCTTGCTTTTATATGTGCATTACTGTATGGCTGTATATAGGTGCTTGTGTGTGCGAAATAAAAGTGTGCTTGTCCAATTGTTCCCCGTTTCGCTGCGTCCTTTCCTTTGTTGAATCTCCATCTTGCATCACGTAAGGGATTAATAGTGGGTTTTACAACACCCGGTAATTAATCGGAACCATCAAGGCCGACGATAACTCCGCTCATTTATCCCTGTAATACGCAACGAACCGCTTAAGCGGTTCATGTCCGGAGTCGGCCTGTGGCGTGGTCCCATCCCTTGGCAGATTACCTGTGCGAGTACCATAGGTATATAGACTTTCGGTGATTTACCCTATCTCGCGCGGGTGGACTGCGGACTGGGTGGTGGTGGGGTTAAACCCCCACCGTGACTGGTTTCTGGCGGTAGTCCCAGGAGGGTCACGACTGAATTGTCTGTTTCGGTGGGCGAAGCGGCCGCCATTTGAGTTACGTGGCCGATCGCACGCCAGGCGGGCCAGAATTCGCAACAATATATGTGTGTGTATATATATATATATATATATATATATATATATATATATATATATATATATATATATATATATATATATATATATATATATATATATATATATATATATATATATAGATAGATAGCTCACTACTTAATATGCAGGTAGTCTCAAAACAAGTATGGAACCTTACTTGGTGAACAACTCTAGACAAAAGGGATTTGACTTTTCTCTTTTCTGCAGAGAGAGTCTGGAGTTTCTGGACCACTTCCAAATTATTTTAAAAATAAATTCTATTGAGCCTCTTCCATATTCTCAAACAAGATTTTAAAATATGCGCAACCCGACTGTAATACTGTAATTACCTGCTCTACAATCATATCAGCCAGATCTCGAAAGATCTCGTTCAGTTCGTATATGGACTGCACCACCTGTCGGATCTCTCGTTCCCTCTCTGTCACTAGTAGAGAATTTTGTTCCACCATCAACAACTGCTGCTCAGAAAAACACTGCGAAACACAGGTACAGGCATTTTAGCAGAAATATTCGGTCAACCTCCCACAAATTGCAACAAAAGCAAACTCAACAGATTTTGATTCCTGGATATGTCCTCAGTGACAGAAAAAAAGTCCGAAGGGATCCTCCGGGGGGGGGGGGGGGGGGAGTCCTGAAATCATGGAAATCCAATATGGCCGCCACCTGGCTTCGGAGAAAATGAGAAAATTGTAAAGATTGATATTTTAATATGTAAATACAGTATATGTTTTTCTGCATTCTAATTGTTTCTATTTATGGTCAGTATATGGATATACAAGAATAATTATAAAAAAGTGAAATGTATTGAGGGTAAAATAAAAAAATTATAGCTTTTTTGTCCAAAAATGTCAATTTTTTTGTCCCGAAAAAAATATTTACCTGATACTGATTTTGGCTCCTGGACAAAAAAAGAAACGTTGAAGACACAAGATGAAATCAAGTCTATGGCAAGACAATATAATTATGTAAATCATTGAAACATGACAAAATTCATAATTCCACTCGGGGCAATCGTATCTGCCTGATGAAGGTTTCGAAATGAAAATGAAAATTCGCATTAAACTCAGAAACTAGATCCATTATAAACTTACTATACATGTTGAGAAAAATCAAGCGTATTAAAGTTAGAACTCGACAATGTCGTCATCATCCTCATCATTGTCACATGGAGTGTTTGTGCAGCCAGAGCCCCTGCAGTTTCCACAAGCTGGAGTGCACTCAATGTTGTGCTTCTTGCATGTGCATCTCATGGTGCTACATTCAGCCTGGCAGTTGCACCTAATGACACGTTACATCTTTTCAGGAGCTGGAGCTATTGATGTCTGAAGTGGTACAAAACCCTCGTCACACTTCTGGCAACCCCAGTCTGTGGAAGAAGTATGCAAGTCTGACGTCTTGAAATGAATCAAAGACCACCTTCAGAAGCATGCCAAGTCTGCAAAGATATCTTCTAGAACTTCAGCGCTCTGAGTTCAGTATATGGACATGCTCGACATTGTACACAAATACATCCGGGCAGAGCGCACTGGGAACTGGGCACTACATCTTCAGGCCATCCAGGAAATGCTGCCTTACCTGGCAGCCTCGGGCCACAACCTGCATGCCAAATCTGCGAGGGTGTATCTGCAGCAGATGTCCAACCTCAAAACTCAACATCCCAATGTCCAACAACGTTTTGATGAGGGGTTCCATGTGGTTCGACGAAGTGATCGCCTTTGGGCAGGTCTTTCATCTGACCTGATCATCGAACAAGTTCTGATGAGAAGTTTGAAGACCAGCGGGGGGCTCACACGAGGGCGAGGAATGACAGAGCAACAACGGCTGGTATGGCTACTATCAATGCCTGCCTGTGCAGAAATAAACCAGGCAATGCAGGAGCTCACAGGTGTGAACTACAACACTGGAGAGCAGAAGAAGGACGTGACCAAGGCAAGACAATCTCGTGACTGGAAGGACACACTATCAGCTCTTTAGTATTTACAGGAACGAAATCCGTTCAGTAGTGATCCACATCTGAGGAACATTGCCACTGGAGTTCATGCACACCCCACCGTCAACGTCGATACAGCACATGCTGTAGGAGCCAAAATATTGAAATCTATGGATGGGAAAACACCTGCCGAGTACACATTTAAGAGGAAAGACCAAGTTGTCACCCTCGGCATGAAGTCATCTGTCAAGATTGATGGAGAGCAAGTCCAGGTTGACCCACAACTCCTCTTCCAGAGACTGATCACTGTTGCACAGACAGCAGAAGAACTGGAGTCGGCATTCAAATATGAACTGTGCAGCTATCCACCAGCTCTCTTTGATTCCTCTCTTCAGCTCCGAGAAGCACACAAGCCAGTCTTTGCTGATGCCATCTGGGATCTTCTTGGATCCGATGTCCCAGACGATATCCCCAATGATGGGCAACAGTATGTTTTGGATGGCGGGGCACTTGTTCAACGCATTCCATGGTCTCGTGGATCTACATACAGAGACATATGCCACCAGTACACTGATTATGTAACGAAGAAGTACGGAGATGCCATAGTTGTGTTTGATGTTTATGAGAGTACCAACACGAAGGACATGACACACCAGAGACGGTATAAAGGGAATGCTGGCATTACTGTGACATTTACAGCTGACATGCGTCTCACAATGAAGAAGGAACAGTTTCTTGCCAAGAGGCAGAATAAACAGCGATTCATTTTTATGTTGAGTGAAGAGCTTCAGAAGAAGAACTGTGAGACACACCATGCCTCAGGGGATCTCCTGATTGTACTGAAGGCCGTGCAGTCTGCTACTGTCACCAACACTGTGTTAGTTGGTGATGACACAGACCTCCTCGTCCTCCTATGCTACCATGCAAGCTTAGAATCCCATGACCTCTTCTTTTGTCCCGAGCCAAAGAAGAACACGAAGAAGCCTCGCATCTGGAACATCAAGGCTACAAAGAAAATGATTGGTACAGACATATGCAAGCACATACTGTTTCTACATGCAGTTCTTGGGTGCGACACGACATCTCGTCTTCATGGGATTGGAAAGGGAGCTTCCATCAAAAAGTTCAAAGCAAACAACACATTCCGTGACGAGGCCAAGGTTTTTGATACATATCCACCTTCCGTATGTAATGTGGCAGATGCAGGACAAAAACATTGGTGATAATCTACAACGGAAAGTCAACTGACACCCTGGACACCCTCCGGTATCAGCGGAACTGGGACAAGGTGGCTTGGAGCTCCTCTCACGTGCAACCACAGACGTTACCACCAACATCAGAAGCAGCAAAGTATCACAGCCTGCGCGTGTATCTGCAAGTCCAAGAATGGAAGGGATGTGCAGATGAACTTCTTCCGACAGACAGGGGTTGGCAGAAGTGTGACGAGGGTTTTGTGCCACTTCAGAGATCAATAGCTCCAACTCTTGAAAAGATGTTACGTGTCATTAGGTGCAACTGCCATGCTGAATGTAGCACCATGAGATGCACATGCAAGAAGCACAACATTGAGTGCACTCCAGCTTGTGGAAACTGCAGGGGCTCTGGCTGCACAAACACTCCATGTGACAATGATGAGGATGATGACGACATTGTCGAGTTCTAACTTTAATACGCTTGATTTTTCTCAACATGTATAGTAAGTTTATAATGGATCTAGTTTCTGAGTTTAATGCGAATTTTCATTTTCATTTTGAAACCTTCGTCAGGTAGATACGATTGCCCTGAGTGGAATTGTGAATTTTGTCATGTTTCAATGATTTACATAATTATATTGTATTGCCATAGACTTGATTACACCTTGTGTCTTCAACGTTTCTTTTTTTGTCCAGGAGCCAAAATCAGTATCAGGTAAATATTTTTTTGGGGGACAAAAAAAATTGACATTTTTGGACAAAAAAGCTATAATTTTTTATTTTACCCTCAATACATTTCACTTTTTTATAATTACTCTTGTATATCAATATACTGACCATAACTAGAAACAATTACAATTCAGAAAAACATATTTACACATTAAAATATCAATCTTTACAATTTTCTCATTTTCCCCGAAGCCGGGTGGCGGCCATATTGGATTTCCATGATTTCAGGACTTTCCCCCTGGAGGATCCCTTAGGACTTTTTTCTGTCACTGAGGACATATCCAGGAATCAAAATCTGTTGAGTTTGCTTTTGTTGCAATTTGTGGGAGGTCATCCAACATTTTGACTGTACTAACAAGCACATGTACATATAATAGTGAACCAATGCAATGATACAACAAAAAGATTGTTTATAAAAATAAAAACACAAAAAGTTACCAACAGTGAGGCTGGGAATGAGTAAGAATAGATTATACAAGATCAAGGAAATGATGTCGCTGGCATTACTGATCGATGGTAATGCGATGTCAGTGAAACAAATAGGAGAATGATTCTTAAGAGAACAAGAGCACAATATGGTACAAACTGCATGTCATGGTTAAATGTGTACAAATTGTGTGTACAGTTAAAAAAACAAAAACGATGAGTGTGTGCGATGAACAATGGACAGGGTGACCAGTCTCTGCTGTCATAGAAGATTCATGTCTGTGTTGACTGTCCTTTTCAAAACTGTTCCTACCATTCATACACATTTTTCAGTGGCATACAGTTCATACCATATTGCAAATTCCTTCTTCTATGAAGGCCACGGTTTGACACCTTTACGAAGCAAACAACTGATGACTCCGAGCTGCTCTGAAATGGTGCACTCTTGTGGTGGGGCAGCCATCTTCATAGTATGATTAGTAGTGCCACATGCAGGAAAGTCAAGGTACTAAGTGGTCAACAAATGACTCACACTTACCTCGACAAAAGAAAAAAAGAAAGAGATAAGGAAACACCAATGTAAAGTCACTTAATAGGGCGTTGTGCCACCACGTGCGGTCAATTTGGCATGTATGCATCGTGGCATGGATGATGGAGTCCACCAGCATCTGGAATTCTGCAGGAGAGATGCGGCACCATTCTTCCACAAGAAAGGCAATCAACTCACACCTGCGTGATGGAGGTGGAAAACACCGTCTCAGACATCGTTCCAGAATATCTGAATAAATGCCCGATTGTGTTCAAATCTGGTGACTGAGAAGGCCATGATATATGGATAACATCAGTGTCATGCTCATCAAACCATTGGGCGACCACACGTGCTCTGCAGATTGGGGTATTGAGATCCTGGAAGACCCCTCCCGGCAGGAAAGAAATGCTGAAACAAGGGGTGAAGATGATTACTCAGTACCATTAAGTAGCGATTGGAATTGACCTTGCCTTCTAAGGGAATGACTGCACCCAAACCCTGCCAGGAAAATGTGCCCATAATATTACAGAACTACCAGTACCCTTCACTGTTGGAACCAAGCACTCAAGGTTGTAGAGTTCTTTTGGTTGGTGCCATACGTGCACTCGGCTGGTTGTCGAGAACATAGTGAAGGACGATTCATCTGACCATATCACATTTCTCCACTGCTCGGTAGTCCATTGTCGATGCTCTTTGCGCCACTGGACTCACAAACGTGCATTGCCAGGTGTGATAAGCGGTTTGTGCACTGAAACCCAACTATGGTGTCCCGCTCTATGGAGTTCTCGGTGGACCGTTTTTGATGAATTTACAGACAATTGCCCCAGTTTGAAATTTATGGTCAATTGATCTGCATTTGCTCATTTGCTTTGCCTTGCACTTTAAATTAATGCACGGATATCACGATCGAGGAAGCACTTCCGCCAACTGTTGCCCTTTGCTGATGATGTCTTTCCCTCGGAGTTCCATGCCAACACCTTAGACACCATTGCTTGTGAAACATCAGGAAGTTGAGCTGTCACTGAAGCTCCTGCCAAACGTGCCCCAACAATGACCCCTCTTTCAGTCACTGGGGTCTCCTCTTGCAGGATACTAGACATAATTATAGGCAACCAGGCCTGTGCAGCATTTGTATACATGACCCAAAGCGTAATGGGATATTATTTGTCAATTAACACATGGGCCACACCTATGTGGAAGCCACTGCTTTGAATATATTTGGTATCCCTCATTTACTTACTTGGTATCACAAGGTGCCCAGCTGATGATCCAGGCAGTTGGGAAATGAGTAAATTGCTTATAACCTCAAGTAAAAGCTTTTGTAAGTACGTATCAGTACATAATATATCTGTGTGTGTGTGTGTGTGTGTGTGTGTGTGTGTGTGTGTCTATGTGTGTGTGTGTGTGTTTTCACCTTATCATACAAATCGTCAAGCTCTGCCTGTTCCAGGAGGCCACCCATCTCAAAAAAGCCCTCTGATCGTTCTTCCCTGCTCTTCATTCCTTGCAAATGAATAGGAGAGAAAAGGTGAGGGTATAGAGAGCATGCAGGCGTTGAGATAAATGTGAGGAGTTGTGGTACAAAGCATTTAAGTTAAGGATAAAATAACAGGAAAACAACCAAATCAAAGTCGTATTAACCAAGGAAGGGCAACTGTAAAAGGACACAAGACCTGTGTGTATTTCTCACTGTGCAGATACGTGGACTGCGCATGGCGGAAGGTGATGGATAGTTCTTGCAAGCTCTGTGCCAAAGAGCTCACCACATTGGCAAGCACTTGATCATTCATGCCACGCCCACCTCCCTGCCTCTGCAGGCCCTGGACAGCACGCTGGCACCGGTGGAACATCTGGGCAATGAGCAGAAAAACGAAAAGAATAAAAACAAGAATTGTGGAGAGTACAGACAGTCAAGTAAAGAGTAGAAAAAAATGGGAAGTGCACGAGCTTGAAAGTTCTAATGGCAGCACAAGGATGTTGCAAAAATAATTGATCCACCTGAGTGATCTCCTGTGTGCTGATCTCAATGGTGTGCTCCTCAGTACTGACATCGTCCAGCGTAGGTCGATTCAGGTGTTTGTCGTGCAGAACAGCCAGTTCCCTTAGCTTGCTCTTTATTCGTATCACGTCAAAATGGACCTTGTCAAATGTTGGATAAAAAGTCGAAATTATCTTTAAATACAATGGAAGATGGCAGAAAGACTGCAATGTTAATGACTACATCGGAGAAAGGTTGTGATGGGGAACAAAAGCAGGTGGAATCTGAATGTTGATTGGATGAAGGATGGAGGGAGGGAGCTCACCTCATCCATGGAATCAATCCAGTCAGGTGGTACACATTTGATTGTACCAATGGCTGCCTCTGCATCACTGCCAATTCCTGGCACCAATGCCATGCGATCATTAGCGATCTTCAGTCAAACAGAAAAATAGGGATTGTCAATGTCATCAAAAACCTTTTGGTTTTTGCCCGAGTGCTTAATAGCAGTCAATTTTGTTTTTGCAGGCTCATCAGAACATTTGCTTCAGCCCTGCAATAAATATCTAATGCAATATTTTCTTAAAAAGAAAAAATAATAATTCAGCTGTCAACATTATTGCAAAGAAAGTGCTCACCAGAAAGTCTGATAAATTGAGGTTAGTTAATGTATGGCAGTGGTCTGTGCCGAGCGAGGGTGCTGTGCGCGGGGAACGCTCCACGCAGAGCGAGAATGAAGTGCATGAGTATTGAGGTTGCTGTGTGTGATGAAGAATCTGTGTGCAAGCCTGTTCCAGGTAGTAAGAATGATGTCATAAAAGGAACCCAAAACTTCACATACCTCATCCAGCTCCTGTAGTCATACAAGGTGGTATGCGGAAGGGGGAGGGAAAAGGGAGAAAGGGAGAAAGGGAGAGAGAGAGAGAGAAAGAAAGAAAGAAAGAAAGAAAGAAAGAAAGAAAGAAAGAAAGAAAGAAAGAGAGAAAGAAAGAAAGAGAGAAAGAAAGAAAGAGAGAAAGAAAGAAAGAAAGAAAGAAAGAAAGAAAGAAAGAAAGAAAGAAAGAAAGAAAGAGAAAGAGAAAGAGAAAGAGAAAGAGAAAGAGAAAGAGAGAGAGAGAGAGAGAGAGAGAGAGAGAGAGAGAGAGAATAAAATAACACGTGTTAATCACAATGTACTATCAGTGAACCTCAACAATCAGCAACACCACAATCACAACAATTACCTTCATTGAACACTCATAATAAAAATACTTAATGTAGAAAAACTAATATTGTATATGGAAGAAAGTAATTGGTTCTCATGGTTTGTAAAATTTTGCATCGTTCTATTTGCTTGGCTTTGCTTCATCTTCAAAAGAACAGTAACTTTCAGGGTAATACTCCCTTGAAAGTACTGTACGTTACATCTGCAATTTCATGGACTTCAATAAATCAGAGTAGTGTTTTTAAAGCACTCTTCAGCTTCCATGATCTTTTCACTTCATTCTTGAGGTCTTGATATTTGATCGTTTTCTTGATTTTTGTGTTATTTAGACCAAAATCACTAGGTACTGAAACCTCAATTAGCAAAGGCTCATTTTCCTTTTTGTACCTGAGTACTATGTCCGGTCGCAGTACTTTGTTTTCTCTGTTCACGCTGGATGGGAACATCAGGTCGTATGTAAGCATTATTTCCTCGTTTTTCCATGAGTTTTGTGGAATTGAGATGTTTAATTTTTTTTTCAGATGTGCCAGTGGATTACACTACATACCTTGTTGTGTCTTTGTGTGTACAGCTGTTCTGACACGAGTTTTTTTTACATCCCGATAGGAGGTGACTCGTGCTTTCTGATTCTACCATGAAAAATCTACACTGTCTGATTGGCTCAGTCCTGCCATTTTTTAAGCCATTCTTGTGGTGTCCTTGGTCTTGGGCATTTATAATGATTCATTCTCTGTCCCAAATGAGCTGACCTCTTCTTAGTCATTCCGGTTATCCTTCTTTGTCTCTCCCCAATCTGTCCAACTCGTTTTTTTGGTTTTTTTCCCCTGCTCTTTTGTCTTTCTCCCAGTTGTCAGTCTATATATCTGTTGGTATTTCGTCTTGTACTTTTGTCTTTTTTGCAATCATTGGAGCTGTATTTATTGCCGTTTTGGTTTTGTACATGACATCTTCTATTCGCACATGTTTTTGGAAGTTTTTTTTTTTGCAAGGTGAGTGAGAGATAGCTTTTCTGGTTTGTTGTTTTTATGCTTGTATACAAACTCTATTCTGTAATCTGTTGAATGTTTCACATTCTCTGATAATCCTACAGTCGTCGCTCTGTGCACTTGACCGAGTTCCATTAGGCCACCACCTCCTTTCCTCGGCAGGTACATTCTCGGGATGCACTGATTTTTTTTCAAACATCATGTTTCCTTGTGAGGAGTTTCCTGATTTCCGTTTGTAGCCAGTTTACAATTCCACAGCTGTATTGGAACACTGGTACTGCGAGTTGGTTTATGGATTTGATTTTCTTCCTTGGGGAGGAATATGTTTTCAGGATCATCCTCGTTCTACGCATGGTTATTCTTTGGTTCTTGTTTAGCGCACTTTTTGATGGACTTATTTGGCTATCCTCTTCTACTCCGAGGTATTTCTAACATGCTTCTTTGTCTAGCTCCTGGATTACTGTATGTAGGTCGATTTTTATGTCATGTGTGTGCATGTGTCAGCTGCACTATGAGCTTTAGATCCTATTAAAAAGAGGAGAGAGAGAGAAAAAAAAGAGAACAGAAGTGGAGGTGAGAAGACTCCTCTCCTTAACCTTCCAAAATTGAGGCTTTGTTGGATGAACATGTTTGACTGGTGGGGTTAGGGTTGAGCAGAGGGTTTTTTGTTTTAGGAATTGGAGAAACTGCTGTGTACAAAAGGTACAAAAGGGTTTTTTAAATTTCATATTAGGAAGGGTGCAAAAGGGCTAGGTGTACATGACTGGATGAGAGGCGTTGAAGACCGATGCCAGCAACCTTTGTGTGATGAAAGAGTCACATACTCTGTGCCTCAGTCTCGTGATGGGGAAATAAATATCATTGATGTTCAGAGCATTGTTCTCTGCAGTGACCTCGCTCATGTAAAGGGTGGGGGGGGGGGGGGATGAAAAAACAAATAATAAGGTGGAGTGCCCCAAGGCTGTGTTTTAGTTCCAGTCCTATTCCAAATCTTCATCAATGATGTGACTTTTTGGAAAATTATCTTGTTGCGTATGGCAGCTTGGCTGTCAGGTAGCTATCATTTTGTCAGGGTGCGACTATGCCGCTGATGCTGTGCCCCAATACCAGTACACCGGTACTCATTTCGCCAATCTCGGAAGGATGACAGGCTGAGTCAACCCCACCTGGTGTTAAATTCAGCGGCTAACAGGGCTCAAACTCAGGACTGAAAGATCCCAAGCCAGCCACCCTGACCACCAAGTCAACAGCAGGAGATTTTATCTCTGTTGATGACCACCCTCCGCCATAGCATCCCTCATTCTTCAGATCGGCTGGCAGCAGCCTTTTCCCTCTCTTCAGTCTGACAAAATCACAGGCTGGTCCAACACTTGGAATGTCTTTCAATCCTGACAAATCTCACACTCTCACCATGTCTCCCCGAAAAGACTGTTTGGCGAACCCTCCCATCAACTTCCTTAACAAACCTTTTCAAGAAGTTCAGTCACTCACACTTTTGGGTCTCGCCATCAGCCATGATGATCTTTCTTGAGCAAACCACTATATCTAGGTTGGCCTGCCAAGCCGCATGGCCATCCTCCTGTGTGCAAAATCTTTCCTTGGTACTTGTCCACTTACAAGGCCTTTATCCACAGCTTCATGGAGTACTGCTCTCCCCATTGGGCTGGGACCCCCACCACCTCACACCTTGCTCAACTTGACACCATGGAAACAAAGGCATTCAACATCATTGGTATCTCCCACAATGAAGCTGAGTCTCTGGGCCTATTATTTTCACACTGCAGACAAATTAGTTGGTAGTCTCTCTCTTACTCCGACAGGCTACTTTTTGGTCTTGCAATCTCTACCCTTGAAATCACATCATTTTGTCCAGGGCTTAAGGACAGCTGTTCACTACCATCTCCAGACATCCTCCATCTACAACCATGATGTTTTCTACCTCCGTTAACCCACCCCTTTCCAGGTTTCTAGGTTAGTGGGTACCCTCACCCACACCCTCCACTCGCCTTTTGTGTTTTTTTGGTTTTGTTACATTTCTGCATTTGTGCCCGTGTCCAGATTGTTCACCCCCTGGTGTCCTGCTCCACCTCCCCATACTGTCATTCTTCCCCATGTCCTTTCTTCTTCCAAGTCTCCCTCTATTTTGACCCACTATCCCCCACCCTCCTCTCACCACATTTTCAGTGTCGAGCTCCTCCACGAGCCTCGACTAAAAAACAAGCTGAATACCATGAATGATCGCGAGGTCAAATAAAAGCTGATTACTAAATGATGTTGATAATACTTACATAACAAGATGGCGACTATGCACGACCCCCACCCCTTGCGAGTCATGACGTCGATTTCTTCGATAAAATAAATGTAGATACAAATTCCTGTCAGCTTAACGACACAATGTAAGGTGACATTGCAGTTAAAGATGACAGAAACACAAATCTATCCACATCTTAACGAAGACATGTCATTTGTGCGTGACTGTTTAAACGGTGAAGACGGACTGACCACGTGCCTGGGTGTGGCCTAACTCTGTGATTGACAGGAGCTCTGATTGGTTACTGATCTCGTTGATGATCTGGCGACCAATCACAGCAATGCCGTAAATGTGAAGAGGATGAGGAGGAGAAAACAATTTGAAAACCCCTCCGATTGACAGAGTCAAACGTCGAGGTAAAAAAATAAAAAGAAACTTAACTGGGTTTTATCTGTTGTACCTTCTCCAAGACAAACGTAAATTGACATTTAATGGCATGAATTTTATAAGCTTACAGAAGATTCAGTGGTATTCACAACAGAAACCATTTGTATGCGTGTGTATGTGTGTGTATGTGTGTGTATGTGTGTGTATGTGTGTGTGTATGTGTGTGTATGTGTATATATATATATATATATATATATATATATATATATATATATATATATATATATATATATATATATATATATATATATATATATATATATATATATATATATATATTGTTACGGATCTGGAAACCATAAGCATTCAACATACAGATGTCCCAAAAGTCAGTTATGTCGTTTAGTATGTGTGTAGTCAGATCCCCTTCCTTTTGTCTGGTGGGATAATCAAAGGCGTGCGTTGTGATTTCTTTTAGTGAGGTAATTACATCTAACAACCAACCCATCCCTCGTCACGATCCACCGCCAACCGGCTGCCTTCTCGCACCCTGACGTGCCAAGGCGGGATCTCGCGGTTCCAGTTTCTCGGCTTCCACAAATGTTGTAACTCTTTCACGACGACCTTTGCAACATTGATACTGTTGCTTGACAAGTATGAACCCGCGTGGAAGAGTGGGTGGGGTTTCCCGGCAGGGGCCGAAACCCCGCCCAGAAAGGGCGAACCCATCGGAACCTGTCCAATCAGGGCGGGGAGTGACGTCTGTTCGAGCGAGCCTCGCCCCATTGAGGGAGGTCCATAAATTCCCGAGTACTCTCTGAGGCAGGGGGTTGTTATGAAGGTTGTTCTGAGGTTTTTGACAGGGTTGTGGTGGTTGAGAGTCGAGTGAGGAAGAAGGGTCTTGGAGGAAGTTCTCCACGGGTTTCTGACAAGGTTTTGGATAGGGCTCTGAGGGTTGTTGTTGAGCGTGCAGTTCTTTTGAAGCGGAGGGTTGAGCAGAAGGTCGTGAAGGCGGCGAACATCTCCCTGCTGGCCCTCTTCAAGGAAAGGAAAGAGCGACCCTGACCTCTCTCCGTGGACCCCGCTATTCACTACCCGAGCTCCGCCACGAACCACGAGTCCCACACATGCGACTGGGGACCAAACCAATGACCATTGTCAGGTGCTACCCCACGGAGCACCCCCTTCCTCCGAGTCAGGTACCCAGCTGGACTCTGACCCCCAACTCGTCTTTGTCCTTGGCTGCGAGGGTCCAATAAAGAACTCTGGGTTTGTTTTCATTTGTGTGTGTCTGCATGTGGTCCCGTCTTATAAGTAGAAACTGATTGTTTGTTTTTGATCATTATAAATATTACTTGCATATCTGCGTTAAGTCTTCCCTGTCTTTTTATTGTAAAAATGTCTCCAGTTTGTTTCCGTCCTTTCTTGAATTGGTCCAACATGGTTCGGATCTGAGTTTAGGCAGGGTTTTATCCCTGGTAATCTGACAATTGTAGCGGGGACGTCCTGGGCAGGCCCGCTCGACTGCATCCGAGCCGTAAAGGTGGGTGGCAGAGTGGTAGTCAGTAGGTGTAATTTTACCACTGCCGGTAGAGTGAATCCGGTTTGGCCAGGCATTCCAAGGGCGTGGATCCCCGGTAGCCGAGACCGCGTGGTTACTTAGGTACATTGGATCTAGACAAAATAACCCGATGCCATGCGGTCGAGATATTGGCGTTCCACGGTCGGTTAAATGACATGCTGTCTCGCGGAGTGATCCGAGCGACGGCCTACAATTCCGGGAAATTTGGTGGGAGACGATGCAACCTCCCCCTCCGAGTGGTCGTTCTCGCCACCGACCCCTGGCCCGCAACAATATGTATATTTATATAATGGTCACTGCTGGTCTGGATAACTGCAGTCCAATTCAGTGAGTTGCTAAGCGACCACGATAGACCCTTGTCCTTGGAACTTCCATCTGCAGCCCACGTCCAGAGCAGTGATACCACACCGATTGAAGTTCCCAGTTCGAGCGAGTATTGTGCTGGTAGGCAGTCACGATAGATCTTATATTTGGCTGAGTGTAACAAGTCATGTGATCACGGTCTTATCTACGTGCCAATCGCTACATGAATCAGATTCTCTCTTAACCACCATCGTGATGGAAGCAGGATGAGTCAGGAGACTGAATCAATTCAACACGTACTGTATATTTAAAAGGAAATGCACAAATTTACAAGCAAGAAATATAATTTCCTGGACCCTCATGCCAACGTCATGTTCGGATATGTACACGTAACTTATTGATCTCTGGGGATTGCATTAGTCCGACAAAGAGATGGAGACAGTTGGGGTGAACAAAGGTCAGAACCGTGTGTAATCAGTGTAATTTTTGGGTGTGTAATCCTGGGATCCCTTGGAGTAAAAAAGGCATAAATATAATAACAGGACCCCCTTGACGGCTCCAGTAGGGAGCGGGTGCTTCGAGTCGATCTAATACAAACGCAACACATTAATACTGCGACACGCTTAAAGAAATAGATACTTGAGAAATAACTATCATTATACTGAAGATTCATTCTTTAACCCCTAAGAAGCATCACCGCAACAATCCGATATCGTCGTCGTCGTCAATATGAATGATCATGACTCGACAACGAGACATGTTCTACATTCACACGAAGTAATCCGGGTCGATCGATGAACAAGCAAGTCATTCGGCTGAACTTTAACAACTGTAACAATTCATTTTAAAACACATTACATTAAATTCCACATTTGGCCCTTATAGTCTCATGTTTCGTGGAATTATAATGGCTTTTAGTATGCAGCCTGCGGCTGCCAGTTGCATCATTTTCTGGGGGGGGAGGAGGGGGGGAGGCACGGCTGTGCCGCTGAGGGCTGATGCAGTGCCCCCGTGGGCTGATGCAGTGCCCCCGTGGGCTGATGCAGTGCCCCTGTTACCAGTAAGCCGGTCGTCATTTTTGCCAAACCTCGGAAAGCGAACATTTTCCCTGAAATACAAGTTAGACGAACACAAAAGCCATAAATAAGACATCTTTGTGACGTAATTTGGTGCAATGACCGGGCTCACAATCGCACCAGTCAGGCCGACTTGGTGCCAAATCACGTGGTGACCAATCACACCAGTCAGGCCGACTTGGTGCCAAATCACGTGGTGACCAATCACACCAGTCAGGCCGACTTGGTGCCAAATCACGTGGTGACCAATCACACCAGTCAGGCCGACTTGGTGCCAAATCACGTGGTGACCAATCACACCAGTCAGGCTGACTTGGTGCCAAATCACGTGGACCAATCACACCAGTCAGGCCGACTTGGTGCCAAATCACGTGGTGACCAATCACACCAGTCAGGCCGACTTGGTGCCACATCACGTGGTGACCAATCACACCAGTCAGGCCGACTTGGTGCCAAATCACGTGGTGACCAATCACACCAGTCAGGCCGACTTGGTGCCAAATCACGTGGTGACCAATCACACCAGTCACAAGTACTTAATGCCCGTAACGTGATCTCGACGACCTGTTCGTGAAGCAGGAGACGTCTGTGCGCCGCGTTGTTCCGCAGCAGCACGAACACCTCAGTCAAGCTGCGGCTTGCCATCTGCGCAGCGATAAGCGCGGACCTTTACCTTTACCTTTACCTCGCCCTGGCCTATCCTTCCCGATCTCGATCTCGATCTCTCGTTAGACTTAAGCTTTCTCAGCAAACTCTGGATGTTGAGTTTGTCGATAAAGCCTTTCCTGTCCCTCGTTTTAACGCATTTATTGCTATACGATACTCGTGGAGCCACTGAAAACCCACAACACTTCCGGACACAACACCTGCCACCGGCACCTTTGGTAAAGGCTTCACAAAGTGTCAACAAATTAATTGTTACGTTAGCTTTACTTACGTTTATATTATTATTATTTTTTTAATATTTCTCGCATGAGGCGAGCAACTCAGAAAATCCAAATAGTTGATTTAATTGAGCATAACTTTTTAGACGGTGTATTACCAAGAGCATTGTTCACTATGACCGGATCAAATTAATTTTCGTTTCGCAAAACCGGACTTTGTTCGCACAACAATTAATTATGAGGACTATGAAGTATTTTATATATATATATATATATATAAATATAAATATATAATACTTCATAGTCCTCATAATTAATTGTATAACATATATATATATATATATATATATATATATATATATATATATATATATATATATATATATATATATGTCTGCATGATAATTAATTATAAATGACGATCCGATAATTAAATACGTCACTTCCTGTCACGAAGGTTGGTGTCGTCCAACATTTGAGGAAAATTATAATCTCGACTTTCCATCGCAAATTTTTATTATTAAACGTCATTTGAATTAATGTATTATAACGTTTAAGATGTTTCACTCGTGTATACACATTGTTACTCGCCTTGTGAACGCATTTTCAACTGTAAGGAAGGAAGGAAGGAGAAGGAGTAGGAGTAGGAGGAGTGAGGACACACCCTTTTTTCAACTGTTGAACACACCCAAAACCAACAATTCCATTACAGTTCGAGTTGCTGTTACATTGGTCTCTAATCTCTCGATAATCTCATTCTTTGTTCCACACAAAGGTGAGGATTTCATCCCGACATCGTGAAGAGATTACCTGTTTATCGGTGTGGTGACGGTGTGGTGACGGTGTGCGTTGTTAATATTTCTCGTGTTGGACGGAGACTTCGACAGCAAACCAAACCGTTCATGAAGCACGTTTATACTTTTTAAAGTTCAAATGCAGATTTACCTGTCTGTGCGTGCAGGTGTACCTGTCTGTATGTGCAGGTGTACCTGTCTGTGCGTGCAGATTTACCTGTCTGTATGTGCAGGTGTACCTGTCTGTGCGTGCAGATTTACCTGTCTGTGCGTGCAGATTTACCTGTCTGTGCGTGCAGGTGTACCTGTCTGTACGTGCAGGTGTACCTGTCTGTACGTGCAGGTGTACCTGTCTGTGCGTGCAGGTGTACCTGTCTGTGCGTGCATGTTTACCTGTCTGTGTGTGCAGGTGTACCTGTCTGTGTGTGCAGGTGTACCTGTCTGTGTGTGCATGTTTACCTGTCTGTACGTGCAGGTGTACCTGTCTGTGCGTGCAGGTGTACCTGTCTGTGTGTGCATGTTTACCTGTCTGTGTGTGCAGGTGTACCTGTCCGTGCGTGCAGGTGGTGCCGTGAAGCTTTGCAACACGTCGATCATACCTATCCTGAGGTGGAACGGTTATTCGAATGAATTGATTAAACCGGTTTAAATATAATAAAAACCCCATCCGTCCAGGTGTACCTGTTTAACCGTTTTGGAAAACCTTCCCCTCGGATTGATTTTTTTTTCTCGTTTGTCGTGTTTGTGCTTACCTCGAAACGACCTGCACAACAACATTGTAATTTCATCCCCTGGCAGGTCCTGATGACGGCTTCAAAAGTCAATCTCATTCATTCCTCTCTTTCCTGCACCTGGAACAAACTTGCACATTCTCTTCAATCTCATTCTTCCCTCCGATGTCTTCAAGACGGCTGCTCACCACCACCATCTCAGATAGTCCCCAATCCAACACCACAAACTTTTCTACCCTCGTCAACCCCCCCCCCCCACCCATATCCCTCGTCCTTCCAGTTTTCCCTCCTCGTCTGTACATCCATCTTGTGCATCCTCCCCAACTCTTCATCACTGCCCACGCCCATTGTTTGTCCAAGTCTCCCTCTATTGTGTCCTTCAACCCTGCTGGTGGTGTTTCCCATCTCTCTGTCTCTCTGTCTGTCTTTGTGTACAGGATATCTCAAAAAGTTGTGCATGGATGCGGATGAAATTTTGTGGACAGGTTCCGTGTGTGACGAGGACGAAGTGATTAGATTTTGGTGAAGATCTGGATCCGGATCCGACAACTAGAATTTTAAAAATTGATTCTTCACTATCATCCCTAGTGTTGGCTTAATGGCTCGAGTGGTGGGCTTTGGATCCTAGGGTCCTGAGTTCAAATCCTGCTCAGCTGTTGAATTAATACCAGGTGGGGTTAACCCGGCCGGTCATCCTTCCGAGGTCGGCAAAATGAGTGCCAGCATGCTGGTATACTCTGTAATAGTGGCGACCCGTCCAGGATTGTGTCCAATAGCCCAGGAGACTGCTTAAACGGCACCGACGCTCTGCACACAGTATGGTCCCAATCTCCTCTCTCTTCACCATTGAGAGATGGGGCCAAAAATAATATATAGCACGATATCTCAAAAAGTTGTGGACGGATTCGGACGAAACTTGGGGGACAGGTTGGATGTGTGACAAGGAAGAATTAACTCCATTCTGGTGAAGATCTGAATCCGGATCTGGATACGATATTTATTTAATTTTTAAAGTGATCTTCACAATTGAGAGCTCGGGCCAAAAACGATATAAAGCATGATATTTCAAAAATGTGTCAGGCCTGTTATGTTCTCATGGATCATGCATTACGTGGCGGAGGTATGCGCTCTACTGAGTGCCCTTCTCGTTTTTTTCTGTTGCATCCTGATTCATTCAATGTTCCAGCTCTTCCACATATAAACAGCTCTTCACCTTGTACATATAAAGGAAAAACAATAATTGTAAACTATATTAAAAAATGTGGAGGGGGCAGGGAGACTTTGTGATTTTAAGAATGGGATGTTACTGTCCCAAAAAATAAAAAAAAAATTGCAAAAACCATTACTGTCAAGGAAATACATTAAATTTGTGTACATAACAGTGTCTATTACTAGTACGGCTTTAACGGCTCCAATTATTCCCACCTTGTGCAGTCAGCAGGGAACGTATTTGCCCAAAGTCTTTCACGAACTGGCTGTCCTGACCTGATATTAAACCGAGGATGACTTGGTCATGAATTTGAGACTTGTTCATGGTTCCAGCGAGAATTCTCTTCCACTTTGTGACGAATGCCATGGGATCTTTAATGTCCACCAACTACTGCTAGCAGACAGTTTCACATCCATCCAAAGGGAGAGCACAACTTTGCAATCCAATGCCCCGTCAGTTTATAGTCAGGTCTGCAATTGAACCCGATGTAAACAGCCTAAAGGCATGTGTGCTACCTCTACATCATCGCGTTGGACCTTGTCTGCAGTGCAATGAGTTTGGTCAAGCCTATTTGTAAAACTTGCTGAAAACAATATTGCAACAAACCTTGGAATTGTCTGGTGGTCCATTTTGTTGGAAAGTTTGTAAGACTTCCTTCCATTCATACTTTTCAAGGTTTGTTCTGAATGTACACGACTTCGCCACTTGCTTCCAAACCATGTGGACAACCTCACTGTTTACATCCAATGTTTGGCAGAAAGTGTCTCTATTTACAGTCCAAGACGTGGTGGTATAATTTACCTTCAAGTGTTTCATTTGTTTCTTGTGTATATGACTAAATGGTTCTGAAGTCATTTACATACGTATAATGTAATTCAAGCTTTAAAAACACAAATACTACGAAAGAGATGTGACAGAAGTGTAAATACACACCTTCAATTTCTTGTATGACGATTAACTATGCCTCGAACCCAGGGAGCACACAAACTTTCCGATTTTCAAAGAGGACAAATTGTTGGCCATTGGGAAGGTGGAGTTCAGCCAGCATCAGATAGCTCAGAACCTTGGCATTCCGCTTTCTACGGTCAATCAGGTGCTTATGCAATTCACCTGCAAAGGCAAGGAATCCACAGCTTACCGTTCTGGTTGATCTGGGCCCTCTTTGAAAAGATGAGTCTTTTATTTTTTTTGCTGTCACAGACATTCAAAGGGTTAACAGGAAAAATCTATTGTTCCAAGATGATTATATTTTGTTGCACACTTTGTTGAAAGGTTTAATATTGATCTTTATATTATAATAATATGCTTGTCTGTGTGTAACACTCTTTTCTTGCCTGACCACCCCATAGGTGTAACACCACCCATTGGTTGGACAGCTTGCTTGACTCCATCCACAATTGCAATCTGAAAAAAATCATGCGGCCACCATTTTTGCGATATGCAAAGTGAAAGACATCTTGGGAGCAGTCATATTCACGATCACCGTGCTCTCCCTATGAATTGTCCCATCAGTGTAAAATGACCAAAGCGACTGTTAAAAGCTTCATCAAATATCAAAAGGTCGAAGCCGATAAGTGTCACGGGCTTTGTGAAGACCACAGTAAGTATAGGCCTCAGACTTAAGACCTCTGATGTCAGCCTATGGGCCAGTGCAATTGGAATCTATCAGAGTTATATATATATATATATATATATATATATATATATATATATATATATATATATATATATATATATATATATATACACGTAGGCACATTGGGTATGTTTTTTCTTCAAACCTGGATTTTTTTTTTCCAGGAACAATCGAGGCAGCAGTCTGTTGCTCCCTCCCAAATACCTCCCACATGGGAGGCAACACCTCCCACATAACTAATATGGCATTCTCTCGAGCAAGGGCTTTTACCGCGTAGGTCCCGTAGGTCCTTGCTATTATTTCTGACTATTTTCTCGACAAACGACTCGACAAGCTACCGTACCATAAACCCAATGTCATTATAAAGGTCTCTGTCATGGGATTGTTGAAGGAATCATTTGTCATTATTTACTTTACCAATGTGTATATATGAATCAATAAGAAGATATTTCGTTTAGGGTCGTTTATTGTCACAATAAGGCTGCTCATGGTCATTTGATAGTTGCAATTCCACAGGGTTTCCGCATATCTTGCGGGATTGGGAGTTGGACAGGTGACCGTGATGGGCCATGACATGTAGGAGCCATGCTGTTGCTGTTTCAATCACAAGTTCTGTGGAGTTGGTGATTGCATGATAGGGGAGGGGAAATAGTTAAATATTCCACTGTTTTGATGAGGTAATGAAGAAATATGTAATGATCGATGTGGGAATCCCCTTTTGCCTTTGCAAGTGTGAGGAGGGGGTGAGGTTGGGGGAGGGAGGACAGAGAGTTGGAGTTAGGAGGAGGTGGAAGCAAAGATGAGGGGGAGGTTGAGATTTTGGGGGAGGGAGTTGAATTTTGATTGTGTGAGGGGGGGTTGAGTTATTGTTGTGGTGTGGGAGTGGAGTGGATTTAAAGGCTTGGAGTGGGAAGGGATTGAAGCCTTTGGGCTGGGAGGAGGAGGTTGTGGACTTGGGTTTTGGGAGGGGGGAGTTGAGGACTTGAAGTCACATTTTTACATTGTGCAGATGTTCTGTGGGTTCCTGCTAGTTGTAAATAATACATTGTACTTGAGAAAAGCTGATGTGAAGCTTTGCAATCTGCTGCAGGAGAGTGTGCAGGAGTGAAGGAAAAGCAAAATTATTGGAGAACGTCTGACAACAAGGATTTTGAGTAGCAATGGCGCACTGTATGACACACGTGGACCTTACCGTTGCCTGTGACAACCTCCTGGACACCGATGCCACTTCAAAGTCCGACCCCCTCTGCGTGCTCATGACAGATGCAAGTGGAGTTTGGATCGAGGTTTGTCATTGGAAATGGAAGTCTGTTTATAAAAGCAAATTTTTATTTCCCCTTTATTGTTATTTTTATTATTAATATAATTATTATTACTATTACTATTATCATCATCGTCCTTAATATTGAGAAGAAATGTTTTATTAAAATAGTACTCGTATCGACTCCACGATTTAAATTATTGTAATAACAACAAATGACATGTATCACAGACAGGATATTGTTGTTTCGTTTGTCGCACCTGGCTACAGATTGGCATCATTGGTGGGAGCACAGTGGTGCCATTGATGCAGTGCCCCCTTTACGTAAGAGCAGAAATTTGGCCAGGGTGGAGGCGATAACTCGCCTACTCTTTGCAAACGACACTGAGATGTTTTGAATTCACCAACTCATGCTAGCAAGCAGGACACCTAGTTGAACGTCCTTCTGATGGACAGCACACATACTGTGTCTGATGGACACACACATACATAGATGCCTCACCCTGCCTACGAAAACACCAGGATTGTGGTTTATAGCTGTGCCGAAATGTAAACCCAGGCTCGACAGCTCAGAGGTGAGAAAGCATACTTCCGAGCTATTTTGCCAGCCCACAGACAGGATCCATAAGTACAACGAGAGATTATATCAAATTTTCGCATTTGCCCTCAATAATAAGATACATTTTGTTGTTGCTTTGAAAGACAAATGTATGTTGAAGATAATGCAGACATTAGGAGACCAGCAACAGAACCAGCTACCTATTCATAATGACCATTGATATGCACTTGTCCCCTATCTTCAATTTCAATTATATTTTCAAAAGGTTTTATTGTGTTGAATTTTAAAATTGATTTAATCACATTTTTTGAATATGGAGGAGAAGAGAGAACAGGAATGTGAACGATGCAAGAAACAGACCAATGATGATGCCATGGTAATTGTCCTAACACTCTTAAAGATTCCGTGCATTGGCACGTGTCTGGAAATGAGTTGCGAAAATGGATGCCGTGTGTTCAAGCTGGATTATGGGCCTGAGGAAGTTTGCGGATCATGACTGAAACAGGCTTGGTGTTGGCTTCATGGTTAAGGTGGCTGGCTTAAAATCCTCGGGTTGCCTGTGACACCAGGTGGGTTAACTGAGCCTGTCATCCTTCTGAGGTCGGCAAAATGAGTACCAGCTTACTGGTAACAGGGAACATCTGCGACACACCTGGATCAGCACACCTGGATATTGCATCAATGGAACACCTGGATCAGCGGCGCACACACCTGGATCAGCACACCTGGATATTGCATCAGTGGCATACCTAAAGGAGACACACACACACACACACACACTGCGTTTTATTTATATATATATATATATATACACAGTCCCTTCCTGAAGTATTCAAGCCTGGTGTTGGCTTAGTGGTTAGGGTGGTGGCTTGGGATCTCAGGGTCCTGAGTTCAAGCCCCGTTGGCTGCTGAATTAACACCAGGGGGTTGACTCAGCTTGTCATCCATCTGAGGTCGGCGAAGTGAGTACCAGTGTACTGGTCCCGGTGTATGCCCCGGTTAAAATAGGTATACCATATCCCTGTGTGTCGTAAGAGGCGACCAGGGTTGGCGTCAGGAAGGGCATCCGGCCATAAAAAAACATTGCCTCAAGAAAAAAAAGCCTAACCCCTGCACACCAGGGAAAAATGGCTGTAAAAACGGTCATTATTTTCTTCCTGAAGTATTCACACCCCTCGACTTTTTTCACATTTTGTGTTACAGCCTGAATTTGAAATTAATTAGATTAAAAAAAATTGTCACTCATCTACACAAAATACCTTATAATGACAAAGTGAAAACATGTTTTCATAAATTTTGCAAATGAATTAAGAATGAAAATCTGAAATGTCTTGTGTCAATAAGTATTCAGCCCCCTGTGTCAGTACTTTGTAGAAGCACCTTTGGCAGCGATTACAGCTTCAAGTCTTCTTGGGTATGTCTGGATCAGCTTTGCACATCTGGATTTGGGGATTTTCTCACATTCTTCCTTGCAGATTTGCTCAAGCTCTGTCAAGTTGGATTGGGAGAGTCAGAGAACATCAATCTTCGAGTCTTTCCACAGATTCTCAATAGGATTTTAGTGGGCTCCGTCGATATCGATTTTTTTTCGATATCGATATACCGGTGGGGTCATACTGGTATTTTCCGGTATATTGATATTAAAAAAATATATATTTTTTAACGCAGATTCCAAAAAAGCGAGATCAGTATTGGTTATTGACACAGGTCAGAATCCATCGCCATAGCCGTACCGGTATGACTATCGCAGAACGCTGTTCTTTTTGTACATTTCTTTTCTATCGTAGAACCCATATCACTTTCGTACCGTTATCACTTTCATACCAGTATCACAGATCACTTCCTCGGCACAGGATTTCTAAAGCACACCCGATTCATATAATAATAACCAATTGGCAATTACTTTAAAACCAGCCATGAGGGCAAAGAAAAACGCGATTGCTTGTCTGGTTGCTCGGATGCTGAGGGTTAAAAGTTAAAACATACTGTACTTACTCCCTGTCACGTCTTGACGTCATACGTTTCACTGTTCCTGTTCCATGTTTAGCCGAGACACCGCGTGTAACAAAGGTTTTTAAATCATGTGCAGTATTTAAGGATTGTAAACACCTTTATTCGATTTGTTGGTGATGCACCGTTTTTTTTTCCATATTGATTTTTTTCGGAATACCGGTATATCAATATGAAAGATTATATCAACATAACCAGTATATCGATATATTGCCGGACCCGAGGATCAACTCTGGGCTTTGGCTGGGCCACTCAAGAACTTTCATGTTCTTGTTCTGAAGCCATTCCAGTATTGCTTTGGCTGAATGCTTTGGGTCATTGTCATTCACCACAGTCGAAGGTCTTTTGCACTCTGAAGGAGGTTCTCCTCAACAATTTTGTCTCATCAGACCACAGAATCTTTTGCCTCATTCTCTCAGAGCCTTTCATGGGCCTTTTTGCAAATGTGCTGTCTTGTGCCTTTTTCTCAGGAGTTGCTTCCGTCTGGCCACTCTCCCATAAAACCTAGATTTGTGAAGTGCTGCAGAGATTGTTGTCCTTCCGGCAGGTTCATCTTATCTCAGCCAAGGAACTCTGTAGTTCTGTCAGGGTGGTCACTGGGTTCTTGGTCACCTCCCTGACCAAGCTCCTTCTTGCCCGGTTGCTCAGTTTAGTCGGACGTCTAGCTCTAGGAAGAGTCTGGGTCGTTCCATATTCTTTCCATTTCCTAATGATGAAGCTCACTGTACTTTTGGGAACTTTCAACACTCTAGAAATTGTTTTATACCCTTCCTGAGATCTATGCCTCCTCATGCTGGAACACAACAAAATGTGAAAAAGTAAATGGGTGTGAATATTTTATGAAGGCGCTGTATACTGCATGTGCCTCCCCTTCTTTTTGTCCAAAACAGGTAAAGATATTTGAATGAAACAAAGTGCATTCCACGCATCTGTTCCAGCTACTGCATCCAAATCTCATGATTCTGACACTAGATATGTCAGTGGTACGTTAGTTGAGAGGGCAGCACAACGTTTTCATTGCAGTTAAAACAGCGTCCAATTATTGAGTTTGAAACAGCAAAGAACGTGCCTCTTATTGACATTCATCAGTGAATGAAAGTTGTGCACTGTATAGTGATGATTTCTCCAGCACCACTGTCTTTAGTATGATGTACGATACTCACATCAATGCAATCATCATCAACATCATCCACAACTTTCATTCAATAGGAGGCACATTCTCTGCTATTAGAAACACGATAACTGCACAATGCGAAACAATAACTGCATAACTGCACACTGAAAATGTCATGCTGCTCTCTGCCATCTTGAATAACGTACGACTGAGACATCTCGTGTCAGAATCACGAGACTTCGCACCCAGTGGAGGGAAGAACTGATGTGCAGACTGCACTTTGTTTCATTTGAATATATTTACCTGTTTTGGAGAAAAGGAATAGGAGGCATTACTTTTCAACATGACCCCAATCCTCTCGTGATCGTACACAATGAAACGTCTGCAGACTTTTTCAGTTTATCTAAAACGATACTATTTTATCATTTTGCAGTGCCTTATCGGTAACAGCTAACTGATGTGCAATCAGTTCATCACATGCTAATGCTGTTTGTTAGGTATGAGTAGTGCTCAACATTATATATATATATATATATATATATATATATATATATATATATATATATATATATATATATATATATATATATATATATATCTCACTCTCTCACTCTCTCACTCTCTCACTCTCTCACTCTCTCACTCTCTCACTCTCTCACTCTCTCACTCTCTCACTCTCTCACTCTCTCACTCTCTCACTCTCTCACTCTCTCACTCTCTCATCTTTCTGTAATATTATCATTAATGTACATTTTATTGAGATGCCCTGATATATATATATATATATATATATATAGTAATTTTATTTCTTTTTATTTAATTATTGAATGCTTCTTTTATGCATGATATGCATTGCTTGTGTTCAGGCTGACCGCACCGAGCGAGTGAAAAATTGCCAAAGTCCAAGCTTCGCCAAGCACTTCAAAATAGATTACTTCTTTGAGCAGGTGATGAGTCCGGTAACACCTTTTTGAAGCTTGTCTTTTGTTCACTTGCAAATTAAGTAGAATATCTGCAGCATTATTCACCAAAGGGTTTTATTACTTTGCTTATGATTCATGGAAGGCTTTTAATATCATGTTAAGTTCTTTAAAAGATGAAAAACAGCTCAGAATTCAGACATACACTGAAAATTCTTTAAAAGCAATGTTGCATTTTCTCCAGGTTTTTAATTTTCTTTTTCTTTCATCAAAGTGTCCAGGGACAGAAACCAACATAGCAGAAACATATAATGATAAGTGGATGCTTATCTAATTGATATCCAAATGTAAAGAAGAGGTACAGGAAGTTGGGAGGAGAGGAGCACGTGTTACAGTGCATGGTGTGGATGATATTACACAACCATAAAAAGGTGATGATGAAAAGTGTAAGTGAAAATGATTAAAAAAGAGGAAGGGGTGGCTGGCTGTTTGAAACTCAGTCACGTTTTTTTTTGTTTAAATGATTCATGTCTTGCTCGAGGCTAAATAACAAATGGGAATCTGCACATTAATACTGGTTTCATAATTGTGACAAGTGAATACAAAAAATTATGCTAAATTTAAAAAGCAATGTAGGGATGACAGAGTACAGTGTAAAAAAGGTTTTAAACAAGATGGGGATGATGTTGGTTTTGAGAGTAGCTAACAGTATTCCTGTTACATAACAATCCCTGCATCACTGCCTCCAGATTATTGTCGAGCTAAAAGTATATGAAGTTCCTATACAATTTTAGAGCGTTCTTCCAGCTTCAGTTGTGTTTCCTACTTCTTTTTTGTATTAAGTTAGACTAACCAATCACAAATGCAGATAATTATAGAATACTGTTATTGGAGATGTAAATGCAGTTTGTAAGAAGTTTGCGGTTATGTAATGGTATTAACATTGTAGTCAGGGTGCCAGTTTGTGGCTACGCTACAAGAGTAATCAAGTTCTGTTGTAACCAGCAGAGTGTTTGTAGAAGCTTGAAGCAATAATTGATGAAGTGTAAAGGAATTGTTTTCATCGATAGTTCAATCTCAGTTCTGTTTACCCAATGATTGTGTTTATGACACATTGCCTTTCTGCTTCATATTGTAGTCAAAAGAGACAAGGTTAATTAATTTTAAAATACTTGTGCAATCTGCAGGTCCAGAAAGTGCGTCTTGCACTTTACGATATAGATAACAAGAGTGTGGATCTCAAAGATGATGACTTCCTGGGGGCAATGGAGTGCACACTGGGCCAGGTACTTTCAACCTCTTGCCACCTTTGTGAGTGTGACTGCTATTTGGTGACAACCAAAATGTTTTTCCTCTGAAAACATGAATTTGATGAAAAATGTATGACAGTCGCTACTTGCTTGTGCAATTTATGTTGCTGTGATGTACTCACTCACAGCCATAGCAACCGCATTGCATTTCGCAGATTAACGAAGTCAGACTATTGTCTCTCTGTGGCATGCACTCCTCTTTTAGAGTTTATGATTAACCCCGACCTTTTATTTTTAGCAACTTCAGGTGAATTAATGTCATCCTCTGTTCATACAGATCCTATGTATTAATTCCCAATCGTTTTTATCCACATTCAGGCTTTGGCATTTACTTAAATATTTAATACAGTCGGACGGCAAGTGGCGAAGTATAAACTTACCGTTATGCTGAACAAAATGCTTTTCCTTTGTTCACACAGATGTATCTGCAATACAAGTCCATGGTCCGAGATAGATAAACTTGTCCAAACTTTGAAGGACTAACTTCTGTTGCCATATGTTCAGCTCTCGAAACTTTGGATCGAGTTTGAACTAACTTGACTCTAAAAACTCAATTAGTTATGTAATTGTTTGATGCAATGCATTGGGATTGCCATAATATGTGTCCAATGTCAATATGATTTGCTTTCTGTTTGAATGGTGTGCAGATTGTTTCCAGTAAAAAGCTAATGCGTCCTCTTCTCCTGAAGAACGGCAAGCCAGCTGGGAAGGGAGTCATCACGGTATGGGATTGCTCGCTCAAAATAGGCACGATATAGATTATTTGGTTGTTTGTTTAGTGTCATGTCCCAATCATCTCTAAGATACTATCATGGACAGGTAAGACAAAGCGAAAGACTTCTACTGGATCAATGTGTAGTGTCTCTTCAACCAAAGTCCGCCAAAAAAGTGTGGCTCTTTTAATGGGATTCTCTCATCTCGTCTCCCTGTCAAGGCTGGAGTGCCCCAAGGCAGTGTCTTGTTCCTCAATTTAATCTCATCAACACACTGCTGTACTTGCAGTTTTGCCTGCGAGAGCAGCTTCAGGCTTTTGATATTCATCTCTCGTATGACCCATAGACTAAGCAATTACAACTCGAACTCCGAGCATGAAAGCCAATTGATGGCTTCGTCAGGAACATTGTGTATTTCTATGAACCTTCCCTCGAACCGCTCCTGTTTTCATTCTTCCATCATATGTGTGATTTGAAGGAGATGAGTTTGGGGTGGATTAGCGGGGGTAGAAAAAATCATGGTTTTGGATGAGGGAAGATAAGAGATGATGAACAGCTGTGTTGAATACCTTGAGGGAAGAGTGGGATTGAAGAGAGTGTGGGAGTTTGTTTCAAAGGTGGGAACAAAGAGGAATGAAAGGGTGAAGGTGAGCAGAAGAAGAAGAGAAGAAGCAGGATTTAATGTCTGAAGCGATGTTGGATTCCATAACCTTACTGATGATTTGGAGAAGGCTGATTGGTCTATAGTTGTAGGGATCTGTTTTTGCACCTTTTTTATGCAGAGTGGTAACATTTGCTGATTTCCCAGCAGATGGCAGATGACCTTGAGTAAATGAGAGGGTGAATAGAACAGTGTAGGAGAAGCCGTAGCCAGAGGTATTCCTGGGGGTGTGGGGGAGTGAGGACAGTGCATGGAGAGTGAGGAATGGAGTTTTTGATGAAGAGAGCAACTCCGTCGCTAGGAAGAGGCTCAGGTCTCTCATACCGGAGAAGGGAGCAACCAGGGAGAGATACTAGGGAGTCAGAGACGTCTTGAAGGAGGAAAGTTTCTGTTAAGTACATTATGTCTGGTTTGTCACTGGCAAATTGTATGGAAAGATCTGTCAGGTTTGAGCAAAAGCCCCGGATATTTGAGATCCACACTGTTATGGAAGAGGGAGGGGAGGAGGCTTTGGGTGCAGGGGATGGGAGAGGAGGGGGAGGGGAGGACAAGGGAGGAGGGGGGAGGTAAGGAGAGTTGTTGACAAAGTGTGGGGGATTGCAGAGGAGCGAGGGGAGAGGGCCGGATGAGGAGGAGAAAAGGCTCGGTGGTGATTCGATGAGGCACAGTGGGGAGTAAAAAGAGAGGGGCAGAGGGAAGTTGAAGAGTGGAGGAGGTGGAAGGATGAGATAGCAGAGAGAGGGCAGGGGAAGGAGGCAGGTTTGTGGATGTGAGTGGTGGCAACTTTGAGAATGGGGAGTGAGGGAGGAGATTGGAGGGAAAATGGTGAGATGGGAGAAGGGTGAGGGGGAGTTTTTGAGAAAGGTGAGAGGGAAGCTTTTGGGGGAAGAGTGTGAAGATTGCTTTGAGAGGGAGGGGTGAGAGAGAAGCTTTGGGAGGGAGGGGAGACGATTAGAACAGGCACGGCCAAGGGGCAGGAAAGTGATGGGAGAGGAGAGGGATGAGACTTGGTAGTAGTATTATATGGTGAAGAAGGGAGCGGGCAGGGGAAGGTACAAGATTTGAGTGGTTAGGAAGAGGGGGAGGTGTGATGAGAGGAAAGAAAGAGCATGTTTGAGATGTTGAGAAGTGTACTGATTGAGAGTGAGATATCTGTTCAGTGAGAATGAATGTTAGAACACCACACCGTTTGGGACATCAGAGGAGGAGCTGATACTAAAGCAGAAGATAGTGAAGAGGTGCTAACAGTGGGGGTAGGATGGAGGGGCAAATGGGAGGGGTAAGTCGAGGGTATAACAGGTGAGGAGTTAGGAGAAGGTAGATTTAAGGAGGTGGGGTGAATTGGCACTGAAGTTAGAAAAAAAACGGACGATTGATGGAGCACGAACATGCATTGCAAACTGAGATTAAAAAATATTTTCAGTCAGAGATCCGATTAAAGACATTACGTGAGGGATGCAATGAAGGAGAATTAAGAGAATGGAGTAAAGAAACATTGTAACAGTTGGACTTTTTAGACATGGGATTCAGGAAAGTCTCATTGAGGAAGAAGAAGAGTAGTACATTATGATACAATACAGAGAACCACACATGTGAAAGAGGAAGTGGAAACATTTTAAGAGACATCTGTTGGTTGGTTTGTTCCTTTTTCTGTTTAATTCCTGCTTTACATTTCCTCTGCTTGCTGTGTTTTATTCAGCTTGTGTACAGCTTGTTCACACCCATATGCCCTTCTCCCCCCCCCTCCCCTTGATCTTTTGGAGGCATCATTTTGCCTTTGATTTTATAATATATAAATATACTTGAGCTCTAGCTTTTCAGGGCATTTTCAGTACTGGGTGAGCCGTAAGGACGACGAGTGGGTCGGACGGTGGCGGTTTGAAAAAAGTGAATTCACTTGGAATCCAAACGTCACAGACGTCTTTTCTTTCATGCTATATTTGTGACCCTGTCTTGATCTAAATGGACGGACAAGGAGTCACCGGTGTGAAACCAGTCACTGGGAACGACCAAGCAGCCGTGCTCTTCCCGGTCGCTCAACCAGCTTTATCGGTGGCAGCTGTTTCGATAAAACTGCTGCCATTCTGGCCTAATGATCCGCAGCTGTGGTTTACACAATTCATAGCGCAATTGGACACCCAAAGCATTACTACCGAGTTGACACGGTTAAAATACATTGTAAGCTCCTTGTCACCAGAGTATACGACAGAGGTGTGAGATATTTTAAGACAATCTGCAACGAGCAACCCGTACATGATTTTGAAGGCCGCACTCATAAATTGCACGATCCCCTCTGAGCACCGTCGCTTTTAACAACTTCTTGAAGCTGAGGACTTAGGAGATCGAAGACCCGCACAACTACTGCGTCATATGCAGCAGCTTCTCGGTGACCGCCATGCCACCTTTGACAAGTCGCTCCTTCGTGAGTTGTTCTTGCAACGTTCACCACCACATGTCCGCATAATACTTGCACCGAACGTAGAGTTGGCACTAACCGCCGCTGCAGATATGGCTTATCATATCATGGATACCGTTACACTGACCATGGCAAATGCGACACCTCCACCACAGCACGTAGCACAGCTACAATCTGACATGGCGGACCTTAAGAAGCTCGTCCTGGAGCTCCATGCTCTGCAATGCCAGTCGTGCCCGTCTTCGTCTAACCCTTATAGGAACAGAAAGAAACACCGTACCTCGAGCCGCTGTTCACCTTCACTTTCCGTGAACGCTCCAGATTGGTGTTGGTACCACGTGACCTTCAGTGGTAGTGCTCATTAGTGTAGAACACTGCTCGTACCGGCCACAGAGAAACGACGAGACCTAAAGCTATTGGCGACAAGTTCAACTGGGCCATACGTCAATCTCTTCCGTGTGGATCGTCCTTGTGGACTTCGTTTTCTTGTGGATACGGGGCAGAGGTGAGCATTGTGCCGCCTTCTGCTGCTGAATGGAAAAAATCGACAGGAATATTCATTACATGCCTCAAACAACAGTGCTGTTGCTACTTTTGGAGAACGTCTCCTACAGCTTGATTTGGGTTTATGCCACTCATTTCAATGGATATTTACTATTGCCGACACCACGTATTTTATCCTGGATGTGGATTTTTTTTTGCGTAATGTCAATCTCATCGTAGGTATCAAGTATTGCCATCTATTGGATGCCTTAACACAGCTTGCTGTTCTCAGTAAAGCATCCACCATTTCACCGCTGAATATCATGTGTCTTGCATCCACACCCACATGCCCTTTTCAGAAAGTACTTTATGACTTCTCATCCATAACGTACTCATCGGCGCCAACCCATCCCATCAAACACCAGATCACACATCCAATGTCGACATGCATGCGTACCATCAGATTCCCGTGGATCCAGATGACATCCCGAAGACAGCAGTCACCTTGCCTTTCGGCCTGTTCAAATTCCTCGGATGCCATTCGGCCTATGCAGTGCCGCAAAAACCTTTCAATGTTTTATCGATCAGGTGCTCCGTGGATGACACTTCTGCTGTGTATATAGATGATATTCTAATCACTAGCACAACCTCAAAAGAACATCAGAAACACCTTCGTCTCCTCTTCACCTGTTTTCAGGATTTCAGCATCATCATCAATCCCACAAAGTGTATATTCGGTGTTGTGGAATGGTTCAATTTTCCTCGGTCACTGCGTTGACTGCTCAGACATCCGTTCACTCGAGGCGAAGGTGCAAATTTTTGGGATTTTGCCATTACCTTCATCTCAATGCAAACTGTGAGAGTTTTTGGGCCTCGTCAACTTTTACCATCGATTTATTCCAGATGCAGCTATTACACTGCAGCCACTGAACGAGTTACTCGCAACTGGTAAACACCCTGAAGTGTTCCAATGGACGGAACCAACCTTGTCAGTCTTTCACACCATCAGAGGCACTGGCCAACACCTCTCTCCCGATTCATCCAAAGCCAGAGGCGCTAAC